>NC_092713.1:119361922-119704189 GCF_047496885.1 Scyliorhinus torazame | reverse complement strand
GTGCAGGTCACTTTAACCCCCACTGACTGTGACGGCCTCTGGCCACACAACTGAAGGCTAGCTAAGAGGGAAGTGGCAATGTTATTAATATGAGCACTTCACAGCTCCCAAGTGGATTCCCATGGGTAGTTGTGCCATGTTGCAGGCAGGTGTTGCTGCCTGGCATCCCAATCAGACTATGAGGCCTGGACACTTTGCCTGAACACCAGGAGGGGCAGCAGCCAACAATCGAACACCCAAGATCTGGGCTGTAGCACTGGGATGCCCCCGCAACCAGAGAGTGGGTGTGTGGATGAGGCGGGGGTACCTAAGCCTGGTCCCAGTACTGTTCCTGGCGGAGGTCTGGGGTCCGGGGTCTGGGATCCGGTGCCCAGGGCCCCTGCTGTGGCACGGGGTCCATGTGCAGGGCGGGGTACCCAGCACAACCGGCTCATTGGGTGGCACCCTGAGAGATGGCAGGAACTGTAAGGGTGGGGAGGCTTGGGAGATTTGAGGGTACCGGGGTGGAAGCCATAACTGTCGGTCTCTCGCCCTTTCCGATTCCGTACAGATATCACGTGATGGATGGTATTGAGGACCCGCGGCAGCTGCGCTCACGGTGGCAGTGGCAGTCCAGGCAGTCAGACACCGGAGAAGGCCGCGGCAGCAGCGTCGACAGAGGCTCAAGGCGCAGTCCTTGTGCAGGGGTCCACCCCACACCCTGAGGACCCAGCCGCCCATTATGCAGTGGAGGGCTAGAGAGCGAGGCCAGAAATGGCCCAAGGTGTACAGGCGGCGCTGGTCATTTGAAGAGATGTCGGACATCATGTGCCGCAGGAGGCTCCGCCTCAACAAGGGGACGGTGAGGCACCTGTGCCATGTCCTTGCGGTTTGGCACCACGTGGAGGAGGAGGCCACCTGCACCCAGTGGTTGTCAAGGTCACCACAACCCTGACCTTCTATGCCTTGGGTTCATTCCAGCGCTCAAGCGGGGATTTGTGTGGCATCACTCCAAAACCGCTTACAAGTGCATCTGTGAAGTCACGGATGCCCTGTTTGCCCATGTGGTGTTGGGTGTTCTGACACACAGATGAGCCAACACAGTTGTATATGGTACAACGCTATTTTATTTAAACTTTCTATGTACAGCTTTGTCTTGATACTCTGCACGTGGGGATTCCCTGTTTGTGATGTTGAAACAGGTTGTGTCCGTGTCCTTGTCCCCAGACCTACTGTCCACTAGGTGTCGTATTCGTGCTTTTATGTGGTTCCTGTCTTTGTGTGTGATTGGTTGTGGTGTTGTGTGCTCTGATTTATCTGTTGGTGTGTCCATCATGATGTGTGTGTTTGAATATCATGACATCCCCCCTTTTTACAAAAATATGTGCCTACGTGGTAATAAATATAATCGTGTCGTGAGTGCATCTAAGAGTGTGTGTGTGTTGTGTACAGCATGTGCATATGACGTAACTATTTACATGGGGCGATGTCGGGTGCGTCACATGAACAAGGTTGTACCATAACAGAACATGAATGCGAACGAGAAAAAAAAACTTGAACAGTGGTCCAGTCAGATGATATCTGGAACGATAAACAACAACAGGTTATCATACAGAATTGTGTAACTTGTTAGACATTTGAACGGTGTTATAAGTCCAGTCTAATGGGCTTGCGACGAGTTCGGGTTGACCGCCTCAAGGGTGGGTCAAGAACCACCGGCTGATGTGCAAGCATGGCCATGGGTGGCGATGGAGAGGGCGTGATTTGTGGCAGCTCCACAAAGTCATCCTCGGAAGCCTGTTGAGGATCTGGCGTGTGCGTACTGTGTGGCTGCGAGCGTGGAAGTCGGCGAAGGGCGCGCCGATTGTGGCGACGCACCGAACCATCCGGCATGCGAACCAGGAACGAGCGGGGAGCCACACGTCGGAGGACTTCGGCCGGTGCTGACCAGCCACCATACGGTTGATGGACGCGTACTTTGTCTCCGGAGGACAGGGGGGGCAGGTCCGTCGCTCGTGTGTTGTACTGACTTTTCTGGCGATCACGCTGCATTTGCATGTTCCGAAGAACCGTCTCATGGTCTGTTGTTGGTGCCAGGATGGATGGTACCGTCGTCCTGAGGGAGCGACCCATTAGGAGCTGCGCTGGCGAGAGACCCGTGGATAGCGGGGCCGATCGATAGGCCAGCAAGGCGAGGTTAAAGTCCAATCCGGCAGCAGCCGCCTTGCACAGGAGCCGCTTGGCAATGTGGACGCCCTTTTCAGCCTTCCCGTTCGACTGTGGGTGTAGAGGGCTGGATGTCACATGAGTGAAACCATATGCTGCGGCAAAGGACGACCATTCACGGCTGGCGAAACAGGGTCCATTGTCTGACATGACAGTCCTTGGAATGCCATGGCGAGCAAATGTTTCCTTGCAGGCCCCAATGACTGCGGACGACGTCAGATCATGTAGAGGCATGACTTCCGGGTAGTTTGAGAAGTAGTCTATAATAACGATGTGATCTCTGCCGAGCGCGTGAAATAGGTCAACACCCACCTTCGCCCAGGGGGACATCACCAACTCGTGTGGTAGAAGCGTCTCCGGAGGTTGCACCGGCTGAAACCTCTGACAGGTTGTGCAATTGAGCACCATGTTGGCTATGTCTTCATTAATACCCGGCCAATATACCGCCTCTCGGGCCCTTCGTCTGCATTTTGCGACGCCCAAGTGGCCTTCGTGTGGTTGATTAAGAATCATCTGGCGCATGCTGTGCGGAATAACAATCCTGTCTAATTTCATAAGGACCCCGTCTATGTTGGTAAGGTCATCTCGCACATTATAAAACTGAGGGCACTGCCCTTTGAGCCACCCTTCCGTCATGTGGCGCATCACTCGCTGCAGAAGGGGGTCAGTTGCCGTCTCTGCGCGTATGTGGGCCAGGCTTGGGTCATCAGCTGGCAGATTTGCTGCTGTCAGAGTCACGTGTGCCTCAATTTGACGCACGAACCCCTCCGCATCTGGTGGTGTGCTCACTGCTCAGGAGAGCGTGTCCGCCACGATGAGATCCTTCCCCGGAGTGTAGATCAGTTCGAAATCATACCTCCATGTTTAAGTAAGATGCGCTGAAGGCGAGGGGTCATGTTGTTCAGGTCTTTGTTAATGATGTTGACCAGGGGGCGGTGGTCAGTTTCAACCGTAAATCGTGGCAGGCCATACACATAGTCGTGGAACTTGTCCAGTCCAGTTAACAAGCCCAGGCATTCTTTTTCTATTTGCGCGTAGCGCTGTTCGGTAGGGGTCATGGCTCGTGAGGCATATGCAACCGGGGCCCATGACGAAGTGCTGTCTTTTTGCAGGAGTACCGCTCCAATACCAGGTTGGCTGGCATCTGTTGAGATCTTTGTAGGGCGAGTCGTGTCAAAGAACGCCAGCACTGGTGCCGTGACCAGTTTGTGCTTGAGCTCCTCCCATTCCAGCTGATGCGATTGCTGCCAGTGGAATTCTGTTGATTTTTTCACGGGATGGCGCATATTCATTGTATGAGAAGCCAGGTTGGGAATGAACTTCCCAAGGAAGTTGACCATGCCCAGGAATCTTAGGACAGCCTTCTTGTCAGCCGGCCGTGGCATGGCTGTGATGGCGCTAACGTTGTCTGCATCGGGACGGACCCCTGATCGTGAGATGTGGTCCCCGAGGAATTTCAGCTCCATCTGGCCGAAGGCACACTTGGCGCGGTTGAGACGCAGGCCATTTTGTCGTATGCGGGTGAAGACACGTCGTAGACGATGCATGTGTTCCTGCGGAGTGGTGGACCAAATGATGATATCGTCCACATATACACGTACCCCTTCGATGCCTTCCATCATCTGCTCCATAATGCGGTGGAAAACGTCAGATGCTGAAATGATGCCGAATGGCATCCGGTTGTAGCAGAATCTGCCAAAAGGGGTGTTGAACGTGCATAGCCTTCGGCTGGCCGGGTCCAATTGGATCTGCCAGAATCCTTTGGACGCATCCAATTTGGTAAATATTTTGGCTTGCGCCATCTCGCTGGTGAGTTCCTCTCGTTTCAGGATGGGATAGTGTTCCCGCATGATGTTGTTATTCAGATCTTTAGGATCTATACATATGCGGAGCTCGCCAGAGGGCGTCTTTACACAGACCATGGAGCTGACCCATGGCGTGGGCTCGGTGACCCTGGATAGGACCCCTTGGTCCTGAAGAGCCTGCAGCTGCAACTTGAGGCGGTCTTTGAGTGGCGCAGGATCCCTGCGAGGTTCGTGAACGACAGGGATGGCGTCCGGTTTGAGTCGAATCTTGTACGTGTATGGCAATGTCCCCATGCCTTCAAAAACCTCCTGGTTGTGAGCAAGGAGGGAATGGAGATTTGCGTGGAACTCAGCATCCGGGAAGTCGGATATCTCATCTGGAGAGAGAGACATAATGCGCTGTACCAGGTGAAGGACCTTACACGCCTGTGCGCCCAGTAACGAGTCTTTTGATGAGCCGACAACTTCGAAGAGGAGTGTGGCCGTGTGCATCTTGTGAGTTATCTGTAGCTG
This sequence comes from Scyliorhinus torazame, assembly GCF_047496885.1. Taxonomy (NCBI): domain Eukaryota; kingdom Metazoa; phylum Chordata; class Chondrichthyes; order Carcharhiniformes; family Scyliorhinidae; genus Scyliorhinus; species Scyliorhinus torazame. The sequence continues at coordinate 119,699,666 of NC_092713.1, read as the reverse complement.
GCAAGATCCTATGGACGGGATGACGTTCCCGTTATAATCAACCATCTTGAGCCGGGATGGCGTGATGGGTGGTTTGACCTTCATGGCCTGGAATTCAGAATATGCAATCAGGTTGGCGGATGCGCCGGTGTCCAGACGGAAGGTGATGCGCGATCGGTTGACCGTCAGGGTGGCACACCACTCATCAGCTGGATTGATGGCATTGACCTTGTTGACATCGATGACGGAAACGCGCAAGGCATCCTGGCCATCTGCATCACTTAACTGGAAGTCTTGATGCGTGGGCTGGACGGTCCTGACTTGTCTGCGAGATTTTCGGGGATGTGCAGGATCCATAGGTTGAGCAGCACGACAGTGGGCAGCACAGTGGCCCATCTTGCCACATCCTGTCTTTGTGTGTGATTGGTTGTGGTGTTGTGTGCTCTGATTTGTCGGTTTTTAGCAGGACATTGCCCTTTTAAGTGTACAGCTCCACAATTGCCGCACGTCATGACGTCACGGCGTTCGTTGCGCCACTGCGCATGCGCAGTGCGATCTTGCGGTGGGCGCGCCTGCGCAGTGCGTCCCTCGATGTGGCCGTTATTTTTGGCGCGCACCAGCGCGGGAGACCGCGAAAAGCGCAGGAAGCGGCCGCTGTCGTCGGGGCCGCGGGTCGGGAAGTAATCGACGGCCTGGATGCGTTCGCCGTCGTGGGCGGCCTGGCTTGCCGATTCGACGGCTGGGGACCCCCTCCGTGCCAACTCGGACGCCTGAAATCGGGCAAAACGGCAGGTTGCATTTTCGTGGAGGACACAGGCTTCCACAGCAGGCGCTAAGGTGAGGCTTTTTATTTTAAGAAGCTGCTGGCGTAGGCCACTGGAGGCAACGCCAAAAACAATCTGGTCCCTGATCATGGACTCTGTGGTGCTGTCGTAACCGCAGGACTGCGCTAGAATTCGGAGGTGCGTCAAAAAGGGTTGAAAAAGCTCCTTCTTACCTTGCAGGCGTTGCTGAAAGAGGTATCTTTCAAAACTTTCATTCACTTCAACATTAAAGTGCTCATCCAGTTTGAGGATGACCGTGTCATACTTGGATTGGTTTTCCCCTTCTTTGAACACCAGTGAGTTGAAGACGTCGAGGGCGTGCTGCCCTGCGTAGAAGAGGAGCAGTGCAATCTTCGTTTCATCCGAGGCACTCTGTTTCTCGTTGGCTCGGATGTACAGGTCAAATCGCTGCCTGAAGAGCTTCCAATTGGTACCTAGGTTCCCCGCGACTTGCAACGGCTGCGGTTTGTCGGTGGGGTCCATGTCCAGAATGGCAGGTTAGTTGGCAGGTATCGATCCACTCCTGTACCATGTGGTGTTGGGCGTTCTGACACACAGATGAGCCAACACGGTTGTATATGGTACAACGCTATTTTATTTAAACTTTCTATGTACAGCTTTGTCTTGATACTCTGCACGTGGGGATTCTCTGTTTGTGATGTTGAAACAGGTTGTGTCCGTGTCCTTGTCCCCAGACCTACTGTCCACTAGGTGTCGTGTTCGTGCTTTTATGTGGTTCCTGTCTTTGTGTGTGATTGGTTGTGGTGTTGTGTGCTCTGATTTGTCTGTTGGTGTGTCCATCATGATGTGTGTGTTTGAATATCATGACAGCCCAAGCAACTGAATACATAAACTTTGACCTGGACCAAGTCCATCAAGATGCCTGGTTGGCCGGATTCTCCACAATCGCCAGGATGCTCCAGGTCCCACGGTAATAGATGGCACGCATGGTGTCTTGCGCGCACTGGGCGGTCTGGGAGCGCACTTCATTAACAGTAAGGAGTTCCACTCCATGAACATTCAACTTCTGCACGATCACTACTGAAGATCATGCACATGTGTGCACGCCTCTCCTGAAGTGTGCACGACAGCTACATCCTGGGGCAGTCGGAGATCCTCCGTATCTTTGAGGGACACCCCAGATGACCGGTTGGCTCTTGGGGTGTAAGGGGTACCCACTTAGGCCCTGTCTGATGATGCCAGTGCGGAGGCCAGTGACCAATGTGGAGACCCGATATAACAAGACCCATGTGGCCACCCGGGCTGTCACTGAGCAGTGCTTCGGACTGCTCAAAATACTGTTCCGATGCTTCGACTGCTCTGGTGGTGCCCTGCAGTACACCCCCCAGAGGGTCGTCCGCTCTGTTGTGCCCCTCACAATTTGGCACAGCAGTGGGGCAACGTGGAGGGGGAGGAACATGTGGCCACCGAGGAGGATGAGGACGAGGAGGAGCTGGACTAGGAAGGCTGGAAGACTGGCCTAGGAGGACCCGCAGGAACAGCCGGAGAATGGAGGACAGGTGACACCTGTGAGGGTCCGGTATGTCCAGAGAGCCAGGGAAGCCCTCATCCTCGCCCGCTTCTCATAGGACGTGGCTTCATCCATCATCTCCCTCCCCATCCATTGTCCCCCCCCTCATCCATTGCCCCTCCCCAACCATTTCCTCCTCCCCCCAATTGCCGTGTTCCACCCTCCCAGGGTCTGTGTAACATCACTCCAAGGTGATGGGCCTGTGTCAGCACTGTCAGTGGGTCACTATACAACACAGGAGGATGATGATAACCCAGTGTGAGCTGAACTCTGGTGCTCCTCAATCTATGCCATAGTCTGACTCCTGTCTGTTTGCTAACTACGCTCTCACGCCCATTACCTGCACATGGTATGCCTTCGGGAGGGGGGGAGCTCTGGTAGCTGGGAGCCTGGAGGACTGGGGCCGGGGAGGGTGGAAGTAAAAGAAGGAAAGCAGTGCAGGCCAGCCCTCAGTGTGGAATAACTTGACAGAGGCATCACATATCTCGGGAGTAGCGTATTTCAATGGTGTACAATTGTGGCACTAACTGCCCCTGGGTACCAATAGTGCCAACCACTCCCTCCCTCCCCCCGTGCCTTTTCAATGATCCTCAATCTTCTTAGCCCTCTGTGCTCTGCCACTAGGACTAGGTGTGTCCCCAGTATGCACATCAGAGCTGGAGGCAATCTGATGCTATTGATGGCCATTGATGCCCCTGGCGGGCGCCCTCTGGAGGGCCTGGGGCTGGAGACCCTGGGGCCGAAGGCCCAGCCAACTTGCCAGTGGCACACGCCTTGCCATGCCACCCTGTTCTGCCCACTGGACGCACAGTTATCAGGAGGGGGGATGGAATCGGGAGAGCTGATGACCGCCGTCATCTCTCTTTAGGGAGGTTCTAGGTTGGCCTCCAACGCTCCCTCCTCAGTCAAAGCCCGCTTGAGGCATGGGGGTTGTGGGGGGGGGGGGGCACCTTGGGATGGAGGGACTGCTGGATTGAGCTCAAGAGGCTGTGCATCATCCGAGTCTGGCAGCCCTGGCGGCTCCCCATTGTCTATGTGCCAATGCCCTCAGCGATGCCTCTCTGCGACCGGCCACATCTGCAGTGAATCGCCAATGCCCACCTGCATCTGGGACATGGTCCTCAGCGACTGGGACATTCCCTGGAGCATCTCGACAATTCCCAACCGAGACTGGGACATGTTCTGCAGCACCTCGGCAAGGTCCACCCTCATCTGGGACACATCCCCCACCACCACCTGGGATGCCCGGCACCATCGGATGGGAATCTTGTAGTAGAATGGACATGGAAAGGATTATTTTGTTAGCGCATGAACAACATGCACGTGAGGATGAAAACCCAGGCCAATGTGACAAATAACCACTAATTGTTTATCGTTGTTTTCATCAGTGCCAATAACTAAGGAGTGATGCACAGAATACACTATATGATTAATTTCCCATTCACTTTGCTGTGTTTATAGAATGACCAGTTCCAATATAATTATTAACGATTCATCAAATTCATCTATCCCTTATTTATGTGAAATTACACTGATATTTTTATTCCGTTGTCTTCCGTCCATTTTAACTTTCAATCTTATTTGCAGTCCCTTGCGATCCACAGAATGTAGAAGTGAGGCTGGATTGTAACCTAAATACAGCTTCGGTCTCGTGGGACGACAGTAGAGGTGCATTGTTGTACACTGCCTTTGCTGAAGGACCTGATGGGAACATCACATTATGCAGCACATCAGAAACATCATGTAGAACACCAGAGTTCCTCTGTGGCCAGTTATATTCTGTGTACGTCACAGCATCTGACAGCACGTGTAACCAATCTCAGAGTTCAATGGTTGAAGTCCAAACAGGTAACTGCTTAATTGACTGAGAAATACTGCCCTAAATAGGCCAACATGAACGGAACATGCAGCATGCTTTGTTAACTGGTATATGCTGCAGAATATTAGTTTAAAATATTAAACCAAAGTATCAGTGACTCCAACGTTCTTTGTTGATCCATTCTTCTATTAAGTGTGCATTCATGATCATATATATAGGGTGGCACAGGGGTCGGCACGGATGCCTCACAGCGTCAGGGATCCAGGTTCGATTCTGTCTGTGTGGAGTTGCACTTTCTCCCGTTGAACACTTTTCACAATATACATTAATGATCTGGAGGAAGGTACTGAAGGCGCTGTTGCTGGGTTTGCAGATGATACAAAGATCTGTAGAGGGGCAGGTAGTACTGAAAAAGAAGGACTTGGACAGGCTAGGAGAGTGGGCAAAGAAGTGGCAGATGGAATACAATGTGGAAAAGTGTGGGGTTATGCACTTTAGAAGGAGGAATGGAGGCATAGACTATTTTCTAAATGGAAAAATGCTTAGGAAATCAGAAGCACAAAGGGACTTGGGAGTCCTTGTTCCCGATTCTCTTAAGGTTAATGTGCAGGTTCAGTCGGCAGTTAGGAAAGCAAATGCAATGTTAGCATTCATGTCAAGAGGGCTAGAATACAAGAGCATGGATGTACTTCTGAGGCTGTATAAGGCTCTGGTCAGACCCCATTTGGAGTATTGTGAGCAGTTTTGGGCTCTGTATTTAAGGAAGGATGTGCTGGCCTTGGAAAGAGTCCAGAGGAGGTTCACAAGAATGATCCCTGGAATGAAGGCTTGTTATTATTGATGTGTTGGGTGCTCTGGATCCGTGGAACACATACAGGCCACCAACACTTAAAATAGTACAACACTATTTTATTAAGTTAGAAACTGTTGAACATACTTTCACTGTGGGTTAACACGATGTTAGATTAAACTAAAGACCTATGCCTGTCCTAACCAGTCTATGCACTCAGCACATGGTGAAGATCTGTGCTGTACACTGTAAGCTCTGTCCTTCTGAGAGGTTGCATCCCGAATGAGTGGGAACTCTGATGCCCTCTGTCTTTATAGTGAATGTGCTCTAACTGGTGATTGGCTGCGGTGTCTTGTGTGATGATTGGTCCCGCTGTGTGTCCATCAGTGTGTGTGTCTGCACCATGATATACTGGTGTATATTATGACATCCCTTCCTTTTATTAAAAAAAGGTATATTTGTGGCAATAAATAATGTGTGGTGAGAATGTTCCTAACTACGTGTGGGGTGCGAAGACATATTTACAGGACTACGTACATGAGAACTAAGCTATTTATATGGGAAGGTGCCTGGTGCAGAGAAGCAGTATGCAACAAGAGTAATGAGATCAACACTATATACAAACCAGAGAAACGATCAAACAAAGCAACGAAACAATTCAGAGAGTCCATAAATTCGAAAAGTTTTTAAATCTAGTCTTGAGGTGGGCGACGAATTCTGGTTGACCGCCTCAAGGGTGGGTCGAGAACCTCCAGTGCAGGAGCAGGCTGGACTGCATCAAAGTCAGGGGGATGCAGAGTGACAGGGATTTCTGCATAGTCCGTGGCAGGGTCAGCAGGAGGGCGAGGTGACACTGGAGGATCACATGGCGAGCGTGGAACGAGACGAAGGGACATGGATGGATGGCACCGTCGTCCTCAGGGTGCCACTCATGAGTAACTGGGCTGGCGACAGGCCAGTGGACAGTGGGGCGGAGCGATAGGCCAGCAAGGCAAGGTAGAAATCAGACCTAGCATCGGCAGCCTTGCATAGGAGCTGTTTGACGATATGTACTCCCTTCTCTGCTTTGCCGTTGGATTGGGGGTACAGGGGACTGGACGTCACATGGGCAAAATTGTACCGCCTGGCAAAGCTGGACCATTCTTGGCTGGCGAAGCAGGGGCCATTGTCTGACATAACCGTGAGCGGGATGCTGTGTCGAGCAAAGGTTTCTTTACATGCACGAATGACTGCAGACGAGGTGAGGTTGTGCAACCGTATCACCTCCAGATTAATTGAAAAGTAGTCCACGATCAGGACATAGTCTCTACCCAGCGCGTGGACAGGTCGATGCCCACCTTGGTACATGGTGACGTGACCAACTCATGGCGCTGCAGGGTCTCACGTGGTTGGGTCGGCTGCAAGTGCTGACAAGTGGGGCAGTTGAGCACTGTGTTGGCTATGTCCTCATTAATGCCGGGCCAGTACACTGCCTCTCGGGCCCGTCGGCGGCACTTTTCCACGCCAAGGTGGCCCTCGTGTAGTTGTTCCAAGACAAGCTGGCGCATGCTATGCGGGATGACAAATGCGGTCCAGTTTCAGAAGAACCCCGATTACTACTGCCAGATCATCTCTGACATTATAGAATTGAGGACATTGGCCCTTGAGCCACCTGTCCGTTAGGTGGCGCTTGAAACGCTGTAGCAAGGGGTCAGCCCTGTAAGCTCTGTCCTTCTGAGAAGCTGCATCCCGAATGAGTGGGAACTCTGATGCCCTCTGTCTTTATAGTGAATGTGCTCTAACTGGTGATTGGCTGTGGTGTGTGTGTTGATTGGTCTTGCTGTGTGTCCATCAGTGTGTGTGTGTCTGCACCATGATATACTGGTGTATATTATGACAATTATGAGGAGAGATTGAGGACTCTGGGTCTGTACTCATTGGAGTTTAGAAGGATGAGGGGGGATCTCATTGAAACTTACAGGATACTGCGAGGCCTGGATAGAGTGGATGTGGAGAGGATGTTCCCACTAGTAGGAAAAACTAGAACCCGAGGCTACAGCCTAAAACTGAAGGGATAAGCCTTTAAAACAGAGATGAGAAGGAATTTCTTCAGCCAGAGGTAGGGAATCTGTGGAACTCTTTGCCGCAGAAGGCTGTGGAGGTCAAATCATTGTGCCTTTAAGACAAAGATAGATAGGTTACTGATTAATAAGGAGTTCAAGGGTTATGGGGAGAAGGCAGGAGAATGGACTTGAGAAAAATATCAGCCATGATTGAATTGCGGAGCAGACTCAATGGGCCGAGCTGTCAAATTCTGCTCCGATGTCTTATGGTCTTATGGTTACTGTGTGGGTTTCCTCCGGGTGCTCCGGTTTCCTCCGACAGTCCAAAGATGTGCAGGTTAGGTGGATTGACTACGCTAAATTGCCTCTTTAGTGTTCAAAGGTTTGGTGGGGGTACAGGGCCAGAGCAGGGATTTGGCCTAGTTAGGGCGCTCTTTCAAAAGGTCAGTGCAGACTCGATGGACCAAATGGCCTCCTTCTACACTGTAGGGATTCTATGATATAAAGTAGAGAGAAAAAATGAACCCAGCAATGACCTCTCCCAAATCCTCTCCAATGCAATCAATATTATGTTCACTAGCTTTGTTTTTATGTTATTCGTTCAAGAGATGTGGGCTTCATTGGCAAGGCCAGCTTTCATTGCCTAACCCCAGTTGTGGAATTTTACTTATCACTCAGCCCAGGCCTGGATATTGTCCAAGGCCTGCTTCATTCGGACACGGAATGTTTCAGTATCTGCAGAGTTGCGAATGGTGCTGAACATTGCGCAATCATCAACAAACATCTCCATTTATGACATCATGATGGAAGGAAGGCCATTGATGAAGCAGCTGACGATGTTCGGGCCTAAGGTACTCCTGCCGTGATGTCCTGGAGCTGAGACGACTGACTTCCAGCAGTCATCTTCCTTTGTGCTGGGTATGACTCCAACCAATGGGGAGTTTCCCCCTGATTCCCATTGACTCATGTTTTGCTCAGGTTTCTTGATGCCATATTTAGTCCAATGCTGCCTTGATATCATGGTCAGCCACTCTCACCTCACTCTGAAGTTCTGCCATTTCATCCATGTTTGAAGGAAGGATGTCATCAAGTCAGGAGTTGAATGGTCCTGGCAGAGTCCAAATTAAACTTCAGTGAGCAGGTTGTTGCTAAGCAAGTGCCACCTGATTGCTCTGTTGAAGATCCCTTCCATCACTTATTCTGATGATCGAAAGTAGCCTGATCGGGTGGTAATTGGCTGGGTTAGATTTGTCTTGCTTTTAGTGTACAGGACATACCTGGGCAATTTTCCATATTGCTGGGTAGATGCCAGTGTTGTAACTATACTAGTACAGCTTGGCTAGGGCTGCAGCAAGTTCTGGAGCACAAGTCTTCAGTACTATTGATGGGATATTGTCAGGGCCCATGGCCTTTGCAGTACCCAGTGCCTTCAACTATTTATTGATATCACGTGGAGTGAATTGTATTGGCTGAAGACTGTGATATTGGGGGCCTCCAGAGGAGGCCAAGATGCATCATCCACTTGGTACTTCTGGCTGAAGATTGTTATAAATGCTTCAGCCTTATCTATTTCACTGATGTGCTGGGCTCCTCCATTATTGAGGATGGGGATACTTGTGGATCCTCCTCCTCCAGTGAATTGTTTAATTGTCCACCACCATTCAGGGCTGGATATGGCAGGGCCTCAGAGCTTTGATCTCATCTGTTGGTTATGGGATCACTTAGCTCTATCACTTGACTATGCTGTTTGGTATGCAAGTAGTCCTGTAACTTTACCAGGTTGGTGTCATGATATTCAGATAAACATCATGGCGCAAACACACATACACACTGATGAACAGATCAACGAACCAATCAACACACACGCAACATAACAGCCAATCACAAGCAAGAGCACACGCACTATAAAACGGGGAACACCACAGTTCCCGCTCATTCCAGCAGGAGACAGCTCAGGCCACAGAGCTCACAGCGTGCCACTCAGACATACACCATGTGCTGAGTGCCTCTCCAAGATAGTGTTAGGGCTGGGTCCACAGGTTAAAGGGTAAAGAACGAACCACAGTCATAGGTTTACAGATGTTGTTATTGATAGTAATAAAACAGAGTTGTACCGTCTGCAACCGTGTTGGTTCGTCTGTATAGCGGAACACCCAACGCGACATAGTACCAGGATTGGAACCCAGCAACTGTGAGACCTACCTGCACATCATCAGGGATCCGCCATCCTGCGCCATGGACACCATCAGCCTGCTGCAGCCGCTCCAAATCGCTGGAAACCTCGGCATCAACTGGAAGCTGTTTAAACAGCGCTTCCAGTTCTTCCTAGAAGCCACAGAAAGGGAGAATGCTTTGGACACCATAAAAATCGCCCTCCTCCTCTCCACGGCAGGGCAACACGCCATCCACATCTACAACTCCCTGGTGTTCGCGGACGGTGAGGACAAGACGAAGTACAAGACGGTCCTTCTTAAACTCGAGCAGCACTTTAGCGTCAAGGTGAACGAGAGCTTCGAGAGGTACCTCTTCCAGCAGCGCCTGCAGGGTAAGGATGAGCCTTTTCAGTCTTTCCTGACACACCTCCGTATCCTCGCGCAATCCTGCGGCTATGAGGCCACCTCCGATTCCATGATTCGGGACCAGATAGTTTTTGGGGTCACCTCGGGCACCATACACCAGCAGCTCCTAAAAATTAAGAGCCTCACCTTAGCCACCGCCATCGAAGCCTGTGTCCTCCATGAAAACGCGACCAGCCGGTACTCCCAATTGCAGGCGGCCGAATCGGCACGGCAGGGGTCCTACGAGGCTGAGCGGGTCCAGTCGATTGAGTTCCTCCCGGCCCGCGGCCCGGACGAGGGCGGCCATTTTGCGCGCTTTCGTCGATGCAGAGGGACGCAACGCGCAGGCGTGCTCTACCCAGGACCGAACTGCGCATGCGCGATGGCGCAATGAGCGCCATGATGTCACGATGTGCGGCAACTGTGGATCCGCACATTTAAAGCGGCAATGTCCAGCAAAGAATCGATAATGCCTCCGCTGTGGCAAGATGGGCTGCCGAGCAGCTCAACCTGCCAACCCTCCCCAATTCTGCCAGTCTCGCAGGGACGTGCGGACCATTCAGCCTCCATACACCGAGTCACACCCTGACGATGTACAGCCTGGTGATACCGACGACCGGGAAGCCTTCCGCGTCGCGGTCATTGACAGGAACCGGATGTCCCAAGCAGGACCCACCAGCCTATGCCAGTGAACAGCGTTAATCTGGGTGATGAACGGTGTGCCATCCTAACGGTCAACCGATCACCAATCACATTCCGTTTAGACACTGGTGCCTCCGCCAACCTTATAGCATGGTCGGCCTTCTACGCCTTGAAGGTCAGACCACCGATTCGGCCATCCCGCTGTCAGATGGTCGATTACAGCAGAAATGTTATCCCAGCCATGGGATCCTGCTAGCTCGAGGTCACATACAATGCATACACAGCCACACTGTCCTTTGAGATAGTTGGATCATCGAAGGACTCCCTGCTAGGCGCACAGGCGTGCAAGGTTCTCCACCTCGTTCAGCGGGTACACACTCTGTCTCCAGAAGGCACATCCGACTTCCCGGATTCAGAATTTAGGGCACAGCTCCACTCGCTCCTCGCCCACAACCAGGAGGCTTTCGAGGGCATGGGACCACCGCCCTACACTTACAGAATACAGCTCAAACCGGATGCCACCCCGGTTATTCACGCACCTCGTAGAGTCCCAGCACCACTCAAAGACCACCTCAAGCAGCAGCTGCAGGATCTCCAGGACCAAGGAGTGCTTTCCCGGGTCACGGAGCCCACGCCATGGGTCAGCTCCATGGTGTGCGTTAAAAAGCCCTCTGGCGAACTCAGGATCTGCATGGACCCGAAAGACCTGAACAACAACATCATGAGGGAACACTACCCCATACCCAAACAGGAAGAGATCACGAGCGAAATGGCCCGGGCTCAAATGTTTACAAAGCTTGATGCCTCAAAGGGTTTTTGGCAGATTCAACTCGATCAGTCCAGCAGGAAGCTGTGCACCTTCAACACTCCCTTTGGCAGGTATTGGTACAACAGAATGCCGTTTGGCATCATCTCGGCATCCAAAGTATTTCATAGAATCATGGAACAGATGATGGAGGGCATCGAAGGGGTGTGCATCTATGTTGACAACGTCATCATGTGGTCCACCGCACCACAGGAGCACATCAGTCGTCTCCAGCGTGTCTTTGCTCGGATACGAGAACATGGCCTGTGCCTCAACCGAGCCAAGTGTTCTTTTGGCCAAACTGAGCTAAAGTTTCTGGGGGACCACATATCCCGGTCAGGAGTGCATCCGGATGCAGACAAAGTGAGCGTCATTACAGCCATGCCGCAGCCAGCAGACAAGAAGGCAATGCTATGCTTTCTCGGGATGGTCAACTTCCTGGGGGAGTTCATTCCCAACCTTGCCTCCCACACAATGGCTCTTCGCCACCTAGTGAAGAAGACCACCGAGTTCCAGTGGCTGCCCGCACACCAGAAGGAATGGGAGGAGCTCAAGATTAAACTCACCACAGCCCCGATATTGGCGTTCTTTGACAGTCGAGATCTTCTTTGATACGAAGATCTCGACTGATGCCAGCCAGTCCGGCATTGGGGCGCTACTCCTGCAACGGGACGACACTGCATCATGGGCCCCGGTTGCCTATGCCTCGCGCGCCATGACCCCCACAGAACAGCGCTATGCGCAGATCGAGGAGTGCCTGGGTTTGTTAACCGGCATAGATAAGTTCCACGACTACGTGCATGGTCTCCCTCAGTTCACCGTGGAAACCGACCATCGCCCCCTGGTCAGCATCATACAAAAGGACTTGAATGAGATGACCCCTCACCTCCAGCGCATTCTGCTCAAGCTCCGGAGGTACGACTTCCAACTGGTCTACACCCCGGGAAAGGACCTCATCAGCGCGGATGCCCTGTCCAGAGCAGTAAGCACACCACCCGATTCGGAGGGGTTCGTATGTCAGGTCGAAGCGCATGTGGCTTTCACATCGGCCAATCTGCCAGCTAATGATTCAAGTCTGGCCCATATTCGCCGGGAGACTGCGGCCGACCCCCTTCTACAACGTGTGATGCGCCACATGACGGAGGGTGGCTCAAAGGACGGTGCCCAAAATTCTACAATGTCCAGGACGACTTGGCCGTCATTGACGGTGTCCTCCTAAAGTTGGACCGGATTGTGATTCCACACAGCATGCACAGGCTGGTCCTCGAACAATTACACGAAGGTCATCTCGGGGTTGATTGTGCAGGCGGAGGGCCCGAGAAGCTGTATACTGGCCGGGCATCAGCGACCGTGTTGGTTTGTCTGTATAGCGGAACACCCAACACGACAGTTGTGACGTCATTTTAAGCTATGCCTGGTGCTGTTCCTGGCATGCCCTCCTGCATTCATCATTGATCCAGGGTTGGTACCCTGGCTTGGTGGTAATGGTAGAGAGGGGGATATGCCGGACCATGGGGTTACAGATTGTAGTTGTGATATTCTGGTATTGCTGTTGGCACACAGCACTCCATGGATATCTGGCGCTGGATTTTCCATTTTGGAGTCTAAGTCCCTGCGCCGACGTGAAAACGGTGATCTTTTACACCAGGAAAACTGGTGCAAAACGGCCACCGATTCCCCGTTTTGCTGGGGGCTAGCAGGGAGGCAGCGAAGAGCTCGCAGCTCTAGCTGCCGATATGGGCCGGAGCACTTCCGGTTCCGTGGCTGCGCATGCGCATGGCGGCGGCCTGCAGCGCTCGCGCCGTGTTCCATGGCGCACTCAGCCCCTGGACCCGGACCGCAAAAATAATGCCCCCCTTCGGCTGCTCGCACGTTCCGGACCGCCCGCCCACAGTGCCCCAAGCCCCGAATTAAACCCCCCTGGCCCACGGATCAGCCCTCCCCCAACTGTGGTGGCCTTGGACTGAGTCCACAGCTGCCATGCGAGGTTCCCGGATGGTGTGAGCACATGTAACCCATGCCAATGGGAACTCAGCCAGTCAGGGATGGAGCATCGCGGGGCGGGCCTCAGGCAATGAGGCCGTAGATAATCGGCGCAGCGTACTCCTAAAGTACACCACTTTGCAGGTACTTCGGCGTCGGGAGTGGAGAATCCAGCCCCCGGTCTTCAGTTGCTAGATATGTTCGAAGTTTATTCCATTGAGAACAATGGTAGTGCCGCACAACATGTGAAGACAGGACTTTGTCTCCACAAGGACTGTGACTTTGGTGAGGTTGAGGTCAGGAATGTTTTCCCTCTTGTTGGTTCCCTCACCACCGGCCACAGATCCAGGGGGGCGATTCTCTGAGCCCCGCACCGGCCCGGAGATTCGTCGCGACCGTGCCACGACGCCCCGACGCCGCCGCGCGATTCTCCGAGGTGCCGCCATTTGCGCCGGTGTGTTTGTCGGGGCGCCGGCCGCGGTTTGCTGGAATCGGCGGGGCCGCCGATTCTCCGGCCGGATGGGCCAAGCGGTCGCGCCGATACGACAGTGGCCGCCAGCGCCAATCACCCTTGGTCGCTGCTGGCGGGAACTCTGTGGGAACGGTCGGGGGGCGGCCTGTGGGGGATGAGGGGGGCTCCTTCACCAGGGGGGGCCTCCGATGGGGTCTGCCCACGATCGGGACACTGATCGGCGGGCTGCCCCCCCCCCCGGGCCTACTTCCTGGCGCGGCCGGCCCCTGAACACCGACCCCATGTTGGGTCGGGGCCGGCGCGCAGAAGAAGTCCCCCACGCATGCGCAGGATGGCGCGGCCCAACTGCGCATGCGCGGGTTGGCGCCGCGAAAGTAGGCTGGAGCGGCGTGAACCGCTCCAGCGCCGCAGAATCATACGTAACTGGGCCCGGTTCGCGGTGTCATGAAATGCGACAGCGTTCACGACGGCGCAAACTCTTGGGCCCAATATTGGAGAATCGCTCCCCCCACGAGTCTAGCAGCTATGTCCTTTAGGACCCGGCCAGCTCAGTCTCTGGTGGTGCTAGCAAGGCACTCTTGGTGCTGAACATTGAAGTCTCCCACCCAGTGTGCATTCTGCACCCTTGCCATCTTTGGTGCTTCCTCCAAGTGATTGTCAACATGGAAGAATACTGATTCATCAGCTGAGCTGGGGTGGGCAGTCTACGTGATAATCAGCAGGAGGTTTCCTTGCACATGTTTGGCTTCATGGGGGTCCGGAGTCAATGCCGGGAGTCAACTCCCTTCCAACTGTATATCACTGTGCCATCACCTCTGCTGGGCCTGTTCTGCCGATGGGCCAGGGCATACCTAGGAATGGTGTCAGTGGTGTCTGAGATATCGTCTGAAAGCTATGATTACATCCTTGTAACTATTTCAGGCTGTTTCTTGACTGGTCTGTGAGATAGCTCTCTCAATTTTGGCACAAGCCCCCATATGTTAGTCAGGAGGGCTTTGCAGGGTTGACAGGGCTGGGTTTGCCATTGTCATTTCTGGTGCCTAGAGCCATAGCAGGCGGTCTGTCCAGTTTCATTCCTTTTTGTTAGCAATTGGATACAACTGAATGGCTTACTTGGCCCTGTCAGAGGGCAGTTAAGTGTCAAGCACATTGCTGTGGATCTGGAGTCACATATAGGCCAGACCAGATAAAGGCAGCAGATTTCTTTCCCTAAAGGACATTAGTAAACCAGATGTTTTTTTTTACGGCAATTGACAATGGTCATCATTTAATTCCAGATGTTTTATTAAATTAAAATTCAATATTGAAATCCAGGTCCCCGGACGCTTTACCCTGGGTCTCTGGATTACTAGTCTAGCAGCAATACCACTACGCTACCACCTCCTTTTATTATTAAAATACCCAATTATTTTTTTTCCAATAAAGGGGCAATTTAGCATGGCTTTTCCACCTTACCTGCACATCTTTGGGTTGTGGGGGTGAAACCCACGCAGACATGGGGTGAATGTGCAAACTCCACACGGACAGTGACCCGGGGCCCGGATCGAACCCGGGTCCTCAGCGGCGTGAGACGGCAGTGCTAACCACTGCGCCACCGTGCCGCCCATAACAAATGCAGTGTTACAATGCATAATGTTAAATTTAAGTTCAGGAAACTGACTGTGCCTTTATCCATCTTGTTTCTCTGGTATCTTCAGCCCCTTGCAGCCCCCAGATTGTAAGTGCTTATTTGGAGTGTGCAACACACACGGTGTCAGTATTGTGGGAGCTGAGTGATGGTGCAGTGAACTACATCGCAATAGCAGAAGGAATGGAAGGAGACAGGTATTCATGCAATGCAACAGAAGAAAACTGTGAGATCGTGGACCTCCCATGTGGCCAGATGTACAATATAACTATATTAGCACTGGATGAGAGTTGTACCAGTTTACCAAGTCCAGCTTTTGAAATTCAAACAGGTAAAACTTTGGCAGTGTGTAATGAAAGTAAACAGAAGAGTTTCTAAAGGGCAGGAAAAAACTAGAATTGTTGCTTTGCAACATTGTACATTAATAAATACCACCTCGCGTTTAGTATTGCAAATTGCTACTGTTAATCTTAGTTGAAACTCATTCATCAAACCATTAATCATAGTATTATGGGTCGGTTAGCTCAGTTGGCTGAACAGCTGGTTCATGGTGCCAAGCGACAGCAACAGCACAGGTTCAATTCCTGTACCAGCTGATGTCATTCATGCAGGCCCTACCGTCTCAACCTTGTCCCTCATCAAAGGTGTTGTGACCTTAAGGTTAAATCACCACTAGTCAGCTCTCAAAGGGGAGACCATGGCCACATTTACATTTTAATCACAGCATGTTGTGATCAAAGTTTGAGTTATCCTGTTGCAGGGCTCATTTTAAGGAAATAATGGAATCTTCGAATCCTCCAATTGTAAAATGGTTACAGCACCAACTTATGACCATTTGAGGCAATGCAGCTTGGCTGCAAGAGCAATTTAGATAGTACCATTCCCCTTCCCCTTCCCTATAGCCTGCAAAATCTGATATTGTTTTGCTTTAAAAGTATATATGCAGTATTACATTTATTAGACTTAAAATGCTATTCTGTGTTTTCTCTTCCTACAGTGCCTTGTATCCCACAGAATGTGGTCGCGCACATCGACTGTGAAAGTAACAATGTGTCAGTGTTTTGGGATCCCAGTAACGGTACAGAGTCCTACCTTGTAACAGCCCAAGGAAACAGTGGTCATTGGGCCTCATGCAATGCAACAGACACAGAATGTGTGATCTCAGATGTGTATTGTGGACTGAGCTACTATATAACTGTGCAGTCAATCCGCATGCAGTGTAACAGCTCACAGAGCTCTGCTGTTACAGTGAAAACAGGTAATTCTAGACAAGAATTTAAAATGAGGAATTCTAAAATCTATACACAATAGTTGGATAATAGTCATTTTTCTATCTTATAGACAGTTATGCAGCTCAGTAGTTTTCCATGAGGGAATGTTGATGGATTTTCTTTTTGCAGTACCATGTGTCCCACAGAATGTGGATGCTCTCATGAACTGTGATGCTGGATATATGTCTGTCTCATGGGAGTTAAGTCAAGGTGCAATATCATACATTGCGACAGCGGAAGGGAGCAATGTGCAACAATGCAGCGCTAATGAAACATTGTGTGATATCACTGAGCTGGACTGTGGAGAAACCTACACCATCACAGTTCGTGCACACGATGATTCGTGTGACACAGCTGAAAGTGCTTCCATCACAAAGAAAACAGGTAACTAAAAAGAAGTGGATTTTCCCATATCACTAATTTCTGTATCAAACTCATGCAGAGATTAGTGTGCAAAATTAAAGCGCATGGGATTAGGGGCAGTGTATTGAGATGGATAGAAAACTGGTTGACAGACAGGAAACAAAGAGTAGGAATTAACACACAAGAGAAAATGCTGGAAAATCTCAGCAGGTCTGGCAGCATCTGTAGGGAGAGAAAAGAGCTAATGTTTCGAGTCCAGGTGACTCTTTGTCAAAGCTGACAGAGAAAGTGGGAAATATTTATACTGTGGAGTGAGAATGAAAGATGAGTCATAGCCACTGAAACACAGAGAAATGGAGTGCTGATAGCCACAGAAACCAAGGGGAAAGAGTGCTAATGGCAGTCCCCAGAGAGAACAAAAGGTGTGAAAGGTCAAGCAGCAGAGAAACTAACATCAGAGGATGAACTGTAGATGTGGGGGGAGGGGAAGAGGAAGCAAAGAGGAGAAAGAACATAAGAACTAGGAGCAGGAGTAGGCCATCTGGCCCCTCGAGCCTGCTCCGCCATTCAATGAGATCATGGCTGATCTTTTGTGGACTCAGCTCCACTTTCCGGCCCGAACACCATAACCATTAATCCCTTTATTCTTCAAAAAACTATCTATCTTTATCTTAAAAACATTTAATGAAGGAGCCTCTACTGCTTCACTGGGCAAGGAATTCATAGATTCACAACCCTTTGGGTGAAGAAGTTCCTCCTAAACTCAGTCCTAAATCTACTTCCCCTTATTTTGAGGCTATGTTCTGCTTTCACCCGCCAGTGGAAACAACCTCCCCGCATCTATCCTATCTATTCCCTTCATAATTTTATATGTTTCTATAAGATCCCCCCCTCATCCTTCTAAATTCCAACGAGTACAGTCCCAGTCTACTCAACCTCTCCTCGTAATCCAAACCCCTCAACTCTGGGATTAACCTAGTGAATCTCCTCTGCACCCCCTCCAGTGCCAGTATGTCCTTTCTCAAGTAAGGAGCCCAAAACTGAACACAATACTCCAGGTGTGGCCTCACTAACACCTTATACAATTGCAGCATAACCTCCCTAGTCTTAAATTCCATCCCTCTAGCAATGAAGGACAAAATTCCATTTGCCTTCTTAATCACCTGTTGCACCTGTAAACTAACTTTTTGCGACTCATGCACTAGCACACCCAGGTCTCTCTGCTCAGCAGCATGTTTTAATATTTTATCATTTAAATAATAATCCCTTTTGCTGTTATTCCTACAAAAATGGATAACCTCACATTTGTCAACATTGCATTCCATCTGCCAGACCCTAACCCATTCACTTAGCCTATCCAAATCCCTCTGCAGACTTCCAGTATCCTCTGCACTTTTTACTTTATCACTCATCTTAGTGTCGTCTGCAAACTTGGACACATTGCCCTTGGTCCCCAACTCCAAATCATCTATGTAAATTGTAAACAATTGTGGGCCCAACACTGATCCCTGAGGGACACCACTAGCTACTGATTGCCAACCAGAGAAACACCCATTAATCCCCACTCTTTGCTTTCTATTAATTAACCAATCCTCTATCCATGCTACTACTTTCCCCTTAATGCCATGCATCTTTATCTTATGCAGCAACCTTTTGTGTGGCACCTTGTCAAAGGCTTTCTGGAAATCCAGATATACCACATCCATTGGCTCCCCGTTATCTGCCGCACTGGTAATGTCCTCAAAGAATTCCACTAAATTAGTTAGGCACGACGTGCCCTTTATGAACCCATGCTGCGTCTGCCCAATGGGACAATTTCCATCCAGATGCCTCGCTATTTCTTCCTTGATGATAGATTCCAGCATCTTCCCTATTACCGAAGTTAAGCTCACTGGCCTATAATTACCCGCTTTCTGCCTACCTGCTTTTTTAAACAGTGGTGTCACGTTTGCTAATTTCCAATCCGCCGGGACCACCCCAGAATCTAGTGAATTGTGGTAAATTATCACTAGTGCATTTGCAATTTCCCTAGCCATTTCTTTTAGCACTCTAGGATGCATTCCATCAGGGCCAGGTGACTTGTCTACCTTTAGCCCCATTAGCTTGCCCATCACTACCTCCTTAGTGATAACAATCCTCTCAAGGTCCTCACCTGTCATAGCCTCATTTCTATCAGTCACTGGCATGTTATTTGTGTCTTCCACTGTGAAGCCCAACCCAAAAAACCTGTTCAGTTTCTCAGCCATTTCCTCATCTCACATTATTAAATCTCCCTTCTCATCCTCTAAAGGACCAATATTTACCTTAGCCACTCTTTTTTGTTTTATATATTTGTAGAAACTTTTACTATCTGTTTTTATATTCTGAGCAAGTTTACTCTCATAATCTAATAATCTATTTTACTCTTCTTTGTAGCTTTTTTAGTAGCTTTCTGTTGCCCCCTAAAGATTTTCCAGTCCTCTAGTCTCCCCCTAATCTTTGCCACTTTGTATGCTTTTTCCTTCAATTTGATACTCTCCCTTATTTCCTTAGATATCCACGGTCGATTTTCCCTCTTTCTACCGTCCTTCCTTTTTGTTGGTATAAACCTTTGCTGAGCACTGTGAAAAATCACTTGGAAGGTTCTCCACTGTTCCTCAACTGTTTCACCATAAAGTGTTTGCTCCAAGTCTACCTTAGCTAGTTCTTCTCTCATCCCATTTTAATCTCCTTTGTTTAAGCACAAAACACTAGTGTTTGATTTTACCTTCTCACCCTCCATCTGTATTTTAAATTCCACCATATTGTGATCGATCCTTCCGAGAGGATCCCTAATTATGAGATCCTGAATCAATCCTGTCTCATTACACAGGACCAGATCTAGGACCGCTTGTTCCCTCGTAGGTTCCATTGCATACTGTTCTAGGAAACTATCGCGGATACATTCTATAAACTCCTCCTCAAGGCTGCCTTGACCGACCTGGTTCAACCAATCGACATGTAGATTAAAATCCCCCATGATAACTGCTGTACCATTTCTACATGCATCTGTTATTTCTTTGTTTATTGCCTGCCCCACCATAATGTTACTATTTGAGGCCTATAGAGTACTCCTATCAGTGACTCTTTCGCCTTACTATTCCTGATTTCCACCCAAATGGATTCAACCTTATCCTCCATAGCACCAATGTCATCCCTTACTATTGCCCGGATGTCATCCTTAAATAACAGAGCTACACCACCTCCCTTACCACCCACTCTGTCCTTCCAAATAGTTTGATACCCTTGGATATTTAACTCCCAGTCGTGACCATCCTTTAACCATGTTTCAGTAGTGGCCACTAAATCATAGTCATTCATGCTGATTTGCGCCATCAACTCATTTACCTTATTCCGAATACTACGAGCATTCAGGTAAAGTACACTTATGTTGGCTTTTTTACCTCTGTTTTGAATCTTAACACCTCGATCAGTAACCTCTCCTAAGTTAAATTTCCTCTTAACTTTTCTCCTAATTTTCCTTGTCATTGAACCCATATCTTCATGTAACAACCTGCTGCGTCGCTTACCATTAATGTTTTTACTTCCCATTTTATTCTTCTTAGTATTACTGGCCCTATTCACTGAGCTCTCCTCAGTCCCTGTACCTTGTACTGTCGCCCTTTCTGATTTTTTGACTATGGCTTCTCTGCCTTACACTTTCCACCTTACTGCCTTTTGTTTCTGTCCCTGTTTTACTACCTTCCAACTTCCTGCATCGGTTCCCATCCCCCTGCCACATTGGTTTATGCTCTCCCCAACAGCTCTAGCAAACACCCTCCCCATGGACATCGGTTCCAGTCCTGCCCAGGTGCAGACCGTCCCGGTTTGTACTGGTCCCACCTCCCCCAGAACCGGTTCCACCTCCCCAGAACCGGTTCCAATGCCCCAGGAATTTGAATCCCTCCCTCTTGCACCATCTCTCGAGCATAACCTCGAGAAAGGTTAAGAAAAGGTGGATAAGATTGGGGGGGAGGGGGATTAAATATATATTAAGAAAGAAAGAAATGGTAAAAGACAGTTAAAATGAAATTGGATGAAAACAAATGGGTCGAGGTGGGGTAGAGCCGATCATCTGAAGTTGTTGAATTCGATGTTCAGACCGGAAGGCTGTAGCGTGCCTAACCGGAAGTTGAGATGTTGTTCCTCCAGTTTGCGTTGAGCTTCCCTGGAACATTGCAGCAGGCCAACGATAGACATGTTGTCATGGGAGCAGGGTCTTTTGTTAAGATGGCAAGCAACAGGAAGGTCAGGGTCCTGAATGCGCACAGACCGAAGATGCTCAGCAAAGCGATCACCCAGTCTGCGTTTGGTCTCTCCGATATAGAGGAGACCACATTGGGAGCACCAAATGTAATAGACCAAATTGGAAGAGATGTAAGTGAAACGCTGCTTAACCTGGAATGAATGTTTTGGGC
Source organism: Scyliorhinus torazame (assembly GCF_047496885.1). Taxonomy (NCBI): domain Eukaryota; kingdom Metazoa; phylum Chordata; class Chondrichthyes; order Carcharhiniformes; family Scyliorhinidae; genus Scyliorhinus; species Scyliorhinus torazame. The sequence continues at coordinate 119,678,524 of NC_092713.1, read as the reverse complement.
CTGGGAAGTTAAGCATGGAAGAGGTAAAGGGGCAAGTGTTACACCTTCTGCGATTGCTTGGGAAGGTGCCATGGGTGATGGGAAAGGTACTGGGTATGGTGGAGGAGTGGACTAGATTTTCACGGAGGGAACGGTCTCTGCGGAATGCTGACAGAGGGAGTGAATGGAAGATGTGTTTGGTGGTGGCATCACGCTGGAATTGGCAAAAATGGCGGAGGATTATGCTTTGCATACAGAGGCTGGTGGGATGGAAATGTGAGAACAAGGGGGACTCTATCCTTGTTCTGGGAAGGAGTGGATGGGGCGAGGGTAGTGGCGCGGGACTGTTGAGGGCCCTGTCCACAACTGTAGGTGGGAAATCACGGTTAAGGAAGAAGGAACACATTTTCGAAGCACCATTTTGGAAAGAGGCATCATCGGAACAAATGCGACGGAGGCGAAGGAGTTGAGAGAAAGGGATGGAGTCTTTACAGGGTGTAGGGTGCGAAGAGCTGTAGTCCAGATAGCTGTGGGAGACAGTGGGCTTGTCGTGGATACTAGTGGATAGTCTATTGCCGGAAATGGAGACAGAAAGATCAAGGAAGGGAAGGGAAGTGTCTGAGAGGATCAGGTGAAAGTGATGGAGGGGTGGAAATGGAAGCAAAGTGGATGAATTTTCCAGGTCCAGGCGAGAGCATGAAGCAACACCAAAATAGTCATCAATGTATCGGTCATCAATGTATCGGTAAAGGAGTTGTGGGAGGGGGTCCGGATAGGCCCGGAACAAGGAATGTTCCACATACCCCATAAAAAGGCAAGCGTAGCTAGGACCCATGCAGGTACCCATTGCTACACCTTTGATTTGGAGAAAGTGAGATGAGTTAAAGGAGAAGTTGTTGAGAGATAGAACGAGTTCAGCCAGGTGGAGGAGAGTGGTGGTGGGTGGGAATTGTCCGGACCTCTTTTCGAGAAAGAAGCAAAGAGCTCTCAGGGCATCCTGGTGTGGGATGGAGGTGTAGAGGGATTGCACATCAATGGTGAATAGAGTGCGGTTAGGGCCCGTGAACTGGAAGCTGTCAACATGACGCAGGGCAGCAGAGGAATCCCGGATGTAGGTGGGGAGGGAATGGACCAGAGGAGTGAGGATGAAGTCAAGATAAGAGGAAATAAGTTCGGTGGGGCAGGAGCACGCTGACACAATGGGCCTGCCGGGACAGTCCTTTTTGTGGATTTTGGGAAGTAGGCAAAAGCGGGCTGTCCGGGGTTGGGAGACTATGAGGTTGGAAGCCGTAGGGAGAAGGCATCCGGAGGAAATTGGGTCGCTAACGGTGTTGGAGATAATGGCTTGATGTTCAGTGGTCTGGTCATGGTCCAGGGGGAGGTAAGAGGAAGTATCTGAGAGTCGTTGCTCAGCCTCTGCGCGGTAGGGGTCAATGCGCCAGATGACAACAGCACCCCCTTTGTCGGCAGGTTTGATGACAAAGTCGGGGTTAGACCTGACGGAGTGAAGAGCAGAAAGTTCAGAAGGAGAGAGGTTGGAATGGGTGAGGGGGGGCAGAAAAATTAAGACGGCCAATGTCCCGTTGACAGTTCTCAATGAAAAGACCGAGGGCAGGTAATTGTCCCGGCAGGGGGGTCCACTTGGAGACAGCATGTTGGAGGCACATGAAAGGATCAGTGGAATGGGGGGCGGATTCTTGCCCAAAGAAGTGGGCACGGAGACGAAGGCGACCAAAGAAGAGTTCAACATCATGCCCGGAATTCATTGAGGTGGGGACGTAAGGGTACAAAGCTGAGTCCTTTGCTGAGAACAGCACGCTCAGCCTCAAGATCGGAGGGTATGGTGAACACGTACCATTTTGGACACAGCGTAGGAATTAACAAGTCTTTTTCAAATTGGTAGGCAGTGACCAGTGGGGTACCGCAGGGATCGGTGCTAGGAAATGAAATGAAATGAAAATTGCTCATTGTCACAAGTAGGCTTCAATGAAGTTACTGTGAAAAGCCCCTAGTGACCCCAGCTATTCACAATATATATTAATGATTTAGATGAGGGAACCAAATGTAATATCTCCAAAGTTGCATGGAAGGGTGAGCTGTGAGAAGGATGCAGAGAACCTTCAGTGTGATTTGGACAAGTTGGGTGAGTGGGAAAATGAATGGCAGATGCAGTATAATTTGGATAAATGCGACGTTATCCACTTTGGTAGCAAAAACGGGAAGGCAGACGATTATCTGAATGACCATAAATTAGAAGAGGGGAATGTGCAACAAGAAGAGGGGAATGTGCAACAAGACCTGGGTATCTCCGTACACCAGTCACTGAAGGTAAGCATGCAGGTTCAGCAGGTGGTAAAGAAGGCAAATGACATCTTGGTCTTCATTGCGAGAGGATTTAAGTACAGGAGCAGGGCTGTCTTGCCCAATTATACAGGGCCTTGGTGAGGCCACACCTGGAGTATTGAGTGCAGTTTTGGTATCCTTATCTGAAGAAGGATGTTCTTGCTATAGAGGGAGTGCAGCGAAGGTTTACCAGACTGTTCCCTGGGATGGCAGGGCAGACATATAGGAGAGATTGAGTCGAATAGGATTGTTTTCACTGGAGTTCAGAAGAATGGAGGGGGGGTTGCGGATCTCATAGAAACATAAAATTCTAACAGGATGAGACATGGTCAATTCAAGAAGGATGTTCCAGATGGTGCAGGTGTTGAAAACCAGGGATCACAGTCTGAGGATGTGGGGTAGACCATTTTGGACACAGATGAGGGGAGATTTCTTCACCCGGAGAGTAGTGAGCCTGTGGAATTTGTTACCACATAAAGTGGTTGAGGCCAAAACATTGTCAGCGAAATTCTCCGTCGGCAGGATCCTCCGCTCTGCCGGCAGCGCACCTGACAGCGTGGGATGGCCACAATGGGAAATCCCATTGGTCGGCTACTGGAAAGGAGGATCCCACTGCCGGGAAAATGCGGTTGTTGCACTGGAAAATCCCGTCTATGTTTCAAGAAGCAGTTAGATATAGCACTTTGGGCGAAGGGGAGTAAAGGCTGTGGGGAAGAAGGTGGGATTAGGTTATTGAGTTGGATAATTAGGCGTGATCATAATGAATGGCAGAGCAGGCTTGAAGGGCTGAATGGCCTCCTCCTCCTATTTTCTATGTTTCTAACCCTGATTTCTACACTGTCCAAATACTGTTCTCTACAAAAACTCACAAATCCATTTGCATGAAGATTTTAGCTAAAACAACAACTCTACCAAACATTAAGCAGCTGCTGGTCAAGTGCTCTTCATCTGGTCTTTTCATTCTTTTCAGCTTCGTGCATCCCACAGAATCTCGGGGTCCAGCTGGATTGTAACACAAACGATGCTTTTGTGTCCTGGACCCACACTAACGGTGCAGTGTCATACTCTGCATCAGCAGAGGGAAGTGATGGACAAGCAGCATCATGTGATACAGCCAACACACATTGTCAAATAGCCAACCTACACTGTGGACAGATGTATCATTTATCTCTGACAGCCCTGGACAATGTATGTGACATTTCACAAAGCTCAATATCTGACTTCAGCACTGGTAAGTCTCTTGTATGAAAAGGATGATTCAAAACTGGTACAATTGACCCCCACGACTGCTTGAACATTCCACATAATAAAATATCTCAAACACTGCACTGACACAGAGAAAATGGATATTGAACAGGACTTGGGAAAAGTTGTGATCGGAGGCAAAGTCTAAGTTTTAAGGAGTCTTTTTGTGAATAGGCAGCGAGGTGATAAGTCCAAATTAATTCCACGCAGCAGCTCCCTGATGTCTTCAGTGAATCTGTGGAAAATGTGGGTGACCATGAGCTGGGGTGTGAGGGAAGAACAAAATATCCAGTGCGCGCGATTCTCCGGCCTCATTGCGATCTTGCTCAAGCGAAACGAGGCCGGTGAATAGGGGGAGAGGCCAAAAACGCAATCCGTGCCAGACATCAAACAATTTGTGATGCAACTGGCCCGCTCCCATAGGCAAATTCGTAATCTCGCCATGGTGTAGCGAGAAACCAATTATCACCACTTATGTTCATTTCCATACAATTAACAAGAACCACCCCATATCAAGTGGCTTCCTGTCATTCAGCAGCCTCCCAGCAAGTGGTCACGCTGGCGCCGATTAGTACTCCTTTTGACAAACGTGAACCTGGCGGAAGGTCTTCTGTGGGGAGCCGAGGAGGAGAGTAGACATCTTTGCTCACAGGCAAAGTGCCCAGGGGCGCTGGCCTTGCCACCCCAGTGCTCGGTGGCGGGGTTGGGACTCTCCGAAGGGCTGGGCTGTCAATGAGGCAGTGGGGAGTGCGCTGGGGGCAACGGGGGAGGCAACTGCTCACGGCACCACCATGCCAACTCCTGGTTCATGTTACCCATTCTGGGGGCAACCCCTGTCCCTGCCCTTCAAACCCAATGACCACCTATAACCCCCACCGACTGCTGAGGCCTCTGGCCACGTGGCTGTAGGCTATAACTAATAGGGAATTGGCAATCATAGTTAAATGGGCACCTCACTGTGGCACCATGCCACTCCTTGTACTGGAGGAATTGCTTTGGGATAGGGAGACATTGGAGGATTGGGATAACAGGAGTTCTGTGCAAGATGATATCTTGTAAGATGGGACACAGGGTGTCCTTGCAGATAGCTATGTCAAAGAAGGCTGCTGCTTAAATAAATTAGTTTGGCTAAAATCTTGGGCTCCACAGCACCCATACCTTTGGCACCAAAATGCTATTCATGCCATGTGCATAAATTCCCACCAAACTTACTCTTTTGGAGGGTATCAGTACAGGTATTGGAGCATGTGCCAAGTACATAGAGTAGGCAGCACGTGACGTCAGTTGCATGTAGCAGTGATGGATTCCAGAGTTGCTTAAAGTTTTGGAATCAACAACAAATGATGTGATATGGTTTTGATTTTGACCACTTGCTCCCAGTCATGGGTGCTGCTGTTACCATTCCCTTCAGTCTGCAGTATGTGAGGGAGATAAAGCAGAGGCAGCTCAGAAAAGGGTAAATTGCTTGTAAAGGGAAGAAGAGGAAGGATTGAAATGCTCTCAGCAAGAGTCTTTGAGGAACAACCAACTCAACCTCAGCCAGAAGCAGTGTGTCTGCATTTTAAGAAGGAGGCGCTCACGGAACTTTGCCATCTCTTGTAACCAGATCCGCAACCTCAGATCAGGGCAAGAGTGGAACTGCCAGTGGCTGTGAAGATGTCCGTGATGGGGCAGCACAGTGGTGCAGTGGTTAGCACTGCTGCCTCATGGCACCGAGGACCCGGGTTCGATCCTGGCCCTGGATCACTGTCCGTGTGGAGTTTGCACATTCTCCCCGTGTTTGTGTGGGTCCCACTCCCACATCCCAAAGATGTGCAGGGAAGGTGGATTGGCCACGCTAAATTGCCCCTTAATTGGAAAAAAGGAATTGGGTACTCTAAATTTATATTTTTTAAAAAGATATCCGTGGCCCTGAAGTTGATTTTGTCCAGATCCTCCAGTGATGCTGTGGAAAATGTGGGTGGCCATGTGCTGGGGTGGGACGGAAGAACAAACTATCCAGGGCGTGATTCTCTGGCCATGTAACATGCCTCAGTTCGCCCACTAATTGCCACTGCTGCAGAAGAGAGGTGACTGACACTATTTATGCAAGCAGAGGGAATTCATTGTGTTCTCTCTGACCAGAGAGAAGCAGATGGCGCGTGTACGTGGCTTTGCCAGGACAGTGGGTGTTTCCCCTTCGTGCAGACAACTAACTGTGAGATGTGGGTGTGCAGCAGTGTTCCAAGTGTGAGGGTGAGGTGAGACTATGAATGGGAGGTCTGCATTGTGTTTGGTAATGACTGCTGGTAGGTAAAGAAATGGGTTGTGCTGAATAGAGAAATGTGTGAGCTTCATTTGTCAGAGTTATAGCTTACCAAACATTTGTTCATCCACGCTTAGAGTTGCAAGTAGTGTGGGAGAACCTTGCATGCCAAGAGATATAAATAAGACTGAAGCAATCTGAAGATGTGTTGCACAATTCTGCACGAATCAGAATGGGAAATACACCAGTGTCACATCCTTACGTATTTGGAATAGGAATCCGCGGGCGTGAGTGCACTGCCGGCGAAACGGAGGATCCCGCTGATGGAGAATCCAGCTCATTATGTTTCCAAGAGAGTGGGTGGGGTGAATTTGAGCCCGCGTTCTCCGCCTGTGAGAAACCCGGCGGGGGCGAGAGTTTAAAAATTCTCTCCAGCGCATTTGGATTCTGGAATTTTCCTCTGATGGAACAATGCGAATCGCGGTGCGGAAGCCTGGGAACCTCATTTTAATACATTAGCTTGTCATTAGCGAGCACTCTTTCCAGCAGATTCAGTGCTGAGATCCTGGCCTGTTTGTGTCTCTGGCCTTCTCTTCCTTAGTCCAAAAAGATCTATCTTCAGTTCTTCATACAGTCCTGTTGCCTGCTTGCTGGCAGCTACAAAACGGAGGAAGCTCTCCTCAGTAATTTCGCGCCCAGAACACGTGATGTCAGTGTACTGGACACGTGACCTGCTCCCTGCCGTCGCTTCTTGTGGGAAGACTCCATCGAATTTTTTTTTTTAATCTGCTCGGCCATTGGGCACTTATTCCCACGATCGGGAACGCCATGACCGTGGCTCCGTGACCCTCGAGTCACCCGCCTGCAGGTTGCGATTCTGAGTTTGAAAATGACTGGCTTAATGGATCGGCATTCACTAAGGGGGAAACACATGGTGGACGTCCCAGAGGAACAGAGGTCGGAGGGCCAGGCCCGTCTCAGGAATCCTCACTGCTCTCTTTAGTTTCCTTCTCTTTTCAGTGCATGATTCTGGAGAATCGTGGAGCCTGTCGAGTTGACTGCGATAGAGCAGTAGCAGAGACAGAGATGTGCTGCTGCACACAGCCAGGACCAGCGCCCTGCAGAGGAAGGTGAGGCTGGGCCCTTGCCTCTATAGGGAGCAGCACCACAGAGGGAACAGCCATATTTGAGACTGCACCGGCCAAGGGTCTTTCGAAATTGGACTTCCTACCTACAAATGTCGGAACCAGAGTGCCAGAGAAGACTGTGCCAGGTGATGGCACCTTTGCCAAGTCCTACAGGAGCTGGCACCACATGGGATGGGTGGACACCCACTGCCCATGGTCCTTAAAGTTACTGCCACCTGAACTTCTGTGCAAGCAGCTCATTTCAGAACAGCACTGATGATCTGTGTGGCATTGCCCAGCTAACCACACGCAAATGCATCAGGGAGGTACCAGATTACCTTTATGTGAGGACCAACATGTATATCAACTAGGACCAGAAGAGCCAAGATGCCAGGACCATGGACATCTCCCACTTAGCTGGCATGCCCCAGGTACAGGGTGTGATAGACTGCGCCCATATGACCCTGCAGTATCATGGCATTATGTGATGCCATTCATGAACCACAAGGGACATCACTTCCTCAACATCCAGATTGTTCGTGCCTGTTTCCCAGGGAGTGTCCATAGCAGTTATATCCTGAGGCCCTCGTGGGTCCCAGACGTGTTTGAGGGAAGTGGCTGGTGGGATGACTCCTTGGGGACAAGGGATACCCAATAAGGTGGTTGATGATGCGGGTGGGGAGGCCACAAACTGAGGCGGAGACTCGCTACAATGAGGCTCATGCATCAACACGCGTGCTGGTTGAGCAGGGGATTAGACAGTTGAAGATGTGTTTCCGGTGTCTGGACCAGTCGGGGGGTGCTCTCCAGTACAGCCCCCAGAGAGTGTCCCGCATAATGTGGTCTGCTGTGCTCTCCACAGCTTGGCGTTGTAGAGGGTGGACCACCTGGAATAGGAGCAGATGGAGGAGAGCCACATCTCCTCGGATGAGGAGAAGGGGAGGAGGAAGGTCCTCAGGCTATGGCCAGGGCTTTCTTGGGCCGCTGAGCTAGTTCGGGGATGAACAGAACTAGGGCTGTGGAAATATCCCACTGTGGGGACTGCTATCACAGTATTAGTGTGGTGCCAGCGGGAGCTTTCTGTAATGGTGCCGATAGCACGGCCAGGGTGCTAAAGCCATTGGTCAGACTCTGCAGGAGCATTGAAGACTGAGCTCCTGTCTTCCTCGGTGATATGTCTGACTCCTGCCTGACAGAGAGCTGAACACGTCTTGCCAAGGAAATGGCTTATTTTGGGGTTTAGAAACGCTGCTGGCAGCAGCGCATCTCAACTGAATCATCAGTGTGGGAGGTGGGGGAGACATAGCACTGCCACTCTCACGCTCCACAGTGATGAAGCGATGAGTGCGTGAGGGGGTTTGCGGAGCACGATGCCGTGAAATGACAGTGTCGAGGATCGGCTAGTGAACAAAGTGATGTGGTTTTTTTGCCTTAACTAGTGCCTCTGCTCACCCGTACCCACGAGGTGCCGACAGTTTCTTACACTTCGTAAACCTCACACTATGTCTAGGTATTTCCCCAGGATCCACAGCTGTGGTTGAGGCTGTCTGCTGCCCTCCACGCCCTGTTGCCTGAGATCACTTTGGCGGGCACCTCCTGGGGGGCTGGAACTTGATGGCCCGGGCCTACCTTCAGGCAGCACAGGTGTTGCAGTGCTACCCTCCTTGGTATTCAGGGCTAGAGGTGCATCGCTCACAGGGAGGGGAGTGTCAGATGGATTGTACACCCCTGGTGTCACCTGGGTGGAGGATCTTGGGCTGCCCGGGGGCCCCAGACCAAAGGATAGAGGGGCAGCCGGAGTGAGATCCAGAAGCTCCGCCATCCTCTGCCGCTGACATTATGGATTCCCACCAGTGCCTGCACCGTGGAGCTCATGCCCTCAGCCAGGGAGTTCATGCCCTCAGCAATGGAGGTCATGAGCTGAGCTATGGAGTGGACACCTCCCGCCATGGAATGCGCGTCCTGCGCCAAGGTCTTCACTGTGGATGTCATCCTTGCAGTGTGGGCCTCGTTGAATTGCATTGACTGTGCCATCTCCATGGTCAGAAGCAATTGGACTCCTCCAGTCAGGCTTACGTTCCCAGGAGAGATGATTTTATCCCTTCCTGATGCTCACAACTCTGCCTCTGCAGTTCCATCAGCTCTGAGACGAACAGACCCAGGGGCATGTCATCGGTCAGGGATTCAACAATCTCCTGGGCTCCAGTATCCCTCCAAATGATGGATCTCTGGGATGTCTCTGCCTCCACTTGCTATGGATCTTCAGCAGAGGTGCTCAACAGTGAATGACCTAGAAGCCTGCCTACCACTTAATCCCACCGAGCTGTGGGTATCTGCACTGGTGGCGGGTACGGGTGACAGCTGTGACTCCTCTTCCATGGTTATATTTGAGAATTCCCCTCTGAGCTGCTCGGGCCTGGTGATTCGAGGCAGGGGGGGGGGGGGGGGGGGGGGGGGTGAGGATGATTACATCTGCTCTCTTGATTGCCCAGGAAGGGAAGGGAGATAACATTAGTACATTGCAGGGAATAAATGATGTGAGCTGTTTACTCAAATGAGATTTCAGGAATGACTGTTTGTCCTTGGGGTTCTCACTTTTGCCCGCTGCCCTCACTTCGCCATCAGCATAAACATGGTCAGGTTCCTCCCCGGCCAGCTCGAGGGCTCTTTACTCATGGGGGGTTGGTGTGGGTGCGGAGAATCCCATATGACTCCGGGTGGCTAAGCCCTCTCACATCTGTTGTGTTTGATTTTGTCCTGCAGGAGGAGAGTGTAGGCAGGCATTTTGCCAGTTCAGATGGTTGAGGAATGGCATGTGTGGAACTGGGAGTGGGAGCAAGAATGTGAGGAGCGGGCAGCACGGTGGCGCAGTGGTTAGCACTGCTGCCTCACGGCGCCAAGGTCCCAGGTTCGAAATCGGCTCTGCGTCACTGTCCGTGTGGAGTTTGCACATTCTTCCTGTGTTTGCGTGGGTTTCACCCCACAACCCAAAGATAGGTGGATTGGCCACGCTAAATTGCCCCTTAATTGGAAAAAATGAATTGGGTACTCTGAAAAGAATGTGAGGAGCGGAGTTGAGACAGGGGGGCACCAAGGTGGTTGGTGGAGGGTCGTGGGAAGAGGGTCTCCTGACACTTGGCCAACCCGCGAGGTGACTGGGTGTGAGCCCACCTCGGAGGTGGAAGGTGGGGTGAGGGGGTGCTTTAAGAGATGCAGATGGCAGACACCCTGACCGTGCAAAGAAGGTCATAGAATCATAGAATTTACAGTGCAGAAGGAGGCCATCAAGTCTGCACTGGCCCTTGGAAAGAGCACTCTACTTAAGGTCATTAATCTTTATACTGCACTGCTGCCCCATCCCCTTCTGCAGGGGTCTGGCACTGACTAAAGCTGCACTACCCTCCCGGGCGGCGGGCAGCGGGCACGTTGCTGGTGGGCACTTTCTGGAATGCACAGAACGTCCCATCTCTGCTGCACAGAATCCAGGAGTCTGGTCATGGCTCCCTCTGAGAAACGCAATGCTGGCTTTCCGGCAGCCATCCCCTTGAACGGCTCCTGAGCATGTCCTGGGGAGGCGTTTATATGGAGCTCCCCAGTGATTGTAAGCTTCACGGGGAGAGCGAATCAGCAGGAGACTGCCAAGAGCATGGCATGATTCACATGGAGAAAGAAGCCTTTGCTGGAGAGGCTCAAAATTCCATGAGAACTCATGGGAATCTCGCCCTTTGTCTCACTGGAATGGACACTTTGCGAATTTGTCTTAAGATTCCGCCAAGTGTATTCACAATCTTTCTTCCCAAGGACAATCTTTTTTTTAATTCATTTACGGGATGTGGGCATTGCTGGTTAGGCCAGCATTTATTGCCCATCCCTAGTTGTCCTTCAGAAGGTGGTGATGAGTTGTCTTCTTGAATTTCTGCCGTCCTCGAGGTGTAGGTGCACCCAATATGCTGTTAGGATGGGAGTTCCAGGATGTTGCCCCAGCGACAGTGAAGGAGCGGCGATATGTTTCCAAATCAGGGTGGTGAGTGACTTGGAGGGGAACCTCCAGGTGGTGGGGTTCCCAGGTTTCTACTGCTCTTGTCCTTCTAGATGGGTGTGGGCATTGTCTAAGGAACTTTGGTGAGTTACTGCAGTGCATCCTGTAAATGGTACACACAGCTGCCACTGTTTGTCGGTGGTAGAGGGATTGAATGTTTGTGGAAGGGATAGCAATCAAGCGGGCTGCTTTGTCCTGGATGGTGTCAAGCTTCTTGAGTGTTGTTGGAACTGCACTCATCCAGGCAATTTGAGAGTATTCCATTACACTCCTGACATGTGCCTTGTAGATGGCGGACAGGCTTTGGGGGGTCAGGAGGTGAGTTACTCACAGTAGGTTTCTTAGTCTTTGACCTACCTTGGTAGCCACAGTATTAATGTGGCTAGTCCAGTTCAGTTTCTGATCAATGGTAACCCCCAGGATGTTGATTGTGGGAGATTCAGCGATGCTAATGCTATTGTATGTCAAGGGGCGGTGGTTAGATCCTCACTTGTAGGAGAAGGCCATTGCCTCGCACTTGTGTGGCACGAATGTACCTTGCTGCTTGTCAGCCCACGCCTGGATATTGTCCAGGTCTTGCTGCATTTGGACATGGACTGCTTCATTATCTGAGGAGTCATGAATGGTGCTGAACATTGTGCAGTCATTCGCAAACATCCCCACTTCTGACCTTATGATGGAAGGGAGGTCATTGATGAAGCAGCTGAAGATGGTTGGGCCGGGGACACTACCCTGAGGAACTCCTGCAGTGAAGTCCTGGAGCTGAGATGATTAACCTCCAACCACCACAACCACCATCTTCCTTTGTGCCAGGTATGACTCGAACCAATGGAGAGTTTTCCCCGGATTCCCATTGATTCCTGTTTAGCGAGGGCTTCTTGATGCCATACTCGGACAAATGCTGCCTTGATGTCAAGGGCAGTCATTCTCACATCTGATGTGGCATTCAGCTCTTTTGTCCATGTTTGAACCAAAGCTATAATGAGGTCAGGAGCTGAGTGACCCTGGTGGAACCCAAACTGAGCATCCATAAGCAGGTTATTGCTGAGTATGTGCTGCTTGATAGCAGTGTTGATAACTCCTTCCATCACTTTGCTGATGATGGGGAGTAGACTGATGGGGCGGTAATTGGCTGGGTTGGATTTGTCCTGTTTCCTGTGTACAAGACACACCTGGACAATTTTCCACATTGCCGGATAGGTGCTAGTGTTGTAGCTGTACTGGAACAGCTTGGCTAGAGACGCAGCAAGTTCTGGAGCACAAGTCTTCAGCAATATTGCTGGAATATTGTCAGAGCCCATGGCCTTTGCAGTATCCAGTGCCTTCAGCTGTTTCTTGACATCACGTGGAGTGAAGCGTATTGGCTGACGACTGAAATCTGTGATGCTGGAACCTCTGGAGGAGACCGAGGTGGATCATCCACTCGGCACTTCTGGCTGAATATTGTTGTGAGTGCCTCAGCCTTGCCTTTTGCACATATGTGCTGGGCTCCTCCATCATTGAGGATAGGGATGCTTGTGTAGCCTCCTCCTCCAGTGAGCTGTTTAATTGTTCACCACCATTCACAGCTGGATGTGGCAGGACTACAGAGCTTAGATCTGATGAGTTTGATGTGGAATCACTTAATTCTGTCTATTACTTGCTGCTTATGCCGTTTGGCACACACGTAGTCCTGTGTTGTAGCTTCACCAGGTCGACACCTCATTTTTCGGTAGGCCTGGTGTTATGCCTGGCATGCCCTCCTGCTCTCTCCATTGAACCAGGGTTGATCCCCTGGCTTGGTGGTAATGGTAAAGTGGGGAATATGCCGGGCCATGTGGTTGCAGAGTATGGTTGAGTACAATTCTGCTGCTGCTGATGACCCACAGCGCCTCATGGATGCCCAGTCTTGAGTTGCTAGACCTGTTTGAAGTCTATCCCATTTAGCACGGTGGTAGTCCCACAGTGGATCAAGCTGCCAAAGGAAATAGTCACAGCCCCATCATTGGAAATCTTCAATACCCCTCGTTAGATTATTTCCATTTAAAAGTTTATATTATCAGGACTACAATTTCAGCAAGGCATGCCTAGTTCAGCTAACACTGCCCATATAAATGTTGTTGGAATACAGATATTAGTCTGTGACGGTGACATACAGGAAAGCAAAAGCCGGGTAAGGCATTCGCTGACCTTGACTGCTCGTGTGGGATCAGTACATTTCTTCCTGCACTGCATCTACTTCCTTGGTCCTAGACGGCTGACATTGACTGTAATGGTCACTGACTCTCGCTGCTTTCGTAATACCAGACTGGAGTGTCAGGCAGCTCAATGGAGGAGGATCTCTTGCTTTCTGTCCACTTGTTGCACCAAGGTCTGGAGTGCTACATCACGGGAGCACACTGCCTTGGAAATCAATGGTCTGTAGTTTGGATGTAATGTGGGTGACTACATGTCCTGTCATTGCTGAACACCGTCAGTCTATTTTGCCCCCTTTGCTGTGGTGATTTGTATTCCAAATCTTTGGTCAAGGATGTGACTCGTGTATTTCCCATCCTGTACAGAATTGTGCAGCACGTTTTTGGATCACTTCAATCTCACTGATATCTCTTGGTATTTGAGGATCCCGTGCACAAATGGCACACTTTTGTGCATATTGTGCCACTTCCACTCTTTCTGCTCCCAAATGGTCCGTAACCAGTTCCTGCACATGCTGCGGCTGGAATGCACCTCGCTTTTTAACCTCACAATCATTCAAATTTACAAATGGCGCAAAGATGGCCTACAGCACTATGATTAATTGCACATCATGATCCCCTTGCCTATTTGTAGCCTAATCCCATTTTATTTTCTCTTCGACTGTGAAGCATTTTAAATGACGTGATCATGTACTTTAGAAGGTCTTGCGGTGCAGTGGGTAGTGGTCCTGCCTCTGAGTCAGAGTTCCAGGTTCAAGCCCACTCCAGACTTGATGGCCACAGGCGGTGTGTTCATAATGTGGCCAAACAGTTTGATTATCTGCCTGTACATCATTCCATTCCGCCTGTGGCAGGCAATAAGAGCAGGAGAATCCCCATGTTTGGTGCAGAGTGGCACCCGTCAAACTCGAGCGACCAGCAATCTGTTCCAGGAAAAGCTAGCGATGGAAGTAGACAAAAGCACATCCTTTATCAGTGTCACATGCCAACAGGCACTGGAGAGAAGGAAGAAGGACTGTGTACTGATTGTTAGATTAGATTGATTCTGTAAAGCCATTGTATAGTAACAACTGTGGAAAGGAGATCAGACTTGAATGTTCAGAAGCACCAATATAATTACAGTGACATTCTTGTTTTGAATGTTTTGGACTGTAGATATTTCTTGTCCTCTCATGTGTTTCTGTATTTTACAGCTCCATGTGCACCCCAATTTACTGACACCAGCCTAAACTGCGTCACCAAGAGTACGACAGTGACATGGGAGGAGAGTGATGGTGCTCTGTGGTACATTACAACAGCAGAAGGACAAGATGGACATGTGACACTGTGTAATACAACAGGGACAAGCTGTGAATTCACGGACCTACACTGCAGTCAGATATATTTGATCACTGTCAAAGCAATGGATGGCCATTGCCAGAGTGTAAACACTTCCACGTTTGAAACTGAAACAGGTAACGTTTTAAACAGGTTTGTGGTGTTGTGAAATATTACACCGGCCCTGTTGCAAATAATGTCATGAAATCTGAGGTCCAGGAAGGTCGGAATGGTAATTTGGCAGATTATGATGACGTTTGTTCTCACCACTGTGGTAACCTTACTCAGCAGAGAGTCTGAATACTCTGGTCGCTGTATTAGCAACCGCAAGGCACACTTGTAGAATGGAGAAAGACGTTTTCCCCTCTTCCCTTCCACTATGAGGCAACCCCTCTAGAGCCTTTCAAACAAAATGTCCGATCAGAAATTACAGCCCATATTGACTTGAGTGTTTCTGAATTGGAATATAGTTATTGCATGGTAATGAAGATCTCTTCATTTGGTGTTTATTTTCTGAGTTTGATATTGAAGGGAACCATTGGAATTTTGTATGAAACCGTTCTCTCTTATCCCCTTCAAACTCACCTCAAACAATAAGTGTAAAGAGTTCAGTAAGATCGGGACCCTGTGAGCAGCTGCCTCCTCCATGTCCCTGCCTTCCATC
Organism: Scyliorhinus torazame; assembly: GCF_047496885.1. Lineage (NCBI taxonomy): Eukaryota > Metazoa > Chordata > Chondrichthyes > Carcharhiniformes > Scyliorhinidae > Scyliorhinus > Scyliorhinus torazame. The sequence continues at coordinate 119,663,391 of NC_092713.1, read as the reverse complement.
AGCTCCAGTGGTCAAACCTCCTTTCATGCCCACCCCGCCCTGAACTCGCATCTTTCTCCAGTTTCTCACCTATCTCTCCTCTTACCCTCACTGAGTTCATCTTGTCAAATGAGTACCACTCCTGTTGCCTCAACCTTTGTTTCACTAAACAGCTGATCACCCAACTTCCCCTCCTGGTCCCCATGTAACCCAATATTGAAAAGATTGAGGTGTCACCCCTCTCTCGAAGATCTGCCGTCATCACCCCCTCCTCAAAAAGCCAAACCTGATCCCATTATCCATGCAAATTAATGTCCCATTGCCAACCTGCCTTTTCTTTCCAAGGCCCTTTAATGTATCGTCACCTCCCAAATCCATTCCCATCTTTCCTGGAAATCCATATTTGCATCCCTACAATCAAGCTTCCTCCCATGTCACAGTACAGCAACAGCTCACAAGGACACAGAAGGCAGCCTATGTGACCGTGACAAAGGTAAACTTTCCCTCCTTATTCTTCTGGGCAGCACGGTAGCACAGTGGTTAGCACAGTTGCTTCATAGCTCCAGGGTCCCAGGTTCAATTTCCGGCTTGGGTCACTGTCTGTACGGAGTCTGCATGTTCTCCCCGTGTCTGTGTGGGTTTTCTCTGGGTGCTCCGGTTTTCTTCCACAGTCCAAAGATGTGCAGATTATGTGAATTGGCCATGCTAAATTGCCCTTAGTGTCCAAAAATGTTGGGTGGGGTTACTGGGTTACAGGGATAGGTTGGAATTGTGGCTTAAATGGGGTGCTCTTTCCAAGGGCCGGTGCAGACTCGATGGGCTGAATGGCCTCCTTCTGCACTGTAAATTCTATGATTCTCACCTTGTCTGCAGCCTTAGACACAGTTGACCACACCATCCTCCTCCAAAGCTTCCCCACTGTAGACTAGCTGGCTGTGACTGCTCTCACCTGGTTCCATTCTTATCTATCCAATCGTAGTAGAGAGTCACTTTTTAAAATAAATTGCACCATCGCCTAGACAGATGCCTAGGTGATGCGCAAGTGTTTAATGGTGTGAGCAGTGCTGTTCTCACCATATGTTCATTGAACAGCCATGCAACCCCAAGATAAGGACAGTTGAGCCAGAGAGTAACTTGAAGTGGCTTCTCTTCCTGTTCCTGCATTGCCACTTCTAGTACTCTCCAAGGATCTATCCTTGGCCCTCTCCTATTTAATAGACATAGTATTTACAGTGCAGAATGAGACCACTCGGCCCATCGAGTCTGCACCGGCCCTTGGATAGAGCACCCAACTTAAGCCCACACCCGTAAGCCAGCAGCCCCACCTAACCCCTTTGGACACTAAGGGCAATTTAGCATGGCCAATCCACCAACCTGCACATCCCTGGACCGTGGGAGGAAACCGGAGTATTCTTCCCCTGACCAATATCATTTGAAATTGCAGAGTTCGTTTTCACTTAACTCTTCTTCAACACCACCATTCCTGACTCCTCCACCTTTTAAAAGTTATCAGACTGATTAGCCCACATCCCGTACTGGATGAGCAAAAATATCCTCCAATTAAATATTGGGAAGAGTGAAGCCATTGAACAAAGAACAAAGAACAAAGAAATGTACAGCACAGGAACAGGCCCTTCGGCCCTCCAAGCCCGTGCCGACCATGCTGCCCGACTAAACTACAATCTTCTACACTTCCTGGGTCCGTATCCCTCTATTCACATCCTATTCATGTATTTGTCACGATGCCCCTTAAATGTCACTATCGTCCCTGCTTCCACCACCTCCTCCGGTAGCGAGTTCCAGGCACCCACTACCCTCTGTGTAAAAAAACTTCCCTCGTACATCTACTCTAAACCTTGCCCCTCTCACTTTAAACCTATGGCCCCTAGTAATTGACCAATCCACCCTGGGGAAAAGCCTCTGACTGTCCACTCTGTCTATGCCCCTCATAATTTTGTAGACCTCTTATTAGGTCTCCCCTCAACCTCCTTCGTTCCAGTGAGAACAAACCAAGTTTATTCAACCGCTCCTCATAGCTAATGCCCTCCATATCAGGCAACATTCTGGTAAATCTCTTCTGCACCCTCTCTAAAGCCTCCACATCCTTCTGGTAGTGTGGCGACCAGAATTGAACACTATACTCCAAGTGTGGCCTAACTAAGGTTCTATACAGCTACAACATGACTTGCCAATTCTTATACGCAATGTCCCGGCCAATAAAGGCAAGCATGCCGTATGCCTTCTTGACTACCTTCTCCACCTGTGTTGCCCCTTTCAGTGACCTGTGGACCTGTACTCCTAGATCTCTCTGACTTTCAATACTCTTGAGGGTTCTACCATTCACTGTATATTCCCTACCTGCATTAGACCTTCCAAAATGAATTGCATTCATCTCTGCTCCAAACCATGTCTCTTAATGCCAACTCTATCTTTTCTCTGGTAGAAATCTGAGATTAAGCCAGTCTGTTCACAACCTTGGTGTAACACTTGACCCCAAGATAAGCTTCCAACCTCCTTTTCATGCCAGCACGAAGATTGACGATTTCTACATTTGTAATATTGTCCTGTTCTCAGCTGATATGCTGCTGAAACCCTCATTCATGTTTCCTCTACCTCTTGACTGGCATGCCTGGCTGATCTTCCATATTCTGCACACCATAAGCTAGCGATCATCCAAACTCTGCTGCCTGTGTCTTAGCTTGCGCCACATTCTACTCCTCTGTCACTTCTGTGCTCGCTGACCTTCCACTGGCTCCAATTGTGACGGATTTGGGTTATTCCGGACCTGACAATGTGAATAGTTATTTATAACTTATGCTCTAGGCTATCCCACCAAAAGAGGAAAATCCGTGTCTCTGCTGAGACTCAAAATAGATCTCACAAAGGGAGAATGCTTTTCCGGGTCTCAGACAGTCAAACAGGATCTCAGTTACTTTTTATGGGAAAAGTTCAGATACGTCACTCATAATTAAATCGTTACCTCTGTTGTCGTGGGTCCTAGTCATTTAAGACTTCCTAAATGAGTGTCCAGGATTTTAAACTTTGAAAGTAAGTCTACACAGTATAATTTTAATCAAAGTATTTTTATTGTAAAATATTCCCAATTGATACATACAGAATTGCAGAGTTAAAAATACAGTCTTTAGTTATCTGTTAATAATATAAAATCATTAACAGTCCTTTGTTATCTGCTAACACACTAACTTCTCTTAAGAGAATGAGGGGCGGGATTCTCCACTCCCGCGCCGAAGTGGCCGCGCCGCCGTGAACGCCGTCGAGGTTCACGACGGCATGAAACGGCCCCGATCCCGACCGATTCAGGCCCTGACAATGGGCTAGGATTGGGGCCGCGTCATCTACACGCGCCAGGCCTTGTCGCCCATGTAAAGGCGGCGCCGCATAGATGACGCGGCCGGCGGCGCATAACTGGCGTCATCCGCGCATGCGCCCCGCAAGAAGATGGCTGACGGATCTTGCGGGGCCGCGGAAGGAAGGAGGTCCTCCTTCAGAGAGGACGGCCCGACGATCGGTGGGCACCGATCGTGGGCCATGCCACATTTAAGGTACCCCCTGGTGCAGGATCCCCCCCGCAGGCCGCCCCCCACCCCCCCAGCGTTCACGCACCATTCACGACGGCAGCGACCAGGTGTGGATGGCGCCGGGGGGAACCCGCCGTTTTGGCCTGGCCGCTCAGCCCACCCGGGCCTGAGAATAGCGGGGGTGCTGGAGAATCACCGTTTTGGGTGTCTCCGGCGATTCTCCGGCCTGTGGCCCGCGGAACTCGACGGGGCCGTTCCCGCCGCTTGGGAGAATCACGGGAGGGTGTCGGACCGGTGTCCCGGGAAATTTTGGCGGCCCAGGCAATTCTCCCAACCGGCGCGGGAGTGGAGAATCGCGCCCGAGATATCTAAAACATGGAAAATCCTAAAATATCTCCTATCAATTGCTAATACATTTCTAAGAAGTTTAACAGAAACATACTTACAAAAACCACAATGGTCTTTGTCTGACGAGGCAAGCTGATTTGAACAGAACTTTCCTCCCTTCAGTAGCACTGAAGAAGAGAGGTAACTTTCGCTAAAGTGCCTCCTTATATACATAAAACTTTCTAATCGGTCAAGGACTGTCTTTCTTGTCTTATCACTTATTGTTGGTTGATTGCCTATAGCCAAATGGCTAATTTGATGTATTATCATCAATATATGTTTTAATGATGTTAGTGTCTGCGTGAATGTCAGGTGTCTTAAGATATATTGGCAAAGAGGGACTCATATAGAGATCTGTCTCTTTTCAGTGTTGCCATGTTTCTTAGATATATAGATTGTCAAACAGACACTTCTTTGAGGGTCTTATTCTAAGTGTCAAGAGTTATATAGTTAAGGTAGGATTTGTGTATTGTTTATCTGAAGAATGTCCTGTCCTCATGGTTTGAATAATTATAGGTGTAGGGGAGTGATCTAGAGAATTTGCGGTGTGGCAAAGCAAGGTTTTCCTTATCCTGTATTTGTTTGGAATGTATTGATGATCCTTGAAGTCAGCTAGGAATTTCTCCCTTAAAATGGTGACTTCTGGACGACCTTTAGCTGAAGTGGTTTTATTCTATTTTGAATTAAAATACTGGTTGTATTAATTTCTGTTGCCTTATTTCAAACCACATTCTGCGGCGAACGTAATATTCATCACACAATCAAACAACATTTTGATTTTAAAATTCTCATTCTCATTTTAACAATGCTTTATGGCCTTGTCCGTTCCTATCTCTGTAATCTGTTCCAGCCCACAACCCTTCAAGATATCTGAGCTCCTCTAATTCTGGCCTCTTTTGCATCCCCAATTTTAATCACACCACCATTGACGGCCCTGCCTTCATTTGCCCAGACTCTAAACTCTAGAATATCCTCCCTAAACCTCTCTGCCTCGCTACCTTACATTCCCCCTTTACAACAATCTCTTTGTCCAAGAATTGGATCATCCTTAGATAGCCTATGTCATGCTTAAATTTGTAATATTCCTGTGAAAGATCGTAAAAGATTTTATTATGCCAAAGGTGCTATTAAAATATACGTTGTTGTTATTATAATAAGACTAATACACAAATTTTCATTTTTCTTTCCTCCTCCCAAAAGTACCATGTCCCCCTCAGAACGTGCACGTTGATATTGACACTGTCATTGCCTTTGTAACATGGGAGCCGGGTAATCTCACAGTGTCGTACACTGCAACAGCAGAGGGGAGTGATGGACACACAGCCACCTGTACCACATCAGAAACACACTGTCTAATCCCAGACCTTCACTGCAGCCAAATATACAGCATCTCTGTACTCGCATTTGGTGAAAACTGCAGCAGCATCCAAGGCTCCAGTTATGATATTTGGACAGGTAATGTAGAAGGGAAAGAACTGACTTCATATAAAAACTTTCATCTCCTCAGAACATCTCAAAACACTTCACTATTAAAAGATTTATTTTTGGGATGTAGTCCATGTGGTATTGTTGGCATTCTGTGCAGCAAGGTCACAGCTATTGAATGTTAGCAAGCGCCAACTCCCTGCTGAGGCAGCCATCTGATCGCCTTCACTAAGTGCTGAAATCTGACCTTTGCTGGTTTATAACTGCGTTGCTGTCTAAATGTATCACTAGATTCCATTGCAGACACCCATTGAACTCACTCAATTGGGCATAATTTAAAAGTACCTACGATACAAATGTCCTGAGTCAAGACCCACTGATTGATGCCATCCCCATTTAGTCTGTACCACATCAATCTTCCCTAATCACTTTGGGTAATAGCAATCAAACTAAGGATTTTGAGATTAGCATTCTTCTTTAGTTTTCTGGAATTATTGATGCAAAGATTTAATGTTCGGAGAAAACCATTGGCAACTTAGTGGTCAAACTTATTAAAGGTCAAAGTGACCCAAAGTCCTGAGCGGAAATTTGTTGGCCCCAATTAACAATATCTGGGTTGCAATGTGGATTATAGTGATGACTGCTTTATCAAAGTGGTTTTAGCTCAATGAGACATTGGCAAGTATCATAAGGCCAAGACAATTTCTCACATGAACCCTATGAATGTTAATGTTTTGATTAATGTATTTCCTACAGTACCGTGTGCCCCAGATGAAATCATTGTGAACGTAGTCTGTAATTCAAATCGAGTGGTAGCATCATGGGGACGCACTGATGGAGCGATATTATATGATGTAACTGCAGAAGGCGGTGATGGACATACACACTCTCACAACACAACAGAGACACGCTATGAAATGCTGGATTTACACTGTGGACAGACCTATAACATAACTGTAACAACACTCAGTTACAGCCGGACTGGCTTTTCAAGCACTTCTGCTCAAATCCAAACTGGTAATGCTATTAATCCTTAAATAATATCATGGAAATGCTTTTACATTTATTAATTGTAATATTTACAGAACAGGGAAGATTAATATTAATTTGTATTTTCTAAACAGCACCATGCATTCCTGAGAATCTAAAAGCTGAGCTGAACTGTGATTCAAATGCAGTATCCTTCTCGTGGGATGTCACGGATGGAGCAAAGTTATACACTGTGACCGCTCGAGATAGTCAAAGAGTCACAGCTTCATTCAACACCAGCGATACAAAGGCTCAAATCCCACAGCTGGAGTGTGGTGAATATTATACAATCTCTGTTGTAGCAACAGACAACATCTGCAAAAGTCCTCAGAGTGCAGTGGCGAATATACATGCAGGTATTGCTCATTTCCATAAAACATTTTGCAACATGTTAACAAATTAAATCTTGTATTCCGCATGGAATATTTTAAAGTGTGAACTTTTAAGTTGTTCTTGTTAAATTGGTCTCTGTACATTGTGCAGGTTAAAATGTAGACGTACTGTTATAGCATCCACAACTTGAGCTTATGTCTTTGATGTCTTTGGTTTGACAAATCAGCAATAGCCATCCACTTTGATTTTGTGTTCTCTTTAGTCTAAAATGATTTCACTGATCGAATGAGCGCAGGGTTTGTTGGTCGCAAAGTTTCTGCATAACAGTTGCTTTGTTGGACCAGCAATATTTTCCCAAAATTCTAAAGTTGTGACCTAACCTCACTGCCTCCATCAGAGAAATGAGAAATATTATTAATAGGAATATATGTCTGGGAGAACATTACATTAAACGTGCGTCAAATATTCAGGACTCCTGAGTCTCATTATATGCATTGCAGAATCGGGTACATAGGGAATTGAATACTGAACCTACTCACATCCAAATGGATATCTCTGGGGATTCAGGGAAGAAAGGAGGAAGCCAATTTCTTATGAAAAGGTGTCTATAAATTGTCTCATCTGATGGGCTAATTTGGTGGAATCTCTTTCCCAATGGCCATGGCCATGTCCTGCAGAATGCAAGCCGATGATGTACAGAGCAAGCAAGGGTCTCATTTTTCTATACTCACAATATGACCCCTACTGGTAGTGCTGCACTTTGCACTTGTTTTATGAAGAACAAAGAAAAGTACAGCACAGAACAGGCCCTTCGGTCCTCCAAGACTGTGCCGATCATGATGCCCTAACTAAAAAAAAAAACTTCTGCCCTTACTCAGTCCGTATCCCTCTATTCCCTCCCTATTCATGTACCCAACCAGATGCCTCTTAAATGTTGCTGATGTGCCTGCTTCCACTACATCCCCTGGCAGCGTGTTCCAGGCACCCACCATTCTGTGTGAAAAACTTACCCCACACATCTCCCTTAAACATTCCCCCTCTCACCTTGAACCTGCGCCCCCTTGTAATTGACACTTCCACCCCTGGAAAAAGCCTCTAACTATTCACCCTGTCTATGCCTCACATAATTTTGTCGACCTCTATCAGGTCTCCCCTCAGCCTCCGTCTTTCCAGTGAAAATAATCCTAATGTATTCAACCTCTCCTCAGAGCCAACACCCTCGAGACCAGGCAACATCCTGGTGAACCTTCTTTGCACTCCCTCCAAAGTTTCCAAGTCTTCCTCATAATGTGGTGACCAGAACTGCACGCAATACTCCAAATGCAGCCTAACCAAGGTATTATGTAACTGCAACATGATTTCCCAACTCCTGTACTCAATGCCCCGGCTGATGAAGGCAAGCATGCCATGTGCCTCCTTAATCACCTTGGCCACCTCTGTTGCCACTTTTAGGGAACTGTGTACCTGCACGCCCAGATCCCGCTGTATATTAATGTTCCGAAAGGATTCTGCCATTCATAGTATAATTCATACCTAGATTTGATCCTCTAAAATGCATCATGTATTCATGACTGGATGCGGACTGACCCCATCCTTGCCAAGTTGCGGCACCTGATGTAATACGGTGGGCAGCATTGACAGCTACCAGGCAAGTTGAAAATTTCTCCTCCAAGTTCTCGGAGCTGGCTGTGGAAGATGGTATCCCCCTGTGGGGCACAGGGGTTGTTGTTCCACCGAAGGGCCAGACAATCGTGTTGAAGGACCTTCACAACAGGCATGCCGGAGTGTCTAAAATGAAGATGCTGGTGAGAAAGTACATCTGATGGCCAGGTTTGGACACAGATATTGAGACCTTGGCCCAACAGTGTCTGTCCTGAGCACCAGTAGCTCCACATGGCGGCACCTCTACACCCTTGTGAGTGGCCAGGCGCCCCAAGGCTCACGTGCGTGCTGATTTCACTGGTCCATTCCTGGGGTTGATGTTCTTCGTCCTGGTGGACGCCCACTTGAAGTGGCTGGAGGTTCACAGGATGGTGTCGATCACTTCCCAGGCGACAGTCGAGCGATTGCGCATTTCTTTTTCTACCCATGGAATCCCTGAGGTGCTCGTGACAGATAACGAGGCCTCTTTCACGAGTGAAGAGTTTGCCTCTATTATGAAAAGCAACGGGATTCGCCCAGTCCCTGATGTGTTGGGTGTTCTGGATCCGTGGAACACATACAGGTCACCAACACTTGAAATAGTGCAACACTATTTTATTGAATCATTAACTGTTTAACATACTCAGACTGTGGGTTACCACGATGCTAGCTTTAACTAAAGACCTTTGCCTTGTCCTAACCAGTCGATGCACTCAGCACGTGGTGAATGTCTGTGCTGCAGGCTGTGAGCTCTGTCCTCCTAGCTAGCTGCAACTCAAATGAGCGGGAACTCTGATGCCCCCTGTCTTTATAGTGCGTGTGCTCTAACTGGTGATTGGCTGCGGTGTTGTGTGTGTTGATTGGTCCCACTGTGTGTCCATCAGTGTGTGTCTGCACCATGATATACTGGTGTATATTATGACAGTCCCCATTGCCCCACACCGTCTAGCATCAAATGGCTTGGCAGAGAGGGCCATGGAAACGGTTAAACAGAGGCTAAAGAAACAGACCTCTGGCTCAATGGGCACCAGGCAGGCAAAGTTTTTGTTTGCATACAGGAGTAACTGGGGAACCCCTGCTGAGCTGCTGGAGCCAAAAAGAATCCGACAATCTCCGCTTGCTCCTCATTCTCCGCCTCATTGGCCATTGAGGGGGTCTTCGGACCTTCGGGGGAGGAGGAATGTAATAGCCCGCCCTGGGCCTATGGGGTGGGGATGATTATCTCCCCGTGGCCCTTGCAGAGTACCAGTTCCCCTGCTAGGGTTGGGAATCTCGATTAACCTCTGTATAAAAGGGCAGCCAGTAAGGCACTGATCGGAACAGGAACCCGGTAGGGATCTACTGGGCTGTGTAAATATTGTGTGTAAATAAAACTACATTTATTTTACTGGGTGTGGGCTCCCAGTGTCATTAAAGCCATCCTGCCATGGAAGCCAACATCAGTTTAATAATGTCAGCATTAATAGGTTTGAGATTAAATGAATAGGATTGGTGAAAATTGCTTGACCAACATAACAAATGATGATGAAACTGCTGTTCTTGTTTTAGTCAATGCCAATAACTGACAGATGAAGTACTGAATACACTATATGATTAGTTTTCCCTTCATTTTGCTGTGTTAAGTTCCAATATAATTTAGTAAATTCATCAGCCCTTTATTCATTAAACTGATAGTTTTATTCTGTTATCTTCCATCCATTTTAACTTTCAATCTTATTTTCAGTCCCTTGCGATCCACAGAATGTAGAAGTGAGGCTGGATTGTAACCTAAATACAGCTTTGGTCTCGTGGGACGACAGTAGAGGTGCATTGTTGTACACTGCCTTTGCTGAAGGACCCGATGGGAACATCACTCCGTGCAGCACATCAGAAACATCATGTAGAACACCAGAGTTACTCTGTGGCCAGTTATATTCTGTGTATGTCACAGCATCTGACAGCACATGTAACCAATCTCAGAGTTCAATGGTTGAAATTCAAACAGGTAACTCCTTATTTGACTGACAAATACTGGACTAAGTAGACCAAAATGAAGTAAACTTCCAGCATATTTTGTTAACTCGTTTAATACTGCAGTGTACTGACTTACAACACTAGGCAAAAAGTATCATTGACTCCATAGTTCACTGTTTTATCTGTTTTTCCGCACAGTGTGTATCCATGAAACTTTCCCCCAAAATGTATTGTTTCGCATTCATCCATATTATACTGGCACTAAATCTGTCCATTCTCCCAAGATCTTCAGAGTGATCTTTGCAATCCTAGTTACTGTTTGCCAAGCATTTTCCTTTGTATTGTTAACACAGTTGCTAAAGTACACATGCACAGGCACATGCACATATGCAGACATGCACACACATTCCTCACCAATGCGAACAATGTTGTTAACTAGCTCTTTGTCTTTTATCAGTCAGCAAACCTTTTATCAATGTTGCTACATTTCCTCTTACACTGTATGCCTGAATTTGTTTATAATAAGGCCTTTGTGAAACACCTTATCAACCACCTTGTGCAAATCTCCATCCATTACATCTGCCAGTATAGAAACATGGAAGAATGATGGCAAAAATAGATTTGCAGACTCATATTCATTTAAGACCTGGTAATTTGTAATGATATGGTAGTAATTAAGGAGCTCACACTAAAGGATCTTCTAGGTAAAATTGATCATAGAATGATAGATGTTCACATTCAGTTTGAGGGTGAGAAACGTAGGTCTGAAGCTAGTGTCTTGAATTTAAATGAAGGCAATTACAAATGTATGAAGACCGAATTGGCGACAGTGCACTCGGTAAATAGGTTAAAAGGTAACACTGTAGGGAATCAATGATACACATTTAGAGAGAGATTTCATCACTCTCAACAAAGATATATTTTGTTGAGAAAGAAAGACTCTATGAGAAGGATGCATGATCCATGGCTAGCTAAGTTAAGAATGGTATCAAATTGAAAGAAAAGGTGTACATTGCTACAAAGATTAGTTGTAGCCCAAAGATTGGGAACATTTTAGAAACCAGCAAATGATGACTAAAAACAATAAAAAGGGAAAATTTAGAATATGAGAGTAAACTAGTAAAATAGATAGTACAAACTTCTACAATAATATAAAAAAGATGGGAATAGCTAAAGTGAGCATTGGTCCCTTGGAGATTGAGGCTGGGGAATTAATAATAGGAAACAAGTAAATTGTAGAGACTTTGAACAAATGTTTTGGATTTGTCTTTATGGTAAAAGACACAAAAAGCATCCCAATAAAAATCAAAGGGAAAAGGGGAGGGAGGAACCGAAAAGAGTCATTATCATCAGAAGAAAAGTACTAGGAAAACTAATGGGACTAAAGGCAGACGAGTGCCCTGAACCTGATGGTCTGCATCCTTAGGTTTCAAAAGAAGGGCAGCACGGTGGCGCAGTGGTTCGCACTGCTGCTTCACGGCGTCGGGGTCCCAGGTTTGATCCCGGCTCTGGTTCACTGTCCGTGTGGAGTTTGCATATTCTCCACTTGCTTGCTTGGGTTTCACCCCCACAACACAAAGATGTGCAGGGTAGGTGGATTGGCCAGGCTAAATTGCCCCTTAATTGGAAAAAATTAATTGGGTACTCTAATTCTCTGCGGGCGACCGGCCAAACACCCGCCGAGTCCCGCCGGCGTGGTTCCAACCTGGTACCACCCGGCGGGAGGTCGGACCCGCGGCCGTAGTGGATGTCCTGGTGGGGGGGCGGGGGGATCTGACTCCGGGGGTCGGGCCTCCAGGGGGTCCAGGCCCACGATCAGGGGCTTCCGATCGGCGGGTGGCCGTGATCTGGTGGGGGCCTACCTCCTTCCGCGCAGCCTGCTGTTAGGTCCCCGACATGTTGCTCCAGGGATGGCAACCGCAAGCATGCGCCGGCGCGGAGACGGCCACCACGCGCATGCGCCGGCGTGGAGACGGCCGTCGCATGCATGCGCGGACCCGTGCTGGCCGTGCAGGGCCGCCTTTCAGTGCTGGAGCAGCGCGCAGCACTCCGGCGCTATGCTAGCCCCCTGAACACCGGTGAATTGCTGGGCCAGGAGGCCCGTTGAGGCCAGCGTTCACCACTCCGGTGTTTACGCCGGCATCAACACTTGGCCGGGATTTCGGGGAATCCCGGCCAAAGAATCTTCAATTGTATAGTGTACCAGTGGGCTGAAACTTGACAGATGCAATACAATGTGGGAAACTGTGAGGTTGTCAATTTTGATGGGAAGACTAGAAAAGCAGAATATCATTTAAATGGGGAAACTGCAGCAAGCTGTGGTACAGAGGGATCTGCATTCCTTCTACACAAATCACAAAACGTGAACAGCAAGTAATTAGAAGGGCAAATGGAGTGTTGGCCTTTATTGTAATGGGATGGTGTATAATAATAATCTTTATTATTGTCACAAGTAGGCTTACATTAACACTGTAATGAAGTTACTGTGAAAATCCCCTAGTCGCCACCAACCGGATTGTGACGACTAGGGGCTTTTCACAGTACTTCATTGAAGCCTACTTGTGCCAATAAGCGATTATTATTATCATTATCCTGCGCCTGTTCAGGTACACTGAGGGAGAATTCAGAATGTCCAAATTACCGAACAAGCACGTCTTTCGGGACTTGTGGGAGGAAACCGGAGCATCCGGAGGAAGCCCACACAGACACAGGGAGAACGTGCAGACTCCGCACAGACAGTGACCCAAGCCAGGAAGGGAACCTGGGACCCTAGCACTGTGAAGTAACAGTGCTAACCACTGTGCTACCGAGTCTTGTTACAACTTTGCAAGGCTGAATTAGATAGATTTTTGATCTACAAAGGAGTCAAGGGTTGTGGGGGACCAACAAGAAAGTTGAGCTAAGGCTACAGTCAGAACAGATTTGAACTTTTTTTTTTTAAATATGTTTTATTGAAATTTTTTTCACAAACAACAATTTTTCCCCTCTTACAAAGCAAACGCAACAATAACAATACAGAAATTTTTAACAATACACAAGTAACAAAACCCCTTTATCTTTGACCTAAACTAAACTAACCCCCCCCCCCTCCCCCCCCCCCTTCCCCCTGGGTTGCTGCTGCTGGTCATCTGTCTTCCCTCTAACGTTCCCCTAGGTAGTCGAGAAATGGCTGCCACCGCCTGGTGAACCCTTGAGCCGATCCTCTCAGGGCAAACTTTATCTGCTCCAGTTTAATGAACCCCGCCATATAACTTACCCAGGCCTCCAGTCCGGGGGGTTTCGCCTCCTTCCACATGAGTAGGATCCTGCGCCGGGCTACTAGGGACGCAAAGGCCACAACGTCGGCCTCTTTCGCCTCCTGCACTCCCGGCTCATCCGCAACTCCAAATAGAGCTAACCCCCAGCCTGGTTTGACCCGGGCCTTCACCACCCGCGAAATCACTCCTGTCACTCCCTTCCAATACCCTTCCAGTGCCGGGCACGCCCAAAACATATGTGCGTGGTTTGCCGGGCTCCCACCACACCTCCCACATTTGTCCTCCACTCCAAAGAACCTGCTCAATCTTGCTCCCGTTATGTGTGCTCTATGTAGCACCTTAAATTGAATCAGGCTAAGCCTGGCGCATGAGGAAGAGGAATTTACCCTGCTTAGGGCATCAGCCCACATACCCTCCTCTATCTCCTCCCCTAGTTCTTCTTCCCACTTTCCTTTTAGTTCGCCCACCTCTTCCTTTAGTTCTCCCCCTCTTCCCTCATCTCTCGGTAAATCTCTGACACCTTGCCCTCTCCGACCCACACCCCTGAAAGCACCCTGTCCTGTATACCCTGTGTCGGGAGCAACGGAAATTCCCTCACCTGTTGTCTAGTAAACGCCCTCACCTGCATATATCTCCAGAAATTTCCCCGGGGCAACTTATACTTTTCCTCCAATGCTCCCAAGCTCGCAAAAGTCCCATCTATAAATAAATCTCCCACCCTCCTAATTCCCAACTGGTACCAGCTCTGAAATCCTCCATCCATTCTTCCTGGGGCGAACCTATGGTTGTTCCTGATTGGGGACCCCACCAGGGCTCCCCGCACCCCTCTCTGTCGCCTCCACTGTCCCCAGATATTCAATGTTGCCGCCACCACCGGGTTCGTGGTAAACTTTTTAGGTGAGATCGGTAGCGGCGCCGTCACCAGCGCCTCTAATCTTGTTCCTTTACAGGACTTTCTCTCCAGTCTTTTCCACGCCGCTCCCTCACCCTCCATCATCCATTTACGTATCATTGCCACATTGGCGGCCCAATAGTAATCGCCCAAGTTCGGTAGTGCCAATCCTCCTCTGTCCCTACTACGCTGAAGGAACCCCCTCCTTACTCTCGGAACTTTCCCTGCCCACACGAAGCTCGTGATGCTCCTATCTATTTTATTAAAAAAGGTCTTGGTGATTAGTATAGGGAGACATTGAAATACAAATAAGAACCTCGGGAGGACCAAGATTTGAACTTATTGAAAGGTGGAACAGACTCAAGGGACCAAATAGCTATTTCAGCTCCTATTTTGTATGTTCTCAAATTGTTATGTAACAGCTGCAGCAATATGACAGAACAATTTGAGTGTACAAGACATGCAATAGTTATGATTAGATCCACTTAATAGAATTATTATGATAGTGAAAGTACATTATCATGCAGGTGATTTATATAGCAACCAACTAAGATCCTTTATTTTTCATTCTTCACTATTCCTGGGTATTACTTTTTGATGTAAACAGAAGCAATTCTTTGTCGACCACATTGTAAACATTTACAAATGTAATTTTTATAAGTACAAGGGTGAATTTAAGTAAAATGCTGTCTGTGACTTTATCCATCTTGTTTCTCTGGTATCTTCAGCCCCCTGCAGCTCCCAGATTGTAAGTGCTTATTTGGAGTGTGCAACAGACACGGTGTCAGTATTGTGGGAGCTGAGTGATGGTGCAGTGAACTACATCGCAATAGCAGAAGGAATGGAAGGAGACAGGTATTCATGCAATGCAACAGAAGAAAACTGTGAGATCGTGGACCTCCCATGTGGCCAGATGTACAATATAACTATACTAGCAATGGATGAGAGTTGTACCAGTTTACCAAGTCCAGCTTTTGAAATTCAAGCAGGTGAAACATTTTTGTGTTTTTGTGAACATAAACATATTAAAGTCCCTAAAGAACAGGAACAACTAGAATTAATATAGCATTACAAAACTGTACATTAATAAATGCCACCTTACATTTTGTATGTTATAAATTGCTACTGTTCATCTTAGTAACAAAGTCATCCATTGAACCCTTAATCCTTTAAATACTGATCAAGTTTAAGTCCTTCCATTGCAGAACTCATTTTAATTCAGGAATGGAACCTTAGATTTCTAGAATGGGTACAACATCAATGAGGCCATTTGGCCCTTTGAGCTGATGCCAGCTCTCTGCATGAGCAATTTAGATAACCCCATTCCCCTGCACTTTCCCGATACCCTGCAAATGTCTGGTATCAGTTTTAGAAGTATATGTGCAGTATTAAATCTACTATGAATTGAGAAATCTATTCTGTATTTTCTCCTTCTACAGTGCCTTGTATCCCACAGAATGTGGTCGCTCACATCGACTGTGAAAGTAACAATGTGTCAGTGTTTTGGGATCCCAGTAACGGTACAGAGTCCTACCTTGTAACAGCCCAAGGAAACAGTGGTCATTGGGCCTCATGCAATTCAACAGACACAGAATGTGTGATCTCAGATGTGTATTGTGGACTGAGCTACTATATAACTGTGCAGTCAATCCGCATGCAGTGTAACAGCTCACAGAGCTCTGCTGTTACAGTGAAAACAGGTAATTCTAGACAAGAATTTTAAATGAGGAATTCTAAAATAAAAAGACATAAATTGCAATAGTGACATTTTTCGTATTTTATAGACATTTATATGTCACTCAGTGTATTTTCAGTTGGATGAACTTTCTTTTTGCAGTACCATGTGTCCCACAGAATGTAGATGCTCTCATGAACTGTGATGCTGGATATATGTCCGTCTCATGGGAGTTAAGTCAAGGTGCAATATCATACATTGCCACAGCGGAAGGGAGCAATATGCAACAATGCAGCGCTAATGAAACATTGTGTGATATCACTGAGCTGGACTGTGGAGAAACCTACACCATCACAGTTCGTGCACACGATGATTCATGTGACACAGCTGAAAGTGCTTCCATCACAAAGAAAACAGGTAACTAAAGAGAAGTGAAACTTCCCTTTTCGCTAATTTCTGCATCAATCTCACTGTCCAAAATGTGTTTTTCCTGAATTACTCAGAAATACATGAATTAACTTCAATAGCACAACTGGTTAGATAGCTAGTGTTGCGGAGGAAAGTACAGCTATTCAACCTTAGTGTACTTCTTTCTTACACTCACGAGAAACCAGCGAAAACTCTTGGAGTAAAAGAAATACTCCTTTATTACAAGTTGTTGCAAGGGTTATTGGCATTCCAAATTGGGTTACCAGAGAGCACAGATTCAAGGATAGTACAGACAGTTATACTTCGAGATTCGATTCCAAGAAATTAACATTTACCAATCGTTTGTTACTAGTTATCTACGTCCAATCATGGCTATCGATTAATGTTACATCATGCATAGTATATGAGAATAATTAACTATTCACATTAAAGGTGGGGATGCTTAATTAAACTATCCAATCATTAAAAAGGCACGTATGTTGTCTTGTAATTAGTGATATCGGTGGTCCGATATCTGGGGTGTAGCTATCAATCATCTTCCTCCCTGCTGTTTAATGGCTCCTCTCGAGGCATGGGTGCTATCCATCACCCCTCCCTGCTTTTATCGGCAGACATCCTGGAGGTCCAGCATTGTATAGTAGACCTTGAGTTTTAACATCTGCAGGTTTTATGCCTGGAAGCTGCCCCTCACTGACACATTGTGTTCTTGCAATATATGTTACAATTGGCAGTTCCCACAGTCAGAACTGGAGATTTTAACTTCTGCAGTAAATAATAGAACTAGAGTTTTCAAACTGGTTGCAGTGTAATATTTCAAGATGCCCAAATTGCCCTTTTCAGCTAGCATGTGGTTCAAATAATATCAATTGTGTGGGTTCAGTTCCTGTTCTGGCTGAGGTGACCTAGGTCCTTTTTTCCCTGCTCCTAAGAGTGGAAGGCAATGGCAAACACCACTGGCAAAACCTGCCTGGGAAAATAGCTCAGGGTTAAGCATCAGCAGACAATGAGCCAAGAGCCTGCCTTGGAAAGAGCACACAGGGAATAGAATGGAATACAAAGTACTAACTAGATGGAATCAAGTTTTATTTTCTTAGATCATGGAGGGACAGTTGAGATCTGTTGGTTATAATTCCTGCATCATGTGGGAACTTCAGGGTATTTACATACAAACATATAAATTAGGAGCAGGATTAGGCCACTCAGCCCCTCGAGCGTGCTCTGCCATTCAATAAGTTCATGGCTGATCTGATTGTAACTTCAATGCCACGTTCCTGCCTACCCCTAATAACCTTTCATCCTTCTTAATCAAGAATCTGTCCAGTTCTGCCTTAAAAATATTCAAAGATGATGCATAACCACCCCACGTTTGTAATCAATTCACATGCCTTGGGGGAACCATGGGTGTAGGCAATGTCTCCAGTTGCATTTGAGATCCAGCTACGGATTTTGAGCTTGATGGGCAGCTTGACACCCTGCCAAGCATCCCAGAGATCATCACAAGCAATGGGAATTCAAGATAGTAGCCATTGGGTGCCCATTGGAAGAGTAGAAAGAGACAGGAGCTACAGGAGTCTTTGGGATATCTCAAATCAATACTCAACATGGCGACATCTTGAAGGAGTCCAGTTTAGCCTATGGCACCAATGTCCAAGAAAATGCACAGGAGGGAACAGCAAACAGTAGAAATGCAGTAATTTATCTTTGATAATAGTTAGGAGGATGAATAGGCATTTCTGTAACCGCATCGTGGGTAGACGTTTGAGGATGGCAAGCAATTGGCATAAGCCATCCTGAGAGTTGGTACCTCCTGCTGCTGCTGGGATTTTACCCATAGTGGGAGAGGCAAGGGGTGGGTCACTTGCCCATGGTTAATTGAGGCCCACATGTGGTCCATTAATGATCACCTATGAGTGTCCCTCTGCTACCATTGGGATTGTACCCATAGCTGGGGAGGCCTGTGTCTAGGATTCAATCTGCCCAGTAAATCCTGTCAAGCTTTGTGACCAGGCTTAGATGGGGGTTACCTTCTTGTTGGGCATCTTGTGCCATTGGAGGCTCCCCCAAAGTATTTCACCACCTCCCCCCATGTTTCCCTCCCCTTGCTCAATCCTGTTGCCACCCCCCCACCCCCCCCCCCCAACCAGGGAATACCGAATTGGCCTGTACAAGACCACAGACTTATCTATGAGTCTATAGTCCTCAAAAACTGCCTGAACTCCAACTGTCACCAGAGCTCCTGGTACTGCTGGGACAAGGGAACTACAGGCAATTTGATTGGGCAGCAGCTCACACATGAGACACCCTCTCTCTGGGAGTGGCAGGCCCACATCAATTAAAGACCCAAGGACATTAACTGGCAGTGGAACAAGTTGGCCCAGCATAGGCAAACTCACCACCAATTTTGTATGGGAGGGGGTTAAAAGGTCTCTGCTCACAGACTGTAAGAAACTTCAGAGAGTCGTGAACACAGCCCAGTTCATCATGCGAACCTGCCTCCCATCCATTGACTCTGTCTACACCACCCACTGCCTTGGGCAGCATAATCAAAGACCCCTCCCACCCAGGTTATTCTCTCTTCCAACCTCTTCCATCAGGCAGGAGACACAGAAGTCTGAGAACACGCGCTAATAGATTTAAAAACAGCTTCTTCCCCGCTGTTACCAGACTCCTCAATTACCCTTTTATGGACAGAACTGATATCTCCATGCATCTTCTCTACTGAGTAGCACTACACTCCATATGCTTAACCCAATGTCTATGTCTGTGCATTTACTTTGTGTATTTATTAAAAGTCCAATGATTTTCATGCATGGAACAATCTGTCTGGACTGTATGCAGAACAATACTTTTCACTGTACCTCGGTACACGTGACAAAAAATCCAAATCCAGTGTAAATTTCAGACCATTGAGAAGGATGAGAAAAGGGAGGAATTTCTGAAATGCGTTCAGGTGGATGAAAGGAATGCAGTGAGCATTGTCTATATAGATTTTTAAAAATAATTTGAAACGGCTTGTTAACAAAATTAAGGTTCATGGAACAGAAGGATCAGTGACAGCTTGGAGTAAATTGGCTTCAGGACAGTAAACATCGAGTTGTGTTAAATGGTTGTTTTTCCATCACTAGAGGCTGGTAGACAGTGGTGTACTAAACTGGCCAATGTGACAAACAGGGAGGATGATAGTAATCAATGACATAGCTAGGTGAGCAGAATGGGAAGAAAGGTGGTACATGGATTTCAATATAGAAAGGTATGAGATGATGCATTTCGGCCGAAGAAATAAGGAGAGACAATATAGATTAATCGCTGTATTAATTGTACAGAGATTAATTGTCCCTGTACAATTCTAAACAGTGCGCAAGGACAGCTATATTGCGGGGGGGGGGGGTGTATGTGCACCGATCTTTGAAGATGACGGGACTTATTGAGAGAATAGTTAGCAAAGCATAAGGATCTTGGATTTCATTGAGCAGCTTTGAGGACAAAAGCAAGGAATTTTTGCTGGAACGGAATCAAGTTCTGGTTAGGCCACAACTCCAGTTTTGGGCACCACACTTTCGAAAGGATCCGTGAGAGGGTGCAGAGGGGATTTCCCAGGATTGTTCCAGAGAGGAAGGATTTTCGCTACAAGGTGAGGTTGGAGAAGCTGGGGTTGTTCTTGTTGGAGGAAAGAAGATTGAAGGGAAATCTGACCAAGGTGTACAAGATTATGAGTGGTTTTGATTAGGAGATGAAGTAAAGCTGTCCCCATTAGCTGCTGGACCAATGGTGGTGATTTCAATTAATGATTTCAAAAGGAAATTAGATGGGCACTTGAGAGAAATAAACTTTTCAGGGGTAAAGGGATAGCAAGGGGAGTAGGACAGATCGGATTGCTCTACAGAGAGCCAAAATTGACTTGATGGGCCGAATGGCCTCCTCCTGTGTCATTATGACTCTTTGACATTGTCAAGAAGATTTTAGTTAGGACAAAAACTCTACAAAACTTTGAGCAGCTGCTGGTCAAGTGCTCTTCATCTGGTCTTTTCATTCTTTTCAGCTTCGTGCATCCCACTGAATCTCGGGGTCCAGCTGGATTGTAACACAAACGATGCTTTCGTGTCCTGGACCCACACTAACGGTGCAGTGTCATACTCTGCATCAGCAAAGGGGAGTGATGGACACGCAGTATTATGTGATACAGCCAACACACATTGTCAAATAGCCAACCTACACTGTGGACAGATGTATAATTTATCTCTGACAGCCCTGGACAATATATGTGACACTTCACAAAGCTCAATATCTGACTTCAGCACTGGTAAGTCTTGTATGGAATTGGTTACTTCAGAACTGGTACAACTGCTTTCCGGTGAAAATGTCACTTCAGTATAATCTTCCAATTTGTAAATATCCCTAAACACTCCATTAGAACAGGGAAGTCTTTTGCATAGAATTGGATGGATCAAAACTGGTAGAACTGATACCCCCGACAGCTTGATTTATATCAAAGCAAAATACTGCTGATACTGGAAATCTGAAATAACCTTCCACAAAATAAATCATCCCAAAACGCTTTGTTGGGACAGGGAATATGAATACCGACCAACAATTGGGAGAAGTTGTGATTGAGAGCCAGGTATGAAACGCTATGTTTTAAGGAGGCATTTGAAGATAGCTAGGGAGGTAATAAGTCAAAATAAATTCCACCCAGAAAGTTCATGACGGCCGAATGCTCACTCTCCAATAGTGGAGTGTCAAGGGAAACTGGTGGGAGGGAAGAACAAAATAATCCAGAATCTAAAGGTCAGGGATCAAAAACTGGGATAAAGAGCTCAAGTTGTTTTAGAAATAGGGTGGAGTGAGACAATGGTGAGACTTGAAATTATACTACAGAAAGACTGTTATTTCTGTAGCATCTTACACTGCTTTATATGCACATGAAAACCAATGAAGAGTTTTTGTAGTGTAGTCACTGATGTACTGTAGGAAATGCTCTTGGGATGGTGAGGTATTAGATAATTGGCCTGGGGTTGGATAATTTGGCCCTTTCTGCTCATTTTATGGGGGTGTTGTAGGTGAAGAAAATACTCCCGGTGCAGAATATGGGGTGGGATTCTCTGATCCTGAGGCTAAGTGTTGACGCCACATAAACGCCGTCGCGTTTCACGATGGCGTCAACATGCCTCCAGGAGCAGCGATTCTGACCTGTACAGGGGGCCAGCACACCACTGGAGCGACCTACGCCGCTTTAGCTGTCGATGCCGGCGACAAATGGGCGCCGCGGGTCTGCGCATGCGCAGTGCGACCGGCGCCAATACGCGCATGCTCAGTGCGACCGGCGCGATTGCGCACATGCGCGGTGGGTCTCTTCTCTGCGCCGGCCCAGACACAACATGGCGTAGGGCAACAGTGGCCAGCGTGGAGTAAAACAGGCCCCCAGCCCGAGAGGCCGGTCCGCCGATCGGTAGGCCCCGATCGCAGGCCGGGCCACAGCAGAGGCCCCCCCCCCCCCCCCCCCCCCGGGGTCGGAACCCCCTCCCCACCCCACCACCCCCCTCCCCAAACCAGGCCGCCCCCGGATGGATGGGTGCCGAGGTCCCGCTGGATAAGACCACATGTGGATGGCGCCGGCGGGACTCGGATTTTATTTACAGCCGCTTGGCCCATCCCGGGAGGAGAATCGGCAGAGGGGGTGGTGGGGGGGCCACGTAGAGCGGCCCACGACTGGCGCTGCGCCGACTGTGCTGGCGCCAATGGCGCCCATTCTCCGCTCTCAGGAGAATAGGCGGATTGGCGTCGGGGCAGCGTCGCGCGATTCGCGCCCGGCCCGGCGATTCACTGGCCCAGCCTGGGCTGAGAGAATCCCGCCCAAGATATTCTCCTTCGGTGGGTGATGTCAAGGAGTTATCAATCAAGGAGTGTGTTGAACATGGGGCACTCTTCAGACCAAGAGGACACGTGTGGCGCAGCAGAGGAAAAGATGGCGGAGGGAGCTATGGTATTGTTGCTTGCACAGTGGACAACAGAACAGTTGGTCCAAATTCTCTCTGCCGTATTCGAGAAGTAGAGGCTGGCGGCCTGGGAGGATTTGGCGAAAGTGGCAGAGCTGATTCTCGCTGCCCTGAGGTGAGTGGATCAGAGATTTGAGGCGCAGAATGCGTTGCTCCAGAAGCTGGAGGAGACGATGGGGGATCACAGCGATCAGGTTGTCTCCTTGAGGCAGATATGCTGATGATGGTGGAGTGGAAGAAGAAGTTGAAGGAAAAGGTTGATACCTGGAATATCGCTTGAGGAGGCAAA
This sequence comes from Scyliorhinus torazame, assembly GCF_047496885.1. NCBI lineage: Eukaryota > Metazoa > Chordata > Chondrichthyes > Carcharhiniformes > Scyliorhinidae > Scyliorhinus > Scyliorhinus torazame. The sequence goes on along the minus strand of NC_092713.1, from coordinate 119,640,570 downwards.
ACTTGACAATTGTGGGGCTGCCGAAAGGTATTGAGGGCACGAATGCCAAGGAATATGTGGCGAGAATGTTTGGAAAGTTAGTGGGGGGGAAAGTCTTCGACCGCCCTCCAGAAGTTGATCGGGCCCATCGATCATTGAGGAGGAGGCCGTGAGCTGGGCAGGTGCCACGGGAACTCATTGTGCAGCTCCATCGGTATTTGGACAAGGAAAGGATCCTGTGGTGGGCAAAGGAGACTCGGGAATGTACCTTCGAAGGGCATACGGTCCGCATCTATCTGGAGTTGGGCACAGAGCTGGCCAAGAGAAGGGCCGTGTTTAACAAGGCCAAGGCTGCTCTCTTCAGGGGCAAGGTGTGGTTCAGGATGATATACCCGGTTCACTTGTGGGTCACACATGGGGGAAAGGAGTTCTACTTCGGCATGTTGGAGGAGGCGAGCGGCTTTCTAAGAGACTGTGCACTGGGGACTTCTGAGGACGTAGGTTTTTCTTGGGGTGGGTTCACCTGCAAGATCGAACTGTGGAACTGTATGTTTGTGTGTGTGTGTGTGTGTGTGTGTGATGGTGGTGGGGTGGGGGGGGGGATCATTTTGTATGTTTTAATGTTATTTTGTTACCCACTTTGTATTGTTAACCTGTATTAGTCGGGTTTGGTAATGTTTGCCGCCTTACGTTTGGAGTATTGGTATGAGGGTATTACCATATATGGGATGTAGTGGAAGAGCAGGGGGATAGGGGAAGAGTGGGGAGATGGCTACATTTCCATGGTTGCCATCCCCTACGTTGCTTGAACAGATTGTGTCCCAGGATGAGATAGGGGAGGATACGGTCTCTGACATTCACCGGCAATTGATGGAGGGGGAAGAGGCCACTTTGGGGGAAGTTAAGAGGAAGTGTAAGGAGGAGCTCAGTGGAGTATTTGAGAGGGGGTTTGGAGTGAGGCTCTATGGAGGGTAAATGCGATGGAGGGTAAATGCGACATCTTCCTGCGTGCGATGAAGTCTAATTAAATTTAAAGTGGTGCATATAGCGCATATGGCAAAGTCACGCATGAGTCGGTTCTTCAGGGGTAGAGCATCGGTGTGCGCGGTGTTTAGGGAGGCCGGCGAACCACACTCGCATGTTCTGGTCATGCCCGAAATTGATGGAGTTCTGGGAGTCCTTCTCGCGGACCATGCCAGAGATTTTGGGGGTGAGGGTAGCTCCAAGTGGGTGGCGGTATTCGGGGTTTCGGACGGTCCGGGAGTGCAAGTGGGGAGCGAGGCTGACGAGTTGACCCTTGCCTCCCGATAGCCCGGAGGTGGATCTTTTTTTAAAAAATATTTTTATTCTCCTTTTTCACATTTTCTCCCAAATTTACACCCACCAACAATAAACAATAATCAGTAACAAATGTGTCAATCCTTATACCAATAACAACGTCCCATCCTCCCACCAAACCCCAAACAGTAGCCTGCATGTTCACACAAACAAATGACAAAAAGGAATTAGGGATCACCCATAGTCGCCATTAACACACACAGCCCCCCTCCCCCCAACCCTCCCACCCACACGCCCCAACTAATATTCGATGTTATCCAGTTCTTGAAAGTGCATAATGAATAATGCCCATGAATTGTAGAACCCCTCCATCCTTCCCCTCAGTTCAAACTTAACCTTCTCAAGAGTCAAGAATTCCAATAGGTCCCCCCCCGCCCCCCCCCCGCCTCGCCTGGACACAGTGTGGAGAGACTGCTCTCCAACCTCTCAGGATCTGTCTTCAGGCGATCAACGAGGCGAAGGCTACAACATCTGCCTCCGCATATGGCCTCCTGGGGGCCCGGGTCCAGTTTCACGTGCACCACTTTAGAAATTATCCTAAAAACCTCCTTCCAGTAATCCTCTAGCTTTGGACAGGACCAAAACATATGAACGTGATTAGCGGGGGGGCCCTGCAACGTTCACACACATCTACTACTCCTTCAAAGAATCGGCTCATCCTTGCCCTCGTGAGGTGTGCTCTGTATACCACCTTCAGCTGTATCAGCCCCAACCTTGCGCACGAGGTGGAGGCATTCACCCTCCGGAGCACCTCACACCAGAACCCGTCCTCCATTCCCTCTCCCAACTCTTCCACCCGGAGGTGGATCTTGTTAGAATAGCGGACTCCTGAGCCACCCAACGTGAGTGGCCTGCGGAATTCTTGCATCTGGAGAAAATCAAGTTCGCCATTCCAGGGTTTTCTCTCGAGATGGATGTTGTTCAGCTCCTACTTTGAGGATCTGTTAATGTTAGCGGGTGGGGGTGTGGGGGATGTGGTTGAGTCGGTGTTATTTTGTGTTATCGTTATTACTGTTTTAGAGGTTCACTTTAAACGGTGTGTGTAAGATGTTTAAGGGAGTGGTGTGGTGGGTTATATGATAGTTGTATAAAGATGGTGGGTTTATTTGTGTTTTGTATAAAAATGAAAAGCTGAATAAAAATATGTTTTTAAAAAGATTCTGTAATGCCATATGTGTCTGGAAGCAAATGTGAAAAGGTGCACCAAACATGTGTGTTATTGTCCTTTATAAACTATGGATCTAATTTCCTCCCTATTATCTGGTCCTCAGGGAATAGTTAACTCGTTCTATCAGTTAGATGTCATCCAGTATAAGAAGTAAGAAGGACTGTAAATACAAATATTATAGCTAAAAATGTAACTACAGCAATACAGGCCCAATGAATAAAATTTTAATATTGAATTGTGAAAAAATGCCTTAATCTTGATACACCAGGGTGGCTAAAGGTTTATTTATTTCTCAATGAAACCAGTGTCATCTATGAGTGAAACATTTACTTTTGAAAGACAGAAATGCCATATTTAAAAAAGAGTTAGTATTTTCCCTAGTAACCATTCCAACAGATGCAGTCAAATATGTTCGCGGATTTGATCTATCAAGAAAAATATAAGTAAATAAAATTTTGTTCAAGAACACAAATATAATTATCGTGACTCTTGTTTTGAATGTTTTGGACTGTAGATATTTCATGTCCGGTCAAAGCAAGCGTGTTTCTGTATTTTACAGCTCCATGTGCACCCCAATTTACTGACACCAGCCTAAACTGCGTCACCAAGAGTACGACAGTGACATGGGAGGAGAGTGATGGTGCTCTGTGGTACATTACAACAGCAGTAGGACCAGATGGACATGTGACACTGTGTAATACAACAGAGACAAGCTGTGAATTCACGGACCTACACTGCAGTCAGATATATTTGATCACTGTCAAAGCAATGGATGGTCATTGTCAGAGCGTAAACACTTCCACTTTTGAAACTGAAACAGGTAACATTTCTAAAGAGGTTTCTGATGGCTGGAAAATGTTGCACCATCACCGTTGCAAGTACTGTCATGAGACTGGAGCTCTCGGAAGGTCATAGTGGTAATTTGGGCAGTGATGTTACATTTGTTTTCCTCTCTGTGGTGACCCTAGTTAATGGAGAGTTTGAATTATATCACCTCTAGATTTCCATCCTGTTAGTAACATGGACGTAGTGACCACAATGCTCGCTTTATAGATATGCCTTCCACTATGAGGCAGCCTCTTGAGGAATTTGTAAACAGAAGCCCCAATCAGAAATTATAGTCCAATTCGAATTCCGTGTTTTTGAATGGAAATCTCGGGTGGAATTCTCCTACTCCCCGCCGGGTCGGAGAATCGGCGCGGCGCCGCGCAAATCGCGCCCCGACGCCGGGACGCAATTCTCCGCAGTGCGGAGAATCGGCGCCGGCATGGTCGGCGCGGTGCTGGTCGGGGTATGCGGTGACTCTCTGGCCCCAGGCCTGCACGGGCCGCGTGGCCGTCATCAAAAAGCCGAATCCCACCGGTGCCGTTCTAACATCCTCTGAGCCGGCGGGACCTCGGCCTTGAAGAGTTCCGGGTGCGGCCTGTGGAGGGGGAGGGAGGGTTCGGCCCCGGGTGGGGTCTCCGTAGTGGCCTGGCATCGGGGCCCACCGATCGGCGGGCTGACCTCCCTGCCCCCCCGGCCTCCTTTCCTCCGTGCCGGATCCTGTAGCCCTGCGCCATTTGGGGCCGGCGCGGGGAAGAAGGCCACTGCGCATGCGCTAGTTGGTGCCGGCCCAACTGCGCATGCGCGGACCCCGCGGCGCCGGGTTCAGGCCGGGATCGGCAGCTGGGGCGGCGGAGGAGGCCGCTCCAGCGCCATCCTAGCCCCCTGTGGGCCGCAGAATGGGGTCCCGGAACGGGCGTCGACGCCGGAGTAAACCACTCCCGTTTTTACTCCGGCGTCGGCATTTAGCCGCCCGTCTGGAGAATCCCACCCCTCATCACTGCACAATTATTGACGATCTCTTCAATAGGTGTTCACTTCCTGAGTTTGGTATCAAAGGTAACCATGGGGCAAAGGTGTTGTGGAAGAAGCTCTGCGTGAGGTCATTCATTTTGAAACCAAGAAAGATAGGTAAGGGTATTCTCAAAATGATAAGGGGAGGCAGTGGTGTAGTGGTATTGAAGGAGCAAAGAAATTTAGGAGTCCAAGTACTGATATCACTAAAATGAAATTATGGGCAGGTACAAATAAACAAGCAAAATAGCGAATGGAATGTTGACCTTTATCCCAAGGGTGCTGGAGTTCAAATGGGTGGAAGTTTGCTACAGTTCTATAATTCTCTGATTAAAAAGGATCTCGAGCATTGTATTCAGTTTTAGGTTTTACACCTCTGGAAGGGTCTGTTTACCTTGCAGATGGGGCACTGCAGATCCACCAAATATGAGGATTGGTTGAACACACCAGGCTCGTCCTCCATCAATATTAAAGGAATGTCCAATGGGGTTGTCTCAAATGATTAAAAGATTTGATATGATAGACACAGAAAAATCTATTTCCTGGGGGAGGCCAAAACAGTGGAGCAGGGGTGTAAAATTGAGTTAAGCCACTGAGAGAGTGGAAATTGATTCTCTCCTCAAAAGCTGTTGAGGCTAGGTTAATCGGCATTTTCAAAACTCAATAGATAGATTTTTGTTCAATTAGGGAATTAAGGGATAGAATCTTGGAATGGTTACTGCACAGAGAAGGCCATTTGGCCCATTATGTCCATGCTGACGTTGGAAGAGCTACAAATCGAGCCCAAGCCCCCTGCCTTTTTGCCAAAGTCCTGCAGTTTGTTTCTCTTCAGATAATTATCCAATTCCCTTCCGAAAGCCTTGGTTGAATCCTCCTAAACCACACACTTCTGGCCACTCGCTGTCTAAAAAGGTTTCTCATCATGTTGCCACTGGCTCTTTTTGCCGATTGCTGTAAATCAGTGACCTCTGATTTTTGACCCTTCTGCCAGTGTGAAGCTTTGCATTGTTCAGAGCCCTCATGATATTGAACACTTACACAGAATCAGTGCACAGGCAAATGGTTAAGATACAGATCAACATGATCTAATTGACTGGCAGGACAAGCTCAAAGGGCTAAATGATCTTCTCCTGTCCCTATGCTCCCGATCGGAACATTGTAATGATGTCACTAATTTCTGACTTCATTTTTTTTTCCTCCTCCCAAAAGTACCATGTCCCCCTCAGAACGTGCACGTTGATATTGACACTGTCACTGCCTTTGTAACATGGGAGCCGGGTAATCTCACAGTGTCGTACACTGCAACAGCAGAGGGGTGTGATGGACACACAGCCACCTGTACCACATCAGAAACACACTGTCTAATCCCAGACCTTCACTGCAGCCAAATATACAGCATCTCTGTACTCGCATTTGGTGAAAACTGCAGCAGCATCCAAAGCTCCAGTTACGATAGTCGGACAGGTAATGTAGAAAGAAAAAAAACTTGACTTTTATATAAAACCTTTATTTTTTCAGGATATCTCAAGAGGCTTCACAGTCGAGAGATTATTTTCAATGTGCAGTCATTATTGTTGCAGGTAAACTGAGCAGCCAATTTACTCAGGGCACCTCTCAAAATGACAAGTTAAGCTGTTCAGACAGTGTTAATGAGGGACAATTCCCTCGTGAAAATACTCCCAGCACATTTCATTTATTTAGTTAGGAATGTATTTTTATTCAGCTTTTTCAATTTTCTATGTAACTGCAAAACAATAACAAACCACTCGGGAACCCCGCCCCCCCCCCCCCAACCAAAAACCTCAACAGGCCTCGGGAAACTTGGGCAAGCGGTGTTTGGTACTGCTGCCCACAAACGGGGACCAGACAGAACGGCACTCGTAGGGGTCTCCAAGGGAATCGGAGACCACCAGCTGCAATCCCTTTGGGCAGTGTGGTGCCATGGCACTGCTGGTGTTGCCTGGGTACCCTGGCACTGCCAGCCTGCCACCCTGGCAGCACTGCCAGGTTGGCATTGCGAAGGTTCCAAGCTGGCATTTTGTGCACGCGTACAATCCCGGTGTGGGTGTTGGGGAAGGCGGGGATGGGGAGAGGAAGGTGCTGGGGGTCGGGAGGGGGGAGGGTAGACTCTCCCATGTTGCGTTCAGGGGATGGACCCTTCCATGTTGCGTTCAGGCTGGGGGGATGGTCAGGGACTCCTTTCGGGGCCTCGGGGATCGGGACGCCATTTAAAAGTGGCGTCCTAATCTCTCGCTACAATGGGAAGGTCCGACGATCGGAGCTCCCCATTGTAAAAAATGGGCTATGTGTGGCCTCAGCCGTGCCTTCCCCGTTCAGAAAAAAAGAGCGGCAGTGTGCACAGTGGTTAACACGCACAGCTCCCGTAACCCCAGTTCACTGGGTGACTGTCTATCTGTGTGGAGTTTGCAGTTTCTCCCTGTGTCTGCGTGGATTTTCTCCCGATGTTCCGGTTTCTTCCCACAGTCTAAGGGTGTGCGGATTAGGTGGATTGGCCATGCTAAATTGCCCCTTAGTGTCCCAAAGGTTAGGTGGGGTTGCTGGGTTATGGGATAGAGTGGAGATGTGGGCTTACGTAGGGCGCTCTTTCCAAGAGCCGGTGCAGACTCGATGGGCTGAATTGTCTCCTTCTGCACTGTAAATTCTATGATTCAATGAAAACCCCATCCCCCCCACCTGAAAGTACAGAATAAACGGCTGCCATCTCCGGTAGAACCCCTGAATTGCCATTCCACGGTGTACTTGGCTTTCGGGCGATATGAAAACTGCATAAGATCCCTGTAGCGCACAAAGACTCCGTGAGACGAATAGAGTGAAGTCGATGAGGCTTTATTAAGCGTGTCTGTTCCCCCGCAGCTCAATAGTAGACTGGCCTGCGGGGGAGGACTCCGGCTTCTTATACTCCGCCTTCAGGGCGGAGCTAGAGGTCAACGGCCAACCAGGACCCGGGATCTGTCAGCCAATGACATTAGGGCTTCCAGTCCCACATGACCCCCAATACATACTACCACATTCACCCCTTGTCAAAAATGAACCCGGCGGGGTGATGCTTCGTATGGTGGTAAGGGTTTACAGGGCTGGTCCTGGGAGGAAAAAACATTCACATGGCAATACAGTATTGGACAATTTCGTCCTGTTTCAACTATTTACAGAGGGTATAGGGAGAAAAGCAAAATGTTCTTGTGAAAAGTCCATATTTTGATTTAGATCGACGCCACGAGTCGGTCGGGCGGTCTGGTCGTCCGTGTCGATCGCCTCGGCCCCGGTGGTGGTGGTGGTGCTTGTATCGGTGTTGTCGTCTCCGGGAGCCTTACGGTTTCAGCTTGGGCTTTATTCTTGGTCGGGCCTGAGGGGAGGGGAACCGATCCTCCTGGGAAGGGGGCGGTCGTGGGGTGCGGCGGTGGCAGGAAGGGGGGGGGGTTGGGTGAATGGTGTCGGGGGGGGGTGTGTGTGTTTCCGTCGGGCGCCAGATCCCGCAGGGAGACCGTGTCCTGTCGGCCGTCGGGGTACTCCACGTAAGCGTACTGCAGCTTCGCGTGGAGGAGGTGAACCCTTTCGACCAACGGGTCCGCCTTATGTGCCCGCACATGCTTTCGGAGCAAGATGGGTCCTGGGGCCGCCAGCCAGGTTGGCAGCGACGTTCCAGAGGAGGACCTCCTAGGGAAGACAAGGAGACGCTCATGAGGCGTTTGATTAGTGCTCGTACATAATAACGACCGGATGGAGTGGAGAGCGTCCGGGACGACCTCCTGCCACCGTGAAACTGGGAGGTCCCTGGACCGTAGGGCCAGTAGGACGGCCTTCCAGACCGTGCCGTTCTCCCTCTCTACTTGCCCGTTCCCCCGGGGGTTGTAGCTGGTCGTCCTGCTTGAGGCTATGCCCTTACTGAGCAGGAACTGGCGCAGCTCGTCACTCATGAAAGAGGACCCCCTGTCGCTATGGACGTATGCGGGGTAACCGAACAGTGTGAAGATGCTGTTCAGGGCTTTAATGACTGTGGCCGCGGTCATGTCTGAGCAGAGAATGGCAAAAGGGAAGCGGGAGTATTCGTCCACCACATTAAGAAAATATGCGTTGCGGTCAGTGGAGGGGAGGGGCCCTTTGAAATCGAGACTGAGGCGTTCAAAGGGGCGGGAAGCCTTAATCAGGTGCGCTCCATCCGGCCTGAAAAAATGCGGTTTGCATTCCGCGCAGATGTGGCAGTCCCTTGTGACTGTACGGACCTCCTCTAAAGAGTATGGGAGATTGCGGGACTTGATGAAGTGGAAAAACCGAGTGACCCCCGGGTGGCAGAGGTCCTCGTGGAGGGTTTGGAGGCAGTTAATTTGTGCGTTGGCACATGTGCCGCGGGATAGGGCATCGGACGGCTCGTTCAGCTTTCCGGGACGATACAAAACCTCATAGTTGAAGGTGGAGAGCTCGATCCTCCACCTTAAGATCTTGTCGTCTTTGATTTTGCCCCGCTGTGCATTATCGAACATGAAGGCTACCGACCGTTGGTCCGTGAGGAGAGTGAATCTCCTGCCGGCCAGGTAATGCCTCCAATGTCGCACAGCTTCCACTATGGCTTGGGCTTCCTTTTCCACTGAGGAGTGGCGGATTTCTGAGGCGTGGAGGGTCCGGGAGAAAAAGGCCACGGGTCTGCCCGCTTGGTTAAGGGTGGCCGCTAGAGCTACGTCGGAGGTGTCGCTCTCGACATGGAAGGGGAGGGACTCGTCGATGGCGCGCATCGTGGCCTTTGCGATATCCGCTTTGATGCGGCTGAAGGCCTGGCAAGCCTCTGTCGACAGAGGGAAGGTCGTGGTCTGTATTAGGGGGCGGGCCTTGTCTGCGTACTGGGGGACCCACTGGGCGTAGTATGAAAAGAACCCCAGGCAGCGTTTCAGGACTTTTGGGCAATGCGGGAGGGGAAATTCCATGAGGGCGCGCATACGTTCGGGATCGGGGCCTATTATCCCATTGCGCACTACGTAGCCCAGAATGGCTAGCCGATTGGTGCTAAAAACGCACTTGTCCTCGTTGTACGTGAGGTTCAAGGCTTTGGCGGTCTGGAGGAATTTTTGGAGGTTGGCGTCGTGGTCCTGCTGATCGTGGCCGCAGATGGTTACATTGTCGAGATACGGGAACGTGGCCCGCAACCCATGTTGATCAACCATTCGGTCCATCTCCCGTTGGAAGACCGAGACCCCGTTTGTGACGCCAAATGGGACCCTTAGGAAATGGTATAATCGCCCGTCTGCCTCGAAGGCTGTGTACTTGCGGTCACTTGGGCGGATGGGGAGCTGATGGTAGGCGGACTTGAGGTCCACGGTGGAGAAGACTTTATATTGGGCAATCCGATTGACCATGTCGGTTATGCGGGGGAGAGGGTACGCGTCTAGTTGTGTGTACCTGTTGATGGTCTGGCTATAGTCTATGACCATCCTTTGTTTCTCCCCTGTCTTCACTACTACCACCTGCGCTCTCCAGGGACTATTGCTGGCCTGGATTATGCCCTCCTTTAGTAGCCGCTGGACTTCGGAGCGAATGAAGGTCCGGTCCTGGGCGCTGTACCGTCTGCTCCTAGTGGCGACGGGTTTGCAATCCGGGGTGAGGTTCGCAAACAAGGACGGGGGTTGCACCTTGAGGGTTGCGAGGCCGCAGATAGTGAGTGGGGGTATTGGGCCGCCGAATTTGAACGTAAGGCTCTGTAGATTGCATTGGAAATCTAATCCCAGCAAGGTGGGGGCACAGAGTTGGGGAAGGATGTTTAGTTTATAGTTTTTGAACTCCCTCCCCTGCACCGTTAGGGTAACTATGCAGAATCCTTGGATCTGTACGGAGTGGGATCCTGCAGCTAGGGAAATCTTTTGTGTGCTGGGATAGGTGGTCAAGGAACAGCGTCTTACCGTGTCGGTGTGGATAAAGCTCTCTATGCTCCCGGAGTCGATTAGGCATGGCGTCTCGTGGCCGTTTATTAGCACCGTTGTCGTCGTCGTCTGGAGTGTCCGGGGCCGAGCTTGATCGAGCGTAATTGAAGCGAGACGGGGTTGTAGTAGTGGAGTGGGGTCCGTTGTTGCCGTCCAAGATGGCGTCGGGGATGGACAAAATGGCCGCCCCCATACATCGCACGTGGCTGGTGGGTCACAAGATGGCGACGGGGGTGGACAAAATGGCCGCCCCCACGCGTCGTACAGGTCTGGGGTGGTCCAAGATGGCCAAGCCCTTCCTCCCCTCGTGGTGGCCGGGACCCAAAATGGCGGCGTCTGCGGGTCGCACATGGGGCGCTGAGGGGGCTGGGGAGTGCTAGGACCGCGCGGAGCTCCCTCACCGGGGACAGCGGTGGTCGGGACCCAAGTTGGTGGCGCCGGCGGGTCAGACGTGGGGCGTGGGGTGGGGGTTAGGGGGGCGTTAGGGACGCGCAAAACTCTCTCTTCTCCGTGGAGAGTGGTGGCCGGGACCCAAAGCGGTAGCGCCGGCGGGTCATACATGGGGTACGGGGAGGGGGGTTGGGGAGCGTAAGCGGCGTGCAGGGCTCCCTGTTCTCCCGGGACCGCGGTGGTCGGGACCCAGAGCGGCTGCGCCTGCGGGTCATACATGGCGTGCTGGGGGGGTTGGGGCGCGTAAACGGCTTGCAGAGCTCCCTGTTCTCCCGGGACAGCGGCGACCTCGCGGGACCGGCACACAACCGCGTAATGGCCCTTTTTCCCGCAGCTCTTGCAGATAGCTGCGTGGGCCGGGCAGCGCTGCCGGGGGTGTTTCGCCTGGCCGCAGAAATAACAGCGGGCGCCCCCGGTGCGACTCGGCGTTTGGACCGCGCAAGCCTGTGGGGTGTCCGGGGGGGGGGGGTGGGTTTGTCGCGACGGGTACGTACGGAGCCCAATGGGCTGCCGCGCGGTCGGGGCCGTAGGCGCGGGTATTACGCGCGGCCACGTCTAGGGAGGCTGCTAGGGCCCGGGCCTCTGAGAGTCCTAGCGACTCTCTTTCTAGAAGTCTTTGGCGGATTTGGGAGGAATTCATACCTGCCACAAAAGCATCGCGCATTAACATGTCCGTGTGTTCATTTGCGTTCACCGAAGGGCAGCTGCAGGCTCGTCCCAAAATCAGCAGCGCGGCGTAGAATTCGTCCATCGATTCTCCGGGACCTTGCCGTCTCGTCGCGAGCTGGTAGCCAGCGTAAATTTGGTTAACTGGGCGGACATAGAGACTTTTCAGTGCTGCGAACGCCGTCTGGAAATCCTCCGAGTCTTCGATGAGGGAGAAGATCTCCGTGCTCACCCTCGAGTGCAGGACCTGTAGTTTTTGGTCTTCTGTGACCCGGCCGGTGGCCGTTCTGAGGTAGGCCTCGAAACAAGTCTGCCAGTGCTTGAAGGCTGCTGCCGCGTTCACTGCGTGGGGGCTGATCCTCAGGCATTCCGGAATGATCCTGAGCTCCATAGTCCTTTTTAGGCACGCTTAATAAATTGTAGCGCACAAAGACTCCGTGAGACGAATAGAGTGAAGTCGATGAGGCTTTATTAAGCGTGTCTGTTCCCCCGCAGCTCAATAGTAGACTGGCCTGCGGGGGAGGACTCCGGCTTCTTATACTCCGCCTTCAGGGCGGAGCTAGAGTTCAACGGCCAACCAGGACCCGGGATCTGTCAGCCAATGACATTAGGGCTTCCAGTCCCACATCACCCCCAATACATACTACCACAATCCCCCAGTCACACTGGGGCACTTGGGTGGAGAAGCTGACCTCCACCTCATCAGCACCCGCCTTCGAGCAATCAGCGAGGCGAAGGCCAGCACATCAGCCCCGCCCCTGTCTGCAGCTCTTGCCAGTCCGACACCCCAAATATGGCCGCTAAGGGACAGGGCTTCAGCTCAATTTGTAGAATCGCCGACATGGTGCCAAAGATGGAGACCAAGAACCCCGCGAGCTATGGACACGAGCAGAACATGTGCATATGGTTAGCAGGACCCCTTCCATAATGCTCACAGTCATCCTCCACTCCCGCAAACAACCTGCTCATCCTGGATTTGGTCAAATGGGCCATATGCACTACCTTCAACTGTATAAACCTTAACCTCACACAGGACAATGTTGCATTCACCCCCCCACAGGGCCTCACCACACCCCATCCTCCAGCTCCAACCCCAACTCCTCCTCCCACTTAGCTTTACCGCCCTCCACTGACACAGCGTCCTCCGTCATAATCCTACCATAAATCCCCGAGTACCCCCCTCCTCCATCTCTGCCAGCGACAGAACCTTCTCCAACAATGAGGACTGCGGCACCACAGGGAATGTCGGAAAGATCTTTTTCGCGAGATTGCAAATCTGTAGATACCTAAATGGATTCCCCTGCGAAAGCCCAAATTTCTCCGATAACTCCTCCAGGCTCGCAAATCGCCCTTCCAAAAACAAATCCATCATACCTTCCACCCCTTCTCCTCCCATCCCCTAAAGCTGGCATCCAACCTGGCCAGCTCAACAGCTTTGATGCTGCCCCTAACCTTAAGTGCTGCTGAAATTGGCTCCATATCTTCAATGTGGGGACCTCCACCGAGTTCGCTGAATATTTCCCCGGAGAATACGGCAGCACGGTCATCACTAATGCCCTTAACCCCGATCCCCACACAACCTCGACTCCATCCGTACCCACACTGCTTCAGGATCCCCACACCACCCTAGTACCTTCTCCACATTTGCGGCCCAGGAATAGTACATCACGGCAATGCCAAGCTCTCTGACTGACGATTCTTTTGAAGGACCATCCTCCGAATCCTAGCCACTTCACCCGCCCAAACAAAGGTCAAAATCAATCTCTCCACACCCCCAAAGAAGGATTTTGACAGTGAAACCAGCAAACACCGGAACCAAAATAAAAACCGTGGCAAAACGTTTATCTTCATCAACTGAATTCTGCCAAGGACAGAGGGAGACTATCCCACCTCTGTAAATCAGCTACTCACTAGCCTTAGGTGCACAAAGAACAAAGAAAAGTACAGCACAGGAACAGGCCCTTCCTGCGGCAGCGAGTTCCAGGCACCCACTGCCCTCTGTGTAAAGAACTTCCCTAGCACATCTCCTCTGTATCTTGCCCCTCGCACCTTAAACCTATGTCCCTTAGTAATTGACGCTTCACCCTGGGAAAAATCTTTTAACTATCCACTCTGTCCATGCCCCTCATAATTTTATAGACTTCTATCAGGTCGCCCCTCAACCTCCTCCGTTCCAGAGAGAACAAACTGAGTTTCTCCAACCTCTCCTCATAGCTAACACCCTCCATACCAGGCAACATCTTTGTAAACCTCTTCTGTACCCTCTCCAAAGCCTCCACATCCTTCCGGTAGTGTGGTGACCAGAATTGAACGCTACATTCCAAGTGTGGCCTAACTAAGGTTCTGTACATCTGCAGCATGACCTGTACACCCAGATCGCTCTGCCTTTCAATACTCTTAAGGGTTCTGCCATTTACTGTATATTTCCCACCTGTAATAGACCTTCCAAAATGCATTACCTCACATTGCTCCGGATTAAACTCCAACTGCCATTTCTCGCCCCAAATAAATGGGTCCTTTTCTGATTGGCAGGCAGTGACTGGTGGGGTACCGCGGGCAAACTCAATCCAAGTTAGTGAGACACGACCACCCCTTCACAAATAAATGCTGCCCCTCGCTAATTGTCCACTTGCTTCCAAATGGGAGTAAATTCTATCTCAAAGAACCCTCTCCAATAATTCCCCTACCACTGATGTAAGGCTCACTGGTATTATATAACAACCATGCCCATGCCACAAATTTAGGTCCTATCCCAAACCGTTCCAACACTGCAAACAAATACTCACATTCTATCCTATCAAAAGCCTTCGCGGCATTCAATGCCACAATAACCTACTGCTCTCTCCCTTCCGCCATGGACAGTACCATGTTTAAAACCCACCTCACATTAGACAACAAACACTGACTCTTCACAAACACTATCTGATCCTCTCCAATAACCTGAGGGAGATACTCCTCCAACCTCAGTGCAAGAATCTTGGCCAAGATCTCAGAATCCACATTCAATAAGGAAATCGGGCGATATGACCCACACTCTACCTGGTCCTTCTCCTTCTTTAGCAAGAGCAAAATCGACGCTTGCATAATTGTTCCCTGAAGAGACCCCGCGCTACAGAATCCGCAAACATCTCCATCAATAATGGCACCAATCGAACCCCAAACATTTTATAAAATTCCACCGGGAACCCGTCCGGCCCCGACACCTTACCCGTCTGCATTTGCCCAATAGCTTTCCCGATCCTGCTCCTCCATCTTAGGACATTGCAACCCCCCCCAGAAACTCCACCGTATCCGACTCCTCCCCAGCAGGCTCCGACCAAAAGGATTATTGGAAAATGCCTCAAACATCCCATTAACTTTATCTGGTACAGACACCAGTCCACCCCCCGAATCCCAAATCTGAACACTCTCTCGGGAGGCTGCCTGCCGCCTCAACTGACCAGCCAAGAGACAACTGACCTTCTCCCCATATTCGTGCATAATCCCCCCTTGAGTGACACAAATGGCGCACCACCTTATCAGTAGACAATCAATCAAACCATCTGCAGCTTCTTTCTGCTCACCAGGGGCTCTGGGGTCAGGTCTCTCGAATACCTACCATCCACCTCGCAAACCTCATCCACTAATGGTTGGCGCTCCTCCCTCGCCTCCCTATCCACCTGCACCTTGAGCGAGATTATCTCCCCTCTCACTTCAGGGCCTCCCACAATACCGAGAGCGACACCTCCCCATTTTCATTGAATCCCACATAGTCATCGATCACCATATCCATCTTCACACAAAATCCCAAATCCGCCAAAGCACCACATCCAAACTCCACGCCGGCTGCTGAACCGGCCCTGTCTCTGAAACCACATCTACCAGGTGTGGAGCATGATCTGAAATGACTATCGCGAAATATTCCACATTCCTCACACCGGCAGCAGGGATCTCCCCGTCAAAAAAAAAAATCAATACGCAAATACACGTTAAGCACCAGAGAGAAAAGAGAATTCCCTGCCCGCAGGGTGCTAAAACTGCCACGGATCCACTCCACGCATCTCCTTCATAAATACCGCCAGTACCTTTGCTACCCCCAAAAGGGGCCAATGATCTAGGCTTAGACCAATCCAACTTGGGATTCAACTTGCCATCTCTTGGACCCTGCTGTCAAAGCCTGTTTTGGACACCTGGCTTACCCACCCCTTATGGAGCCTAATCTGGTCCCTCACTCGGAAGTGAGTCTTCTGTAAAAGCACCCCATTGGCCTGAAACCCTTCAATGCGAGAAAACTCTCGCTTGCTTCACTGGAACCCCCAAAGCCCACACATTCCACAAAACCAATCGAATCTGGGGTCTCTCAACCCCCCCACCACACACACACAAATCAGCCATTTCCACCTTGAAAGATTATCCCCTCCATCTCCCATAATCCTGAAACCAGAGCCCTCCCAAGATGGTACCAGCCCCACACACCAGATGGGTCAAAGACACCCAGTCACCATCAGCATGGTACCCCTCCAGGGCAGCACGGTGGCACAGTGGTTAGCATTGCTGCCTCGCGGCGCCAAGGTCCCAGGTTCAATCCCAGCTCTGGGTCACTGGCCATATGGAGTTTGCACATTCTCCCTGTGTTTGCGATGGTTTCGCCCCCACAACCCAAAGATGTGCAGGGTAGGTGGATTGGCCACGCTAAATTGCCCCTTAATTGGAAAAAAATAATTGGGAACTCTAAATTTATTTTTAAAAAAGCATTGTACCCTTCCCCACTTCCCCTCACCATCCCAGAAATTCCCCAACCACTTCCTCTCGAACCGGCACCTCTCCTACATCCCCATCCCACCCAACATTCACACCTCCTAGGCTTATTGAACCAGCTTAAACAGGTCCAGCAAGCCGTAGCCCCCCCCCCCCCCCCCCCACACACACACACCATGTCGTTACCGTTCACTGGCCAATCTCAGCCTGCCAGTGAGGCATCCCCATACAAACCCGTCCCAACCGCCAGCAAAGTCCCATTCAAACCCCCTCAGTTCAGTCCAAGTTCTTGATCTTTAAAAAAAGCCTCTGCTTCCTCCACCATCTCAAAGAAATGGTCCTTGGTATTATGTGTAAATCTCAGCCTTGCTGGGTACACCATACCAAACCGCACACCACACTTGAAAAGTGCTGACTTTGCCTTGTTGAAGGCTGCACGCTTCCTCACTGATTCTGCCGTGACATCCTGCTATATCCAAATATTACTGCCCTCCCACCTCCTGATTCTCCTTGGCCGCCTTCAGGACCCTCTCCTTTGTCCGATAGCTGTGAAAACAGATTACTGATGTGTTATATATGTTGGATTAACACGGACTGCACCTCGATGCAGTATCACTTGAAAACAGGCTTCCAACGCTGTAGATTTTTCAATACTGCTTTATTGAACTTGCCGAGTAATATACACAGTTCCTTGTGGGTCGACACTCTATTAATCTAAGCTTGCTAACCTTGGTCTGGCTTGCCCAGACTTGCGCTGTGCCATGTGTAGTAGGTGCTGACTGTACATTGCACCCAGACTGTTGCTGCAGCTATCACCAGTCCGAAGAGGCCGAGCCTTCCTGCCTTGTGTGTTTTATACTGGTAATGTGCCCTGTAGTGTCCTGCCTGGTGATTGGTTGTTCAGTATTCTGTGTGGTGATTGGTTCCTGTGTGTGTCCATCACTGCCTGTCTGTACCTCATTATGAACATGAGTGCATATTATGACAATTACCACCGCTCGTTGCAGGCTCCACCTGCAGCAATCAAGCGGCCCAATCCAGTTCAATGGCTGTACCTGATCCTCTTCCCCTATCACTTCCTAAACATCGACTCCAAGTATTCAGTCAGCCTTGGACCCTCCGCCCCCTCAGGCAACCCCACAATCCTGAGGATCTGCCACCTTGACCTATTCTCCCAGGCCCTTTTTCCTTTCCTCCATCCTCCGCAGCTCAGGAGCCAGCGAGGCCGACTGGTCACTGTGTCGTGACAGTGTCTCCTCCATCCACTTCAGCCCCTCACCCTGCTCCCGTCCATCTCTGAGATCCCCCCAGCCCCCAGCCCCTTCAGCCCCTCACCCTGCTCCCGTCCATCTCTGAGATCCCCCCAGTCCCTTCAGCCCCTCACCCTGCTCCCCCATCGCCTCCGACTTCTCCCCCAACCAATTCAGAAACTCACCCTGCTCCCGCACCGTCTCCGAGATCTCCCCCAGCCCGTTCAGCCCCTCACCCTGGTCCCGCACTGTCTGTGAGATTTCCCCCAGGCACCTCACCCTGCTCCCGCACCGTCTCCCACTTCTCCCTCCACCCCCCCCCCCCAGCACCTCACCCTGCTCCCACACCGTCTCCGAGATCTCCCCCAGCCCCTTCAGAAACTCACCCTGCTCCCGCACCGTCTCCGAGATCTCCGCCAGCCCAATCAGCCCCTCACCCTGGTCCCGCACTGTCTGTGAGATTTCCCCCAGGCACCTCACCCTGCTCCCGCACCGTCTCCCACTTCTCCCTCCACCCCCCTCCAGCCCCTCACCCTGCTCCCCCATCGCCTCCGACTTCTCCCCCAACCAATTCAGAAACTCACCCTGCTCCCGCACCGTCTCCCACTTCTCCCTCCACCCCCCTCCAGCCCCTCACCCTGCTCCCCCATCGCCTCCGACTTCTCCCCCAACCAATTCAGAAACTCACCCTGCTCCCGCACCGTCTCCCACTTCTCCCTCCACCCCCCCCCCAGCCCCTCACCCTGCTCCCCCATCGCCTCCGACTTCTCCCCCAACCAATTCAGAAACTCACCCTGCTCCCGCACCGTCTCCGAGATCTCCCCCAGCACCTCACCCTGCTCCCGCACCGTATCCCACTTCTCCCCCAGCCCCTTCTGCGCTGGTTTGATGAGTTGTTGAAAAGACAGCACGACTTCCGGTGACGGCGGGTGGGAGGCAGCCGCACATTGGAGGGCTCCCGTTCAGGAACGGCATTTTCGGGGAGTAACGCCCGGTCCTAGGGCCAGCGACGGCAGTAAAAGTCGGGAGATAGCGCACAGAGAAGAAGGATATCGAAAAACACCAAAAAAAACGGCCAGGAAAAAAGCGGCTGAAAGTCCGTTGGAGAGGGGAAAGGTCACCGCGGGGTCAACAAAGAAGATGGAGGCTGGAGCACCAGGGGAGGTCGCAGTGCTTACGGCTGAAGGAATAACTAAGGTGATGGCTGCGGAATTCCAAAAGCAGTTGGCGCCGATTGAGAAATGTATGGAGATGGTGAGGAAGGGGATGCGGGAGGTTTTGAATGTGCTGGTGGAGGAGGCGGTTTCCCCGGTGAAGACGGCGGTGACGAGCGCAGTGGCGGAGGTGCGAGAGCAAGGGGAGGCGCTGAAGGAAGTGGAGGAGACGTTATTGCAGCACGGTGATCAACTTGCCTCGATGGGGAAGGAGATGCGGAAGGTGATGGACACGAACAAGAATCTGCGAGGAAAAATGGAAGATCTGGAAAACAGGTCCAGGCAACAGAATTTGAGGATTGTGGGGCTGCCCGAAGGAGTTGAAGGACCGAAGCCGACTGAGTATTTTGCCGTGATGCTGGCAAAACTACTGGGGGAGGGGGAGGACCCCTCCCGATATGAACTGGATCGGGCTCATCGGTCGTGGAGGCCTGTACCAAAGGCGAGTGAGCCGCCAAGGGCAGTGACTCTGTGCTTCCGTAGGTACAGTGTGAAGGAGAAGGTCCTGAGCTGGGCCAAGCAGAAACGGGTGGTGCAGTGGGCTGGAGCTGGTATACGTGTATACCAGGACTTTACGGTGGAGCTGGCGAGGAGGCGGGCTGCCTTCAACCGGGTGAAGAGGGCACTGTATATTGGCAAGGTGCAGTGCGGCATTGTATATCCAGCGAAGCTGAGGGTGACTTACAAGCTTAGGGACTTTTATTTTGGAACGGCGGAAGCAGCGGAGGAGTTTGCGAAGGCAGAAGGACTGTGGCAGAACTGACAAATTGAGGAATGGTCATGTGCCGATGTAACCTCATGACTGTATTTTCTTCTTTTTTTTTGTATCAGCGCGTGGGGGTAGAGGCTAAAGGAGCCGATGTTGTATATATTTGGACAAGGGAAAGGACAGGACTTTCACTCGAAATGAGGGCTCTTTGGGATGTAGGTGGATATGCGGGGTGTGTGTGCTAAAAGGGGATCTTTGGGCTTTCCTAGGGCCGGGCAAGGGGGAAAGGGACCCGGGCGGGGGCCTCCACGCTGGCCGGTTTAAGCCGGCCAGTGAACGGGAGTGAGGTGGGGGGAGGGGCTGCGGCCATCGGAGCCTGGCAGAACAGGGTCCGAGTGGTCTAGCCGGGGTGGAAAGTTGGGGGGAGGGAACCGAGGTTGGGGGAGGGAACCGAGGTTGGGGGAGGAGTTTTACAAGAGGCAGTGGATGGGAGGAGCTGGAGACTTGGGGAGTGGGGGGGGGGGGGGGGGGTACAACTGTGGAGTGTCATGCACGGTACTCTCTTAGAGGCTGGATGGCATTGGTTGGGGGGGTGGGTGGGGGGGTGGAGAGCCGTGCAGATTAAGGGTGACTACGGGTAATCCCGGATTCCTTTTTGTCATTTGTTTATGTAAACATGCGGGTTGAGGTTTGGGGGTTGGTGGGCGGATGGGATCGTTGTTATTATGGGGATTGACATATCTCGTTGATTATTGTTTATCGTTGATGGGTGTAAATGTGGGAGAAAACGTGTAAAAGGAGGAGAATGAAAAAAACATTTTTTTAAAAAGAAAAGACAGCACATGGCACTAACTCAGTACTGCACTGACTTATCAGCTGAGTGGACTTTCTGACCTTCTCATTTTAAACTGCCCACCCACCAAGTTTCCCAGGGGTGGGAAGGGTTTGAATAGACCACAACGGTGAAATAGATAGAACTAGTGAATATTAGAAGGGCCTAGTATGAACTGAGAGCCCTGCCTGTCCCAGTTCCACTGGACTGGTCCAGTTGGTGATCTTTTAGAAGTACCGAGTTTATAAATATTTCAGACAAAACTAACTGGGACAGGGAACCACTGACCTGCCATGCTAAACAAACAGCACAGGGCCTGCCTGCTGCCCTGGAGCTGCCATCTCCAGTGGGGTTCCAGGGTGTTCCTGTACACAATGGCAAGAGTGCAACCCCATGTCCACTGATTTCATCCCCATTCAGCCCACATTTCAGCAACTTTCCCTCACTGTGCCTATCAGCAAGAAGCGAGGAATTTGGGGATCTGCATTATTCTATGTCCACCTGACGTCATTGATACAAATATTTAACATTCAGAGAAAATACTTGTAAACTTGATGTTCAAAGTAGGTACAGACCATAGTGACCCAAAATCTTAAACTGAAATTTGTGGTCAGAATACACAACATCTAGATTCAGTCATCACACTGTGGGGTATAATGATTACTGCTTTATTTGGGTTAGTTAAGTTCTGTGTGATGTTGACAAAGATGATTTTTCCAAAGGTATTTCTCTCATATGGATATTAATGTTATAATTAATGTCTGTTCCACAGCACCGTGTGCTCCTGATGAAATCATTGTAAACATGGATTGTAATTCGAATAGAGTGGTAGCATCATGGGGGCGGACTGATGGAGCGATATTATATGATGTAACTGCAGAAGGCAGTGATGGACATACACATTCTCACAGCACAACAGAGACACGCTATGAAATGCTGGATTTACACTGTGGACAGACCTATAACATAACTGTAACAACACTCAGTTACAGCCGGACTGGCTTTTCAAGCACTTCTACCCAGATCCAAACTGGTAATGCTATTAACCCTGAAATCTAGCATGGAAATGCTCTTACATTTATTTACTCTGCATGTTTACAGGACAGAGAGAGAGAGGATTGATATTTATTTGTATTTTCTAAACAGCACCGTGCATTCCTGAGAATCTAAAAGCTGAGCTGAACTGTGGTTCGAATGCAGTATCCTTCTCGTGGGATGTCACGGATGGAGCAAAGTTATACACTGTGACCGCTCGAGATAGTCAAAGAGTCACAGCTTCATTCAACACCAGCGATACAAAGGCTCAAATCCCACACCTGGAGTGTGGTGAATATTATACAATCTCTGTTGCAGCAACAGACAACATCTGCAAAAGTGCTCAGAGTGCAGTGGTGAATGTACATGCAGGTATTGCTCATTTCCATAAAACATTTTGCGACATCTTAACAAATGAAGTTTTACTTTCCACAGGCAGTATTAAAATTAGTGAATTATTATGTTGTTAATAAGCTCCTATTAAATGGGTCTCTGTGCATGGTGCAGGTGAAACTGTAGACCTCACACTATTGTATCCACATCAGAGTTTCTGTTTATGTCTTTGGTCTGACTATTGAGAGTTAGCATTTTGATTTTACATCTTCTTTAATCTAAAATATTTTGACCGATCCAATGGGAGCCAAGTTTAGAGTTGCAAAAGTTTCTACATAATGGATCAGCATCATTTACAAATAGGTTAACGCTGGGTATCGTCACAAATGTTGGGCCGACAAACACCAACAGCACCCCCCTTCCCCCCACCCACCGCCACCCCAATCCACAGCAATCAGGCCACAATCATTTAGCCATGATCATATTGAATGGCAGAACAGTTCTATGGACCCATTTGCCAGCTCCTTCTGCAAATTCTTGTGTCCAAGGCCTTCATATCCTTCCTAAAGAGTTGCACTCAGAAATAGATGCAATACTCCAACTGAGGGTAACCAGTGATTTTTAAAGATGATTTGTCTTTCTTGCCTTTGTCTTCTGTGCTTCTATTTCTAAAGTCCTGGAGACTATTTGGGCGCAATTAAATGGCCAGGTTGGGCCTGAAAAGCAGCGTGACGCAGCGCAACATGGCCAATAGAAGCTGGGGTTTAGCCACTGAAAGCACCGGGAAACACGCGGCTAAACTCGCTCGCTATGGGACTTTGTTCCCATTTAGTTAAATTGCGCCCTTTGTTTTTTTTTATCAGTCATATCGTACCACTTTCAAAGATTTTTGTATGTGAACATTCTGGTCTTGCTATTCCTCCACCCTCTCTAATATTGTACCATTTGGTTTATATTGCTTCTCCTTATTCTTCCTTCCAAAATGCATCACTTTGCATCGGCCATATGTCACCCCATTTCTTCCAACATTTTCCTGAAGTCTTGTCATCTTCACTCTTTATCACATTTCTCAGTTCGTATCATGGCAACTTTGAAATTATGCTCTGAATAACCAACTCCCAGTCATTAACCTAGTGGCCCGGGCACCATATTCTCTGGGCCCACGTGTTTCTCCAGTCCTCTGGTCCGGGAATCGTGTGGGCGAGGATCACTACTGGTCTTGACGAGCGTGGTCCTGAGGTGGTGGGCCAAGGGGGTAATTCTTTAAGGGAGTTGCCTCCAAAGTCTAACCAAGGGCCATCCAACCCCCACAATGCAAGAACTGCCCACCGCACCCTTTCCAGAACCCACCACCCCACCGCACTCCCACCAGACCCCCTAAATAAAGAGACCCCCCCCCAGAGACCCCCTAAATAAGGAACCCCCAGAGACTCCCGAAGTAAGGAACCCCCAGAAACCCCCAAAATAAGGACCCTCCCTCCAGAGACCCTTAAATAAAGAGAACCCCCCAGAGACCCCTAAATAAAGGGACCCCCACATAGAGACCCCCTAAATAAGAAGACCCTGTCAATAAGGAAATAAGGAGAAAAGAAGAAAAGAGCCCCCGATCAAGTAGCCCCCCAGAAGAAAGACCCCTCTCAGGAAGGTAAAGAGCAGTCCAGACAGAGGCAGTGAAAAAGATTACTTCTTTAACACTCACCCGGGCAATACATCTACTGGCTCAGACACAGAAAGAGTAAACCAGTCAGCTGTGTTTAAACCCCCTCAGATCTTTGATCTGTAAGCTATTCTTTCATTTCTCTTTGATATTGATTTTACTAGGCTGTGATTGACACCTTCCACACACATCCAGTTGTCAGCATTTTTCCAATCATCTACCTTCACAGTAGAGTAACTCTGAAGTGCTCTAACCGCAATGTTTAGAAACATCAAAGTTCGATTGACAGCTCCTGGACCACTTCAAACAGAGTTAATTGCTGTCAATGTCTAGCTGACCACTTCAAAATCACACAACCATGAAGGGAGGTGATTGGAAAGCTTCCTGACAGGAGTCTCTCTTCTGGGGGGCTTCCTGACAGGAGTCTCTCTTCGGGGGGCTTCCTGACGGGGCCTCCCTTCTGAGGGGCTTCCTGACAGGGGTCTCTCTTCTGAGGGGCTTCCTGACAGGAGTCTCTTTTCTGGGGCGGCTTCCTGATGGGGTCTCTTTTCTGGGGGGGGGCAAGGATTGGGGAAAATTCCTGATTTGCCCTCCCAGTGTGAGCACAAATGAGGTGTTGAGGTGCCACTGAGCTCTGGCGGGAGAACTAAGGGCAGGATTCTCCGTTGCCTGACACCGTGTTCATAATCAGTGATCGGGTGGAGAATCCACTCCGACGCCCAAATCGGGGGCAGTGCCGGTTTGACGCCGGCCAGCCATGCTCCGCCCCCTCGGACGTGGTGTAATTGTGTTGCGCATGGCATGTTGTTGTAACGGTGTTGGCACATCATCCGCAGGCCCTCCCATGATGCTCTGGCCCTCAATGGGCTGAGTTCCCGACCGCGCGGTTAACTTGTGGTCTGAGCGGTTGGGAACCTGGCGCCACTGGCCGTAGGGGTTTCCGCGGGGGCTGAGGGCACTTGTGAGTGGTGGCCAGGGGGTGGCCTGTGGGGTCACGGATGGCAGGTCGGGTCCGCGCATGGCTGGCCCCATGTTGTATGGCGCGACCGCTGCAGGTCATCACCGTGCGCATGTGCAGCCAGGGACGTGGCCAATCTCCAGCCATTTTCGGCACGGGAGCCGGGAGTTTCATCCGGCATCACTGCTAGCCCCTCACCGGTCCCGGAATCAGTGCGGGTTCGGCACTGATTTTGACGTCGTAATACGCCCACAAATTCTCAGTTTCAGCCGGCACTTAGCCGCTGAAATGGAGAATCCAGCCCATAGTCTCCCAAACAGAGAGGTTTGCCCATTATGTGATACATCACCAACACCTTTTGAATGTCCATCCATATATAAACACAAACACTCTCCATCATTTCACCAATTACATCAATCAGGTTTGTCAGACTCAATTAGCCTTTAGCAAATCACAGAATCGTAGGCCAGGTTTCACCGATATCGCGGCCAAGTATTGACGCCGGCATCAAAACCGGCACGAGCAACGCCAGCGTCAACGGGCCTCCAGGCCCAGTAATTCTCCTCTTCTTCGGGGGCTAGAACGGCGCCGGAGTGCTATGCGCTGCTCTGGCGCTGAAAGCCGGTCTTACACGAACGGCGTGGGTCTGCGCATGCGCACCACGGCCGTCTCCACACAGGCGCATGCACGTGGTTGCCGTCTTTGCACTGGCGCAGAGCAACATGTCGCCGACCGAACAGGACGTAGGCCCCCTCCAGATCGTGGCCGCCCGCCGATCGGAAGCCCCTGATCGTGGGATTGGACCCCATGGAGGCCCCCCGCCGGAGTCAGATACCCCCGCCCCCCCCCACTAGGACGTCCACATCGGCCACGGGTCCAGGCTCCCTCCAGGTGGTACCAGGTCTGAACTACGCCGGCAGGATTCAGCGGGTGTTCGGCCCGTCGCACGCAGAGACTCTCATCGGGGCCTATTTCAGCGGCCCCTAACCGGCGCAGCGCCAACTGTGCGTGCGTGATTGCCGCTGATTCTCCGATCGCTGGAAAATAGGCGGACCGGTGCCAGAGCGGCATGGCAGGATTCTGCCCCCCCCCCCCCCCCCCACCACCACCACCACCAATTCTCCGACCCGGCATGGGCTCGGAGAATCACGGGCATAGAATTTACAGCGCAGAAGGAGGCCATTCGGCCCATCGAGTCTGCACCGGCTCACTTAAGCCCACACTTAAGCCCACACCTCCACCAAATCCCTGTAACCCAGCAACCCCACTCCACCTATGGGCAATTTAGCATGGCCAATCCACCAAACCTGCACATCTTTGGACTGTAGTCGGAAACCAGAGCACCCAGAGGAAACCCACGCAGACATGGGGAGAATGTGTAGACTCCGCACAGACAGTGACCCAAGCCGGGAATCAAACCAGGGACCCTGGAGCTGTGAAGCAACTGTGCTAACCACTATGCTACCGTGCCGTCCAACCTTGCTGGTTGGCATTTATTAACCCATATTTTCCCCACTTGAAGGCCTGCAAAGAACGCCCCAACACCCCCACACTCCACCCCGCTCCAAGACCTGCACTAAACAGCCCCCCAGCTCCAAGGCTCACTCTGGACACCGCCCCCCACCGCCCACCCACCCACCCATGCTCTGGCATCTGCTCCAAGTTTGATCTGAGACCCTGGACCCAATTCAATGGAACTGACAGTTTTGGGCGTATTTGGCGGGGTGTTTCTCGGCACCATGGTTTCTGGACTCCCCCACTTCACCCAACTTACCTCTTCCGGGGATCTCGATCCACCCCTCATCCCATCTCCTATGGGCAAGGCCCATCCCTTGGCATGAGAAACCTTGCACCTGGGCACCTTGGTATTGCCAACCTGGCACCCTGGCATTGCCCCTACCAGCCCAGCAGTGGCACCTGGGCACTCTGGCACTGTCAGGGTTGCACTGTTAGGGTGCTCAGGTGGCAGTGCCAAGGTGCCAGGCTGGCAGTGCCAGTGTGCCACCCTGCCCTGTGCCCAGCCACCCGGGGGTCTCAAATGGCTTGGGAGACCCCATCCCCAGGTGCCGTTACGTCTGGTCCACGTTTGTGTGGGCCAGTACTAAACAGCATCTTGGTGAGGTCTCCCAGGTGTGGCCGGTGAATCCCGGGCCCTGGGTGAACTAATGACTCATTTAAATATGTCCGCCTGTACCTCACCCAGTGAGATCCAGATTGTGACGCCACACGAGGTTCTTTTGAATCTCGCAAGACATTTCGGGCATCGCAAATCTCGATCCAGGCGTCTCGCGAGATTGAACGGCCTCGTCTCGACACTCAAATCAGGCATGATGAGGCCACTGAATTGCACCACTGAATTGTGCCCCCTGTCGTCCCATCATTCTGCTGTCCAATCAGAGGCTTACTTCTCCAGAAGCCAGCTAGCTTCTGATTGGACAAGCAGCTCTGCAGCAATTTTCAAATTTTTCAAATGTGCGCATCTTGCCACAGACCCTCTGGGGGGCCCCGACAGATCCCCTGGAGGGCCCCTACAGATCCCCTGGAGGTCCCTACAGATCCCCTGGAGGCCCCTACAGATCCCCTGGAGGGCTCCTACAGATCCCCTGGAGGGCCCATACAGACCCCATGGAGGCCCCCTACTGACCCCCTGGAGGCCCCCTACTGACCCCCTGGAGGGCCCCTACAGACCCCCTGGAGGGCCCCTACAGACCCCCTGCGGGGCCCCTACAGATCCCCTGGAGGGCCCCTACAGACCCCCTGGAGGGCCCTACAGCCCCCCTGGAGGGCCCCTACAGGCCCCCTGGAGGGCCCCTACAGGCCCCCTGGAGGGCCCCTACAGACCCCCTGGAGGGCTCCTACAAACCCCCTGGGTTCTGTGGACTCCAGTTTGGGAAAAACAAATGTGGACCAGGCATAATGGCAGCTGCGGGAGAGGGATTCTCCCAAGCCATTGGCGACCCCAGGGTGGTTGTGCACTGGGCAGGGTGGTTCATTGGCACTCCCTCTAGCACCTGGGCACCATGGCACTATTAGCCTGGCACATTGGCACTGCCAACTGGGCACCCGGACAGTGCCACCCTTACAGAATTAATGCAGATCTACATTTATGGTGTTTGCTGTATGTAATAATATTCTGTATGCTTTCATTTTCTATCTGCTTTCCAGTGTTTATAGAACCACAAGCTCCAATGTTATTACTGACTTCTTAGGAAATTGAGATCACATTGATAGTTTTATTCTGTCACCTTCCAACAATTCTAACTTTCAATGTTATTTTCAGTCCCTTGCGATCCACAGAATGTAGAAGTGAGGTTGGATTGTAACCTAAATACAGCTTTGGTCTCGTGGGACGACAGTAGAGGTGCATTGTTGTACACTGCCTTTGCTGAAGGGCCTGATGGGAACCTCACATCGTGCAGCACATCAGAAACATCATGTAGAACACCCGAGTTCCTCTGTGGCCAGTTATATTCTGTGTACGTCACAGCATCTGACAGCACGTGTAACCAATCTCAGAGTTCAATGGTTGAAGTCCAAACAGGTAACTCCTTACTTTATTGACTTATGTAATATGAAGTAAAAAATATTCCAACAATTTTAATTACCAGGTATCATACTACAGAATTCCAGAAAATGGAAATGGCTACTCCCCTACTCAGTTTCCCTCAGTAGCCATTGTGCCAGCTTCACGTTTTTAAATAGGAGTATTAAACGATGCCCACGTGATTTCTCACTGGGGAACTGGTTAATTCTCAGGAGGCCGTTACATTCAACTTCAATCTCGCACGTGAGATGGAAATGAATGCAGATGAGGGTTAATGATATGCTCGCCATATTTGGGCATGTTCGGAACTTGCCATCAGGAGCGGGCCGGTTAGATGACAAACTGAATTGCGTCCGGGGCGAATCTCGATTGTGCCGCCTGGCGCAAAACAGTGGTTGAATCGCATCCTTACTTTTACACCGGGGGCTGGATTCTCTGATCCCGAAGCTGAAACTGCGTTTGACAACGGGCCGAAGAATCCCTGATGCCGACAAAATCGGGGGCGGCGCCGTTTTTGCGATGTTCCGTCCCCTGAAAAACAGCGTATGCGAGGAGTACACCACACGCCATATACACGGCTTCAGGCCATTGCCTGTGGCCCGCCCCGCAATGCTCCGTCCCCGACCGGCCGAGTTCCTGACAGCGTGGTACTCTCATGGTCCCATTCAACGGGAACTCAGCATGGCGGCTGCAGACTCAGTCCAATGAAAAAAAGGGGAAAAAAGGAATCAGGAATCGCCTGTGGTCACCATTGACATATACGGTCCACCCCCCAACTCCCCCCTAATATTCAATGCCATCCAATCCCCGAAAGAGTACCGTGAATGACACCCATGATATATACAGCGTTGACTCATTTAGTACATACACCGACACGCAGAGAAAAAATAAATTTACATGAGGCTACATCGGTACACAACCATTTCTCAATTCAGCCACAGTCCTTCTGCCTTCACAAACTCCTCCGCTGCCCAAAATAAAAGTCCTTGGATTTTGGATATACGATGCAGCACTGCACCTTGCTGATGTACAGCGCCTTCTTCACCCGGCTGAATGAAGCCCGCCTCCTCGCCAGCTCCACCGTAAAGTCCTGATATATGCGTATACCAGCTCCAGCCTACTGCACCACCCGCTTCTGCTTTGCCGAGCACAGGACTTTCTCCTTCACGCTATACCTACGACACACACAGTTACTACTCTTGGCGGCTCACTTGCTTTTTGTATAGGCCTCCACGACCGATGAGCCCGATCCAGTTCATATCGGGAGGGATCGCCCCCCTCCCCCAATAGCTTCGCCAACATCGTGGCAGAATACTCGGGCCTTCCAGCCCTTTGGGCAGACCCACAATCCTCAGATTCTGTCGCCTGGATCTGTTTTCCAGGTCTTCCATTTTGGCTCGCAGACCCTTGTTGGTCTCTATCACCCTCCGCAACTCCTTCCCCATCGAGGTGAGTTGATCACTGTGCTGCGATAATGCCTCTTCCACTTCCTTCAGTGTCTCACCGTGCTCCCGCACCTCCGCTGCTGCGCTTGATACCGCCGCCCTCACCGGGGAAATCACCTCCTCCACCAGCACTTTCAATACCGCCCCCATCTCCTTCTTCATCTATTCCACGTGTTTTGTGAACTGTTTTTCAAGTTCCACCGCCATCACCTTGGTCATTTCTTCTGCTGTGAGCGATGCGGCCTTCCCTGGTGCTCCAGCCTCCGCTTTCCTTACAGTTCCTGCGCTGACGTTTTCACTAACCGGCGGACTTTTGTTAACCCCCTTTTTTCATGGTCGTTTTTCTCCCAAACTTGGACATTTCTCCTCCCTGTGCCTTCTTGCAGCCTTTTCAGCCTCCATTGCCCCCTGGATCCAGGCGTTAAAACTCCGAAATTTCTATTCCCAAGCGGGTGCCCGCCAGTGTGCGGCTGCCTCCCACTCGCCGTCACCGGAAGTGCCATGGATTCTAATAAATATTGCCCAATTGACTTTAGACTAACTATAGTTAACATTGTTTATCTTTCTTGAATAAACAATAGTGTAAGCCAGGGAATGTAGTGAGGTGACCTCTGGCGTACAAATTAGGTGTCACCTTTTTCACTTAGTAATCAAAGACAATACTTTATAGTGTTTTTCTATTCCTGCATAAAACTCTTTTCCATGTTCTTTTAAACTTTTCACATGCTACTGGTATATTCACATGGTAGAATCAAAGGAAAAGCCATTCTCTTATCCATCGTATTTCTCTGGTATCTTCAGCCCCTTGCAGGCCCCAGATTGTAAGTGCTTATTTGGAGTGTGCAACACACACGGTGTCAGTATTGTGGGAGCTGAGTGACGGTGCAGTGAACTACATCGCAATAGCAGAAGGAATGGAAGGAGACAGGTATTCATGCAATGCAACAGAAGAAAACTGTGAGATCGTGGACCTCCCATGCGGTCAGATGTACAATATAACTATATTCGCAATGGATGAGAATTGTTCCAGTTTACCAAGTCCAGCTTTTGAAATTCAAACAGGTGAAACTTTGGTTGTGTTTTTATGAAAATATAAAGAACATAGTCGCCAAAAAACAGAAGCAGTTAGAAACCCAAGTGACATTAACAAACTGTATATTAATAAAAACTTTTTCATATCTTGTATATTGATAATTTCTACGGTTAATCTTTGTTACAAACTCATCTATCCAGCAGTCAAACCAACCCAATATTGATCAAATTGCCACTCATGATTACTGCATAGTACATTTCAGCTCATAAAATCATCAGGTACTCAGTACATACAAGCGACTGGTGCCTTTACCCGACAAACATCTGGGAACCAGGATACGTGAGAAGGAGTGCCTTGATCCATTCTTTCAATTTGTGGGGCTTCCTTATTTGATTTCTGTTGTGTTTGTTGAAGGTGTTTTTTCAGTGGTGAGCTGAGAGCCGGATGTCGTTCTTTTTCTATATTGTTTCCCTTGGGCAATAATATGACGTACTGGAAGGATTCACAGACTGATTGACTATCCAGCTGAATTAGTTGAGTTGAGTGTTCCTTCCATTGCCACTTGCATCATTATATTCAGCAAAAGAGTGGTTAGGGCATTACAGGAGAGTGTTATGAGCTACCACAGCCAACATATATCCCCCAAACACCACTATAAGCAAATTGTCCTGGGACTGCACTCTGCACAAATTAGCTGTCATGTTTTCCCACATCAGTTGTAAATTTGGTAATGTGTAAGTTTTCGAGAAATTTATACGTAACATTAAATGTACAATGGTTTAAGTATTTCATGCTGTGTTTTCTCCTACAGTGCCTTGTATCCCACAGAATGTGGTCGCTCACATCGACTGTGAAAGTAATAATGTGTCAGTGTTTTGGGATCCCAGTAACGGTACAGAGTCCTACCTTGTAACAGCCCAAGGAAGCAGTGGTCATTGGGCCTCATGCAATGCAACAAACACAGAATGTGTGATCTCAGATGTGTATTGTGGACTGAGCTACTATATAACTGTGCAGTCAATCCGCATGCAGTGTAACAGCTCACAGAGCTCTGCTGTTACAGTGAAAACAGGTAATTCTAGACAAGAATTTAGAATTAAAAATTCAAAAATAAAGTACTCGCTGGAAGAGGCCTACAAAACATTTGCGGGGCAATTACTATCTTTATTACAACAGTGATTTTTAAAATCATCTTCCATATCCATCCTTCTCCTCTCACATCATCCCCATCCCCCATTCCATCGGTATTCCGTGCTTCCCATGTTTTTCCCCTCTCATGTCATTCCTCCATGATGCCCCCTTCCACATGCCACTCATTCTGTACCATCCCCCATGTCACTTCCTCCCCTCCCCAATCACTCTCGTCAGAATAACTTGGTTGTTGACATTCCCCCTGTATTTCAAACCATAAAACAGTCACAATGGAAGTAGTTCCTTCACTGCAACAGTACATCTTTAAACCCCATCCCACGCCATTCCATTCCTCACCTGCCATACCCATCCCATTCTTTTTCATAGAATTTACAGTGCAGAAGGAGGCCATTCGGCCCATCGAGTCTGCACCGGCTCTTGGAAAGAGCACCCTACCCAAGGTCAACACCTCCACCCTATCCCCATAACCCAGTAACCCCACCCAACAATAAGGGCAAATTTGGACACTAAGGGCAATTTATCATGGCCAATCCACCTAACCTGCACATCTTTGGACTGTGGGAGGAAACCGGAGCACCCGGAGGAAACCCACGCACACACGGGGAGGATGTGCAGACTCCGCACAGACAGTGACCCAAGCCGGAATCGAACCTGGGACCCTGGAGCTGTGAAGCAATTGTGCTATCCACAATGCTACCGTGCTGCCCTCGAATGATCCCCATCTCACCCCTTCTTTCAATTCCAATGCCAACGCAATCCTCCATTCCATACCTCCCTTCTTATTCCTTACTCCCCTCCTTGCCCCCAGACCACTCACCCTTGACCCTTTGGAGGTTATTTTGCATAACGTTTGTTCTGAACATGGGGGAATGACAGTTGGCTAATTTAATATTTTTGAAACTTGCAAGTTTTAAAATTCGGGTTCTGGGTATCCCCAGGCACCGTCCACCACAGAAAACTACCAACAAGTGCACCCCTTAAATTGCCCAACCAAAACCGTCCAGAGAGACAAAAACTGTTATTTTTATGGATTGTTTGGAACACTGAGGTTTGTGTATTTTATAGACAGTTATGCAGCTCAGTATTTTTCCATGAGGGAATGTTGATGGATTTTCTTTTTGCAGTACCATGTGTCCCACAGAATGTGGATGCTCTCATGAACTGTGATGCTGGATATATGTCCGTCTCATGGGAGTTAAGTCAAGGTGCAATATCATACATTGCGACAGCGGAAGGGAGCAATGTGCAACAATGCAGCGCTAATGAAACATTGTGTGATATCACTGAGCTGGACTGTGGAGAAACCTACACCATCACAGTTCGTGCACACGATGATTCATGTGACACAGCTGAAAGTGCTTCCATCACAAAGAAAACAGGTAACTAAAGAGAAGTGGATTTTTCCATATCACTAATTTCTGTATGAAGATTTTAGCTAAAACAACAACTCTACCAAACATTAAGCAGCTGCTGGTCAAGTGCTCTTCATCTGGTCTTTTCATTCTTTTCAGCTTCATGCATCCCACTGAATCTCGGGGTCCAGCTGGATTGTAACACAAACGATGCTTTTGTGTCCTGGACCCACACTAACGGTGCAGTGTCATACTCTGCATCAGCAGAGGGAAGTGATGGACACGCAGTATTATGTGATACAGCCAACACACATTGTCAAATAGCCAACCTACACTGTGGACAGATGTATAATTTATCTCTGACAGCCCTGGACAATGTATGTGACACTTCACAAAGCTCAATATCTGACTTCAGCACTGGTAAGTCTTGTATAGAATTGGTTACTTCAGAGCTGGTACAACTGCTTTCCGGTGAAAATGTCACTTCAGTATAATCTTCCAATTTGTAAATATCCCTAAACACTCCATTGGAACAAGGAATTTACCTGCCGATCAGGAATTGAGGTACGTGTTAGAATTGGCAAAATTTGGTATTTTGCATTACATTGTAATGAGAAAGGATATTAGCTCTGACAATGTGGAATCTGTATGGGTAGAGTTGAGAAATACTAAGGGACAAAAAACATTAGTGGGTGTCATATTTAGACCCCCAAACTGCACTGGTGAGGTTGGAAATAGCATTAAACAAGAAATTAGTGATGCATGTAATATGGGAATATCGGTGATCATGGGTGATTTTAATCTTCACATAGATTGGGCAAATCAAATTAGCCACAATGCCGTAGAGGAGGAATTCCTGGAGTGTATACGTTTTTTAAAAAATATGTTTATTCAAAATTTTCAACAATTTTCAACCAAACACTCCAGAAAGAAAGAAAGAAAAAAAAATTGTACATAGGAAACCAAACGGATACATTAACCCCATTTAACCAATAAATACAAAAGTGGGGAAAACTTTTTAACAACCCCCCCCCCCCCCCCCGAGTTGCTGCTGTTTTGACCTCCACCTAGCATTCCGCAAGAAAGTCTAGGAACGGTTGCCACCGCCTGGAGAACCCCTGCACAAACCCTCGCAAGGCAAACTTTATCCTCTCCAACTTAATGAACCCTGCCATGTATTAATCCAAGCTTCCACGCTCGGGGGCTTTGCATCTCTCCACATTAGTAGGATCCTCCGCCGGGCTACCACGGATGCAAAGGCCAGAACTCCGGCCTCTTTCGGCTCCTGCACTCCCGGCTCGTCCAATACCCCAAATAGTGCTATCCCCCAGCTCGGCTTGACCCAGGTGTTCACAACTTTGGACATAGCCCTCGCAAAGCCCCTCCAGAACCCCTCCAGCACCGGGCGCATCTAGAACATATGGGCGTGATCCGCTGGGCTCCCCGAACATCTCACACATCTGTCCTCCACCCCAAAAAACGTACTCATCCTCGCCCCTGTCATATGTGCCCTATGTACTACTTTGAACTGTATTAGACTGAGCCTGGCACATGAGGAGGAGGAATTGACCCTGCCTAGGGCATCAGCCCACAGACCCTCATCCAGCTCCTCCCCGAGCTCCTCCTCCCACTTGCCCTTCAACTCCTCCACCGAGGCCTCCTCCGCTTCCTGCAGCTCCTGATAAATCGCCGAGAACTTGCCTTCTCCAACCCATACACCCGAAATCACCCTGTCCTGAATCCTTTGTGCTGGAAGTAGCGGAAATTCCTTCACCTGCCGTCTCACAAACGCCCTCACTTGCATATATCTAAAAGCGTTTCCGGGAGGCAACCCAAATTTCTCCTCCAGCGCCCCCAGGCTAGCAAAAGTCCCAACGGGATGGTTTTCTTGACCAATATTTGGAGGAACCAACTAGAGAGCAGGCCATCTTAGACTGGGTACTGTGTAATGAGAAGGGAATTATTGCCAATCTGGCTGTACGAGACCCCTTGGGGATGAATGACCATAACATGATAGAATTTTTTATCAAGATGGAGAGTGAAGTGGTTGATTCGGAGACTAGGGTGCTGAATCTTAATAAAGGGAACTATGAGGATATGAGGTGTGAGTTGGCCTTGATAGATTGGGGAGAGTTATTTAAAGGGATGACAGTGGATAGACAATGGCAAATATTCAAGGAACGCATGGAGGAACTACAGCAACTGTTCATTCCTGTCTGGCACAAAAGCAAAGAGGGTAAGAGGGCCAATCCGTGGCTTACAAAGGAAATTAGAAATAGTATCCGAACCAAGGAAGAAGCATACAGATTGGCCAAAAAAAAGAATAGGTCTGAGGATTGGGAGCAGTTTAGAATTCAGCAAAGAAGGACAAAGGGTTTGATTAAGAAGGGGAAAGTACAGTACGAAAGGAAGCTTGCAGGGAACATAAAGACTGACACTAAGAGTGTCTACATATATGTGAAGAGAAAGAGATTGGTAAAGAGAAATGTCGGCCCCTACAGACAGAAACAGGGGAATGCATAATAAGGGACAAAGAAATGGCTGAGCAATTACATACACTTTGGTTCTGTCTTCACAAATGAGGACTCAAATCAGATCCCAGAAATGTTGGAGAATGAAAGGTTTAGTGAGAGGGAAGAACTGAGGGAGATCAACATTAGTAGAGAAATGGTGCTGGGAAAACTGATGGGATTGAAGGCGGATAAATTCCCAGGGCCTGAGAATCTGCATCCCAGAGTGCTTAAGGAGGTTGCTCTGGAAATAGCGGATGCATTGGTGGTCATCTTCCGGGATTGTATAGACTCTGGAACTGTCCCTGCAGATTGGAGGGTAGCTCACGTCACTCCGATATTCAAAAAGGGAGGTAGAGAGAAAGCAGGGAATTATAGACCAGTAAGCCTAACATCGGTAGTGGGGAAAAGGTTTGAATCCATTATCAAGGACTTTATAGCGGAACATTTAGAAAGCAGTGGCAGGATCAGTCAGAGTCAGCATAGATTTATGAAGGGAAAATCATGCTTGACAAATCTGTTGGAATTCTTTGAAGAGGTAACCAGTACAGTCGACAAGGGGGAGCCAGTCGATGTATATATTTGGACTTTCAGAAGGCGTTTGACAAAGTCTTGCGTAAGAGATTATTGTGCAAAATTAAAGCGCATGGGATTGGGGGAAATGTATTGAGGTGGATAGAAAACTGGTTGGAAGAGAGGAAACAAAGAGTAGGGATTAATGGGTCCTTTTCAAATTGGCAGGCAATAACCAGTGGGGTACCACAGGGAGCAGTGCTGGGACCCCAGCTATTCACAATATATACTAATGATTTGGATGAGGGAACAAAATGTAACATCTCAAAGTTTGCAGATGATACCAAATTAGGTGGGAGGGTGAATTGTGACGAGGATGCAGAGATCCTACAGCAAAATCTGGGCGAGTGGGCAAACCAATGGCAGATGCAGTATAATTTGGATAAGTGTGAGGTTATTCATTTTGGAAGCAAAAGCAGGAAGGCAGGTTACTACCTGAATGGTTGTAAATTGGGAGAGGGGAGTGTTCAGCGGGACCTGGGTGTCCTTGTGCACCATTCGCTGAAGATAAGTATACAGGTGCAGCAGGCGGTAAAGAAGGCTAATGGTATGTTGGCCTTCAGTGCAAGAGGTTTTGAGTATAAAAGCAGGGATGTGTTGCTGCAATTATACTGTGCCTGGGTGAGGCCACACTTGGAATATTGTGTGCAGTTTTGGTCTCCTTCTCTGAGTTCTTGCTCTCGAGGGAGTGCAGCGAAGGTTTACCAGACTGATTCCAGGGATGGTGGGACTGTCATATGAGGAGATACTGACTAGGTTTGGATTGTTCTCGCTGGAGTTCAGAAGAATGAGGGGGGATCTCATCGAGACATATAAAATTCTAACAGGACTCGACATGGTAGATGCAGGGAAGATGTTACCAATGATGGGTGTGTCCAAAACCAGGGGTCACAGCCTGAGGATTCAGGGTAAACCATTTCAGACAGAGATAAGGAGACATTTCTTCACACAAAGTGTGATGAGCCTGTGGAATTTATTGCCACAGAAAGTAGTTGATGCTAAAACTTTGAATATATTCAAGAGGCAGCTGGATATAGCACTTGGGGAGAATGGGATCAAAGGCTATAGGGAGAAAGCAGGATTAGGTTATTGAGTTGGATGATCAGCCATGATCGTGATGAATGGCGGAGCAGGCTCGAGGGGTGAAAAGGCCTCCTCCTGCTCCTATCTTCTATGTATTTATGTATTGCATAAAATGCTTCACTCAAGTAACATACACTAATTTTCAATGTAAATAGTCTAAAAACATAGAGTATATGAATTCATTACAGGAATGGACAGTCAGCAAGGTGGGTGTCACTAGGGGATATTTGACCCATTCTCACTGCTACATTTTAGGTGTAATTTAGTATGAATGCGGGTAAATAATGTAAATACAACTGCTGAAAGTCTAACCACAGAAACATAAGTTAAATTATTAAATTGTAAATGCTGAATGGTGAAAGAGTGACTCGATTGTTCGACACAAGGATGAGTTGAGAGATTTTAATGCAATTCTCAATGAAACCAGCACCGCGTGTACATGAAACTAAGCCATTGACTTCCAAAAGAGAGTCTTCCTCTTTTGAAAAGGGCCAGTATTTTCTCTAGTAACTATTGCAGTAAGTGCTGTCAAATAGAGCATTTTATTTAGTGAAAGGCAATATAAAAGTAAATTATTATTCAGAAGACTAAATGACAGTGACTCGGGGCAGAATCTTCCATTTCAAGCACCCATTGCAGGTGTCATGTTCTCCCAGGAGGCTACCAATTAACACGCCATCTGCACATTGACCGTCTAATTAAGGACAGTATATGGAACAGAGATGCAGGAGGCCCAAGCAGAGGGTCTGGCTGGTTGGCAGCCTACTGGGAAAGGTGGACTCTGATGAGGCAGTAAGCGAGTGCTCCATTGTGAGGCGCTCATTAAATTCTGGTGGTACAATAACAAAGAAGGCCGTGGGCTGTGGAGGCCTATCAAAGCTAAGGTGACCAGCTCAAGAATGACCTTGGCCATGGCTGTGGTTCTTCTCCATGTGCCATATGTTGAAGTGGGATAAGACTGTACATATTGGTTCTGGCCACATGCTGTGCTGGAACGGTGATCCTGCTGAGAACCGTTGAAGCTTGTCAACTTGGAAACAGAATTGCTGCTCGCATAAATACCTGGTGATAGTGTGAAACTAGAACCTTGCATCTGATAGGAATATGCCGTCTGGCCAGACTGGGGTGCAACAAATCCTGGGCTGTAACTAAGGCATCCAGTCTGTAGTGCAGATTGCGCTTGCGGTAGTCCTCCTTCGGTCTTGATTCCATTAGTAGGCAATCCGTAGTGCTGTCCTGTTTGAGAATATGCTGCATAGACTGCTGGCTGCTGCATGCCTGAATACTTGGTTTGTCCAGCATGAAATGTCATTGGCTGCACTGCCGGTGTGGAAAAAATGTGTGGATATAGCTGTGGTGAATATTGGTGTATTCCTCTTGGACTGTAGCCGCTGCTTGTTATTACAGACCCAGTGTAATTGTTAAGTGATCCATCTCCTGTCGTTGTGGCATCTGCTGTCACCCTGAGCGTGCCATCACTGAGGTTGAGGCACTCCCTGTCTGGAGTAAAGTCCGGCTTACGTGAATCAGAGTCGCCGTTTGGTTGCTCCCCATCTGGAGTCTGGTCTGTTTTAACTGAGTCAGTGTCGGTTTGTTGATGCTCCCCATCCGGAGCTTTAGCAGGTTCACTGGAGTCAGCTGAGATTTCTTGAAGCTGCACGTCTGGAGTCGGAACATACAGGAATGCATTGAGTTGTGGAGAGGTTCGAGCGAATGAGGGTGGAAGTATCATGGTGTCACCGGAGTCACCAGTGGTCTCACAGTGATCGTCGAGTGCCTCTGTACACACTAGCTGAGGTCTGTCACTTTGCACATCTTGCATGGGAAGTGGGATGCTGTCGTCACTCGTCTCACATGCCGTGGGTAGAGCTTCAGTAGTTGCTTGTTGTTCACTTGGGTTGGGTAAATTGTCAGAGTCTTCATCTGATGGTTCCAACAATGTGGGTGGACTGTCATTGCCTTGCTTTGTACTTCATTTGGGCTTGGACTGTCATCGTCGCTTTGTTCTTCACTGTAGCATGATAGACCGTCATGGTCGTCCTGCTGTGCACTGGAGCGTGGTAGACTGTCATAGTCTTCTTGCTGTTTACTTGAGCATGGCAGAATTGCATCGTCTGCCGCTAGTTGGTCAGAGGAGGTTGCTAGAACCTCATGGTCTTGTTCCTGCAAAGACTGCGCGTCGGAGTCTTGCGTTGCTTCTATCGTGGAGTCTGTCCATGAGTTCGCTGTGGAGGCTTGTGACACTCGAGTCACTTGTTCGTGCAAGGACTGCGCTCTGGAGTCTTGCGTTTCTGAAATTGTGGAGTCTGTCCACGAGCTCGCTGTGGAGGCTTGTGACACTGGAGTCACTTCTTGTTCATGCAAGGACTGCGGTGTGGAGTCTTGCGTGTCTTCTTTCGTAGAGTCGGGAACCCTGAGTGGTGCATGGACCACGCTCTGTGTGGCAGCAGGCCGCTCTCTGTGGGCTTGTATCGCTCTCTGTCCCTTGGTTTCAGGCCGCAGCATAATCCTGCACTCACGAATTGAGATGCCATATCTGCTGGGCTGAAGATCCTCAAATCCGAAGAATGAATCCGCGTCTGCGTCGGATTCAATACGGGGGTCGCCAATGTGCAACACGTTTAGTTGCGGTTCGGATTTGGTACTGGGGTAGCCTCCCAAGGTGAAATGTTCGTCCGGGTCATAGTCTTCTAGGACCATATCATCACTGTTGGCGTCGGAGCTGGCATTGGGCTCGCGAGGTCCAGAGAAAATGTAACGGTCGGTGTCAAAGTATTCAAGGTAAGAATCATCGGTTTGAGCGTAGGTAACTGCTTGTTGCAGGGTCCTTCGGAGGTTAATTTAATTTCCTGGTTCAATTTGAGGCATTGTGCTGTCATTCCAGGTGAAGAAAGGTTGTTTTACAGCTTTAAAAGATTTTCTCTTTGATTTGGGACGTTTCCCCTTTAAATGGGCGTGGTCCAGGGCCTCTGACATCATAACGCATGTGACGTAGCACGTAGGGAGCGATTGCGCATGCGCAGATTGCTGTTCCTTTACCGATGGCCATTTTCGTGATTGCGCATGCGCGGCGTCTTGCACATGCGCAAACGGACCTTCTCGTTCTGCATGCTTCTCATGCAACTGTGCAAGTGCAGTCCCTTTAGAAAGATGGCCGCCGACCAAAATCGTTCTCTGCTCCGGGATCTCGGCCTCGAGGTGAGTACTGGCGCTTCTCTTACCTTTTCTTGCTGGTTGGAGTGTGTTTTCCTCACAGTATTTGCCAAATTTGTCCAGAACTGCCTGGAAGTCGCTCCTGTTTTGCCCCTTGGAGAACTTGAATTTTTAAAAGATTTCTTCTGCTCTGGCACCGGCGATGGTGAGGAGAAGCTCTGTTTTTTCAGGATCGGCCACTTCTTCTAGTTCGGCTGCCACCAGGAAGATTTCAAACGTTTGCCGGAATGCCCGCCAGTATACACGGAGATCACCATGGCACTGGAGCTGCTGCGGAACCCGGATCTCGAACATCTTGCCTGGGTATCATTGCTGGTTGTCACTGTATGCTGAGGTATTGCTATGTGAATTGAAACACCCCACTCCTGGTACCATGATTTGTTATGTTGTAGGTGTTACATAAGTGGCTTCCTTGTGGTGCATTTGACAAAGGAAGGCTCAGACGTGGAGATAACTTCAACACGTTTATTAAACTATTTACACTTCTATTACTCGGGTTCGACACTACTGCTAATCCTACTATAGCTACCCAGACTGACTAACCAGCTGCTGCAATCCACGTGGTGGGTCTAATATTGAATCAACCCTGTGTCTCTACTCACTGACTGTCTCCACTGGAAAGAGGCAGATCATGTGTGTGGTGTCCTTTATATATGAGTTGGTGTAATGCCCCCCTGTGGTCGTGTCACCTCCTTGTGTATCGTGAATGTCCATTGGTCGTATCCTATCTAACTGATCTATTGGTTGAGTGTGTGTGTGTGTGTGATGTCACTGGTGCTCCCTCTAGTGTCTAGCTAGCCTATATACATTTACATTGATACACTTCACCACAACTTCCTCTGCTGGCCCACGGTCCGTGTTGGGGCAGCACGGTAGCACAAGTGGATAGCACTGTGGCTTCACAGCGCCAGGGTCCCAGGTTCGATTCCCTGCTGGGTCACTGTCTGTGCGGAGTCTGCACGTTCTCCCCGTGTCTGCGTGGGTTTCCTCCGGGTGCTCCGGTTTCCTCCCACAGTCTAAAGACGTGCAGGTTAGGTGGATTGGCCATGATAAATTGCCCTTAGTGTCCAAAAAGGTTAGGCGGGGTTATTGGGTTACGGGGATAGGGTGGAAGTGGGGGCTTAAGCGGGTCGATGCAGACTCGATGGTCGAATAGCCTCCTTCAGCACTGGATGTTCTATGTAACCCACCCAGCATTGGGGAGCTGTCCCAACACAGCTTTTGACAGTTTCTCATTCCCCCTCGGCCTCCAAAATCACCTCCAGGAGGCAGGAAAATTCCAGCCTTCTGATTGTAAATGTTTTGAACTGTAGATATTTCTTGTCCTCTCATAGCCAGTTTGTGTTTCTGTATTTTACAGCTCCATGTGCACCCCAGTTTATTGACGGCAGCCTAAACTGCGTCACCAAGAGTACGACAGTGACATGGGAGGAGAGTGATGGCGCTCTGTGGTACATTACAACAGCAGAAGGACAAGATGGACATGTGACACTGTGTAATACAACAGAGACAAGCTGTGAATTCACGGACCTACACTGCAGTCAGATATATTTGATCACTGTCAAAGCAATGGATGGTCATTGTCAGAGTGTAAACACTTCCACTTTTGAAACGGAAACAGGTAACATTTCTAAAGAAATTCCTGACATTTAGGAAATTTTCGCACTTACAGTAGCAAGTTTTGTTGTGAGCTCTGAGTTTGAATGTTCAGGTGCCTGGATTTCTAACCATCTACCAGATTTAACACACTGCATTTATGTCAGAAGGTTCGCTTTGTAAATTGGAAGAAGAAATTTTCCCTTTCTTTCCCTCTGCTATGTAACAGCCCCTTCAGAAATGTGTAAACAAAAGGCTCAATTATGAATTATTGTTCCTGTTGAATTCTCTGTGTGATCTCTTCAAGTGTGAGTTCCATATCACCACACTGAATCCACACAGATCCCTACAGTGCAGAAGGGGGCCATTCGGTCCATCGAGTCTGCACCGAACCTCTGAAAGAGCACCCTACCTAGTCTCATTCCCCACCCTATCCCCGTAACCCCACCTAACCTGCACATCCTTGGACACTAAGGGACAATTTAGCATGGCCAATCCACCTAACCTGCACATCAATAACTTCTTCAGTAAATAAATTACAAGTCCAATAGTTTAATTTCAAAAGGGTTTCCTTTTAGCATGTTAAAGCTGGAATAATCTTCCTCAAAGCTTTTCGCTAACCTTTACTGACAAGCAAGAAAAAAAGAGGGTGTGAATGAACAAACACCGATAAAGCACCTATGAATGATAACTAAAATATTCATGCAGCAGCCAATCTGCCAAGATGCACAAGGAGGAATGGCAAGCTACAATAGCCTCTATGCTAGATTACGAGCACTACCAGTTTAAAACCTCTTGACTATGTTATTAAACTAGAAATCTCACCATTTGCAGTCTGTGAATTAGGTAGATAGGAAATTTGATTATTGAAAAACCATGATGGCCGAATGTGCTGAATTGTGAGGTTGACAAATAAAACAGAAATCATAGTCATATGCCAAATCATGAATTATCATAAAATAAAAAGGATGATCATATCAGCATACAAATAATTACAATATATCAGAAAGTGCAATCTTCTTGATTTGCAGAATAGAAATGAAAGGCCGGCTGCATTGTATTGTGTCCGGAGATGGGGCGGGATTCTCTAATAATGGGGCTATGTCCCCACGCCGGCGTGAAAACCGGTGCCAACCACTCTGGCGTCAACGGCCCCCAAAAGTGAGGAATTCTCCCCTAGGTTGGTGCCGAAGTGGTCCCCACATCTCCAGCCACGGCCCGCGCGAGTTCGCACATGTGCAGAACGGCCCACGCGAGTTCGCGCATGTGCGGAACGGCCGGCGTATTTCCGCGCGTGCGCGGGGGTTCCCTTCTCCGCACCGGCCCCCGGTCAATATGGCGAGCCCTACAGGGGCCCAACGCAGAGTGAAGTAGGCCCCCACGGAACCAACCCGCCCACCGATCTGTAGGCCCCAATCGCGGGCCAGGCCACAGTGCCCCCCCCCCAGTCTGATCCACCTGCCCCCCCTCCAGGACGGCCTCCACACACTAACCTTCCAGGTCCTGCCGTGTGGGACCTGAGTAACCCACGGCGGCGGGACTCGACGGCCACTCGGCCCATCGGGGTCCGGAGAATCGCCGGGGGGGGCCGCTGTCAACGGCCCCCAACCACCGGCATGACAGCGATCCCGCAGGCACACGGAGAATGGGGAAGCCGGTTCCCGCGTCCTCTCCTGGGGATTCTCCGACCCGGCGCCGGGTCGAGGAATCCCGGCCCCTATGTTGTCGGGTTGAATGCCTTATATTTTCAATCATTTACAAACTATCTATGAGTTGTATAAAGTAGGGGATTGTGTTGCCTCAGTCTATTCATTCTATACCTTATTTGTAGAATGGTGTCTTTTCACCTTAAATTCCATCACATTTTTATATTTGTGTAGTTATGGCAAGAAATAATGATGGTGGGGGATTCAAGAGTTTTCTAGTCAAACCAGCAAAGGAACACATTCAGTTGTTCGATTGTGTCAGAGGAGCTTTAGTACACGTTATCTAGGATGAGTTTCTGTACTCATTCCTGACTTGCTCACACGCTCTTTGGTAATTCCAGCATTCCATATAGGCAAACATGTATCACTAATGAATTTTCATTTTCTTTCCTCCTCCCAAAAGTTCCATGTCCCCCTCAGAACGTGCACGTTGATATTGACACTGTCACTGCCTTTGTAACATGGGAGCCGGGTAATCTCACAGTGTCGTACACTGCAACAGCAGAGGGGTGTGATGGACACACAGCCACCTGTACCACATCAGAAACACACTGTCTAATCCCAGACCTTCACTGCAGCCAAATATACAGCAT
Source organism: Scyliorhinus torazame (assembly GCF_047496885.1). Taxonomy (NCBI): domain Eukaryota; kingdom Metazoa; phylum Chordata; class Chondrichthyes; order Carcharhiniformes; family Scyliorhinidae; genus Scyliorhinus; species Scyliorhinus torazame. The sequence continues at coordinate 119,596,678 of NC_092713.1, read as the reverse complement.
CTCTGTACTCGCATTTGGTGAAAACTGCAGCAGCATCCAAAGCTCCAGTTACGATAGTCGGACAGGTAATGTAGCAAGTAAACATTTTGCCTTTATAAAACAACCTTCGTCACCTCGGGAAACTTCACAGCCAAGAGTTTATTTTTGAAATGTGGCCCTTGTTGTCGTGCAGGCAAACTGAGAAGCCAAGTTGACCACCACAAAGTTTCACAAACATTAACTGTTTGCATTTATACAGCACCCTTAATATCAAACATCCCAAGGAACTTCAGAGTAGCATTGTGCGACAAAATGTGACACCCATTTTAGGGCAGGTGACAAGGAGCTTGGCCAAAGAAATCTGTTCTAAAGAGTATTTTAAAGGAGGAGCAAGAGATAGAGAGGGGAAGAGGTTTAAAGGGAAGTTGCAGAGCTAAGGTCAGCAGCTGAGAAAATAGCACCACTGACAAGGCCCTATAAAATCAGGGATACACAGGAGGTCAGGATTAGAGGAGCGCAGAGATCTCTGAGAGAAGCTCTTATATCAAATGACAAGTTAATCTGTTTAGGCAAATGTTTGGAAGGGATAGCTCCCATATTGAGACAACTCCCAGTTCTTCACAAATTGGTGCAATGCGATCTCTCAGCCGGAACAGATGTGAAAGATGCGAATTTAAAGTATGGTTTGGAAATAGCACAGGGACAAGCAGCAGTGCCTCAGTATGACATTGGCCTATCAGCTGAGTCCCAGAACTTTGCAGCCTGCTTTAACTGCCCGCTTGTAATGTTTCCTGGGGTTGGGACTATACGGGAATGATGAAATAGCCAGAATTAGACAATATTTAACTAGAAAGCTGCAGAAACAACTCAAGGCGCAACTTGTAAAGAGGTTGATTTGAAGTGTTGTTTTGTCTGGATGTGAGACTCAGACCTTATAGATAGAGGAGACCAACTGGCGAAATAGCTTTGAATCTGGGTGTGGAGGAGAAAGGGAAGGATTAACTGGACAGAAAATGTAACAAATGATGAAATGCCGAGGAGAGAGAACAAACAAAGAAATTTGCTGAACTTAATTAGAAAATGGCAGAGACACCGGAAAGGGAACATCTTGGAGGAGATGGACCATTAAGAGACGCTATGGAAGAGTGATTTTAGAGGAAGAGGAGGGAAGAGAATATCAATGATGGATGGCTTGAAAATTGATGGAAATTATTGTCAAATAGAAAGACTGGCACAGGATAGACTAGAGAGAGGTGGAAAGACTACTATGAACCGAAGACATGGCTTCGGGAAAAGCACACAATGATGATGATGAATAATGATGGGGGGGGGAATGGCAGATGGATCACCCCTCCCCTCAGAAGCAAAATCGGCTGAGAGCCGTGATGCACCATGCCAACCCACCTCACAGCCATAAGGTGTTATGGACAGACTAAATGAGTACCAAGTGGAATTTCCACCCCTCATTGGAGAGGTAGTTCCACCCAATTGACCATCAGCTCCATCCATCCCAGCTGCTCCAAGAGGATGTAACTGGCCACTGCCAGGACTGCAGGAGGAGAAGGAAGATGGACCATGGATTCCGGGAGAAGGTAAGTCCGAGGTCTTGGGCAGGGAGGGCTTAGACAGGCCATGGAAGGTGCAGGGAAGGGGCGAGGGTGTGTTTAAGGTTTCGGGCAGGTAGGAAGAAAGTGACCTTTTGGGGGGCACCTGCCATTGGCAAAGGGCGGCCGTGTAAGATTGAATCCCCATCCTCCCTGTCCTTTGTGCAACTTCATTAAAATTAGGCCTACCTTCTCCCACCTGACTGTCCATGCCATGGGCGTGGCAGCATATCATCAAGGTCAATTGAGCCTAGTTTATCTTTTTTTTAAAAATATTTTTATTCTCCTTTTTCACATTTTTATCCAAATTTACATTCACCAACAAACAATCAACGGTAGCAAATACAATGTCAATCCCCTGGCCAACAATTCCTCCCTCCCACCAACCCCCAAACAACCCTCAACATTTTAAATACAAACATCAAAGAAAAGGATTCAATAATCCACCATCCACCCATACATAGTCATCAACAACATACACAGTCCAATCCCCCCCCCTAATGTTTGATGTCATCCAATTCTTGAAAGTGCATAATGAACAAAGCCCATGAATTGGGGAACCCCTCCATCCTTCCCCGCAACTCAAACTTCACCTTCTCGAGTGTTAAAAACTCCAACAGATCCCCCCGCCAAGCCAGGCCACAGGGTGGAGTGATTGACCTCCACCCTAACAGGATCCACCTTTGGACGATCAGCGAGGCGAAGGCTAAAACATCTGCCTTCGCACCCACTTCCAACCCCGGCCGATCCGATACCCCGAATATGGCCACCAGAGGACTCGGCTCAAACTTCACATGTACCATCTTCGAAATTGCCCTGAACACCTCCCTCCAATACCCCTCCAGCTTTGGACAGGATCAAAACATATGAACGTAGTTTGCGCACCACCCACCCCCCTCCCGCAACGTTCACAAACATCCGCTATTCCCTCAAAGAGTTGACTCATCCACGCCTTTGTGAGGTGCACCCCATACACCACCTTCAGCTGTATCAGCCCAACCTCGCGCACGAAGTTGAGGCATTACCCTCCAGAGTACCTCACACCACACCCCCTCCTCCATGTCCTCTGAGCCTAATTTATCTTTAATTACTTATTTGAATTTTTTTTATTTGTTCATGATCGTGGGCATTGCAGGCTGTGCCAGCATTTATTGCCCATCCCTAATTGCCGTTGAGGGGCAGTTAAGAGTCAGCCACATTGCTGTGGGTCTGGAGTCACATGTAAGCCAGACCAGGTAAAGATGGTAGATTCCTTCCCTAACGGACATTAGTGAACCAGTTGGGTTTTTACAACAATCGACAATGGTTTCATGGTCATCATTAGACTTTTAATTCCATATTTTTTTTAATTGAGTTTTTACATTCCATCACCTGCTTTGTGGTATTCGAACCCGGGCCCCTAGATTAATATCCTAGGTCTCTTAATTACTAGTCCAGCGACAATACGCTGCCACCTCCCCTCGTTATATTATGAATATAATGGTCAGGCTGCTGATTTTTATGTCTTTCCACCCCCTGTTATGGTGGTGAGTCAGGGGTGGGTGAGACGATGGTGGGATGGGCAGCACCTGCCCTATTTTACATGTCCCCTACCCCGGCCCAAAACACGACTGATGGGGACGCGTAAAATACAGTCCAATGAATGCAAATTTGATATCTAGAGAACAATACAGTCTTGTATTGGTGGAAAATGAAGGCCCTGCCTGTTAGAACCACCAATGGATTGGCCCAATTGCATTCTTTTGGAAGTTTCTGGTTTACAAAAATCTCAGCAAAAAATAAACTGGGACACGGAACCACTGACCTGCCGTCCTAAAAAAACAACAAATGTTTTCATTAATGACTTGGATGAGGGAGTTGAAGAGTGGGTCAGTAAATTTGCAGACGATACGAAGATTGGTGGAGTTGTGGATAGTGAGGAGGGCCGTTGTCGGCTGCAAAGAGACATAGATAGGATGCAGAGCTGGGCTGAGAAGTGGCAGATGGAGTTTAACCCTGAAAAGTGTGAGGTTGTCCATTTTGGAAGGACAAATATGAATGCGGAATACAGGGTTAACGGTAGAGTTCTTGGCAATGTGGAGGAGCAGAGAGATCTTGGGGTCTATGTTCATACATCTTTGAAAGTTGCCACTCAAGTGGATAGAGCTGTGAAGAAGGCCTATGGTGTGCTCGCGTTCATTAACAGAGGGATTGAATTTAAGAGCCGTGAGGTGATGATGCAGCTGTACAAAACTTTGGTAAGGCCACATTTGGAGTACTGTGTACAGTTCTGGTCGCCTCATTTTAGGAAGGATGTGGAAGCTTTGGAAAAGGTGCAAAGAAGATTTACCAGGATGTTGCCTGGAATGGAGAGTAGGTCTTACGAGGAAAGGTTGAGGGTGCTAGGCCTTTTCTCATTAGAACGGAGAAGGATGAGGGGTGACTTGATAGAGGTTTATAAGATGATCAGGGGAATAGATAGAGTAGACAGTCAGAGACTTTTTCCCCGGGTGGAACACACCATTACAAGGGGACATAAATTTAAGGTGAAAGGTGGAAGATATAGGAGGGATATCAGAGGTAGGTTCTTTACCCAGAGAGTAGTGGGGGCATGGAATGCACTGCCTGTGGAAGTAGTTGAGTCGGAAACATTAGGGACCTTCAAGCAGCTATTGGATAGGTACATGGATTACGGTAAAATGATATAGTGTAGATTTATTTGTTCTTAAGGGCAGCACGGTAGCATTGTGAATAGCACAATGCTTCACAGCTCCAGGGTCCCAGGTTCGATTCAGGCTTGGGTCACTGTCTGTGCGGAGTCTGCACGTCCTCCCCGTGTCTGCGTGGGTTTCCTCCGGGTGCTCCGGTTTCCTCCCACAGTCCAAAGATGTGCAGGTTAGGTGAATTGGCCAATGATAAATTGCCCTTAATGTCCAAAATTGCCCTTGGTGTTGGGTGGAGGTGTTGAGTTTGGGTAGGATGCTCTTTCCAGGAGCCGGTGCAGACTCAGTGGGCCGAATGGCCTCCTTCTGCACTGTAAATTCAATGATAATCTACGATTAATCTAGGACAAAGGTTCTGCACAACATCGTGGGCCGAAGGGCCTGTTCTGTGCTGTATTTTCTATGTTCTATGTTCTATGTACCTGCCGGTCAGTGGGGTCCCAGGGTACCTCTGTACTCAGTGGCATGAGTGTGGTCCCATCTCCCATTACTTTAATCCCCGTTCAACCGATATTTCAGCAACTTTCACTCACTGTACATATCAGCAATAAGCTAATGATTTGGGGATCTACATCCTTGTGTGTCCATCTGGCATCATTAAAACAAAGATCAACATTCAGCAAAAATAGGTGAAGACTTCCAATGAAACTGGATCAGACTATAGTGACCCAGAGTCCTAGGTTTAAATTTATTATTTGTAAATTTCTGTTGAGGCTCAGCAATGTGGAGAATCACTATGAGGCTTTAGTGGGTTTCATCCGGCTGCTCTGGTTTTCTCCCACAAGTCAAGGTGCTGTTAAGTGAATTGGACATTCTGAATTCTCCCTCAGTGCACTCGAACAGGTGCCGGAGTGTGGCGACTACGGGATTTTCACATCAACTTCATTGCAGTGTTAATGTAAGCCTACTTGTGACAATAAAGATTATTATTATTAGTGGCTTAATTAGGTTTGGCAAGATGTTGACAAAAAGATGATTTACCTAAAAGGTTTTTTTTCACATGACCTCCATGGATATTAATGTTCAAATTACCTTTTCCACAGCACCGTGTGCTCCAGATGAAATCATTGTAAACGTGGATTGTAATTCGAATAGAGTGGCAGCATCATGGGGACGCACTGATGGAGCGATATTATATGATGTAACTGCAGAAGGCAGTGATGGACATACACACTCTCACAACACAACAGAGACACGCTATGAAATGCTGGATTTACACTGTGGACAGACCTATAACATAACTGTAACAACACTCAGTTACAGCCGGACTGGCTTTTCAAGCACTTCTGCCCAGATCCAAACTGGTAATGCTATTAATCCTTAAATAATATCACCCATAGGAATAGCTTCACCTTTACTCTGCATGTTTACAGGACAGAGAGAGAGAGGATTAATATTAATTTGTATTTTCTAAACAGTACCATGCATTCCTGAGAATCTAAAAGCTGAGCTGAACTGTGATTCGAATGCAGTATCCTTCTCGTGGGATGTCACGCAAGGAGCAAAGTTATACACTGTGACCATTCGAGATAGTCAAAGAGTCACAACTTTATTCAACACCAGCGATACAAAGGCTCAAATCCCACACCTGGAGTGCGGTGAATATTATACAATCTCTGTTGTAGCAACAGACAACATCTGCAAAAGTCCTCAGAATGCAGTGGTGAATGTACATGCAGGTATTGCTCCTTAAAATGTGTGGTTAATTCTGTTCTTGTTAAATGAATTTTACGCAGGGTGCAGGCAAAATTCATATTATAGAATTTACAGCATTGAGTTTACAGCTGGAGCAGTTTATGGTGTTGACATTGTTGGTCTGTTAACTCAACATTTTGATTTTCATATAAAATGCTTCCACAGATCTATTAGGAGGAGTATTTTTGTGATCTAATCGTTTCTGGATAATGGTGCTAATATTTTCCCATGAATTAGGGGTGGCAATATTTTCCTGAAATGTTAACTCTGCTTCTCTCCCCACACATGCTGACTGACCTGCTGAATATTTCTGGAACTTTCTGCTATTTTAGATGTCCAGTATCCACAATATTTTGCTTTTGTACTTTAGTTTCTATCCACTCTCCTTTGCTTTTAGTTTTGGGATTGTGAGCGCACATTTCCTGGAATCTCAGCCCTTTGCCTTCTTCAGTGTCTGCAGCTCACATTAACTAATAACAAAAGTTGAAAATATTCAATGTGTGAATACGTTCAATCATCAGATGTTCCACAGGACATACTGATACCGAGAGATCAATTAGACACCTGGACCGATTAATCCATTAGAGCACAGCTCTAAACTATTTTAACTGAACCTCCAACATTCATCTCACACCGCTTAATCTATTTCATATCCATCAAAAGAAAACATAAGTAGCTGGGTGTCTTTAAGGCACAGAACACATTTCTCAGCCACCGCCAATTAGAATATATCCTACATCTGGATGATCATAATTTTTAAACATACAGACCAAACATCCCTCATTGTCACATTATTTTATTTGTCACGTTATTTTATTTTATTTTTTATAAATTTAGAGTACCCAATTCTTTTTTCTCCAATTTAGCGTGGCTAATCCACCTACCCTGCACATCTTTGGGTTGTGGGGGTGAGACCCACGCAGACACAAGGAAAATGTGCAAACTCCACACGGACAGTGACCTGGGGCCAGGATCGAACCCGGGTCCTCGGCGCCATGAGGCAGCAATGCTAACCACTGTGCCACCGTTCCGCCCTATCATTGTCACGTTAATAGTATGGACTCCATCAAGTGTCCTGTACAAGTTCCAAGGGAAATTTGCCACTTCAGGGAATTGTCCATCCTCGTTCCATGACTGCTTGCCCATTAAAATTAGGGTAAACATCCATACTTTGCCAATAGGAAGGCTTGATATGTCCTAGTTTTTAAAATCCTTCAGAACATCTACTTTACAAGTCTCTTGAGTAGATTTCTGAACTAAATATCAACTCCAGCAGGTAGTCTTTGTGAAAATTATTGAAGAATTGACCTTACACTTTCTACCATTATGTGATTTCTTATTGTGTTCCTACTGCACCAGCCCCTTAACAGTCCTGTCTGGTTCTGTTGTACATAATTTAAAGTTTTATTCATGTCTCACTCACTGCTTTCCAATCTTCATTTCTATTGGCCTCTCACTGTGTTTGACATTCATTTCCGTTTCAGATTTTTCTATGATTCCTGACTTCACAAGAAAAATGTTTTTAACGTATAAAATTCTCCTTTACTTCTTCAAAAGATGTTTAAACTATCTCAGTATTGTTACAATAACACAGAATCATTGCAAAGTAGTGCCTATGTAACAGGAAATGGCGGGATGAAAATTAATGCTAAATGCAAATGTATAATAAAAGTCAAAGTATAATAAGATATTTAGTATTACTGTAACAGAAAGATAAGGATAATGTGCAAATTTATAACATTTACTTTAATCACAATACGGTCAGAATTCTAATTGCTCATCCCTCTCCAAAAAATTACAGGACCATGCACCTCAGAGATTATTTCTGCCTACGTGGACTGTGATTCTAATACAGCAATGGTATCATGGGAGCTGAGCAAAGGAAGCGATTTCTACATTGCAACTGCAATGGGAATTGACGGAGATACGCAATCATGCATTGTAAAAGATATGACCTGTGAAATCTTTCACCTGAAATGTGGGCAGTCGTATAACGTAACATTAGTAGCTGTTAATGAGATGTGCAACAGTTCTGAAAGTGCAGCAAATAGTTTTCAAGGAGGTAACTAACTCGACCTATACTGTGTTGTTCTGTTTCAATGGTTAATCCAAATGTTTAGGTGTCACATAGAATCCCTACAGTGCAGAGGAGGCCTTCAGCCCATCAAGTCTGCACCGGCCTTTGGAAAGAGCACCTTACCTAGGCCCAAGCCCCCACCCAGTAACCACTAAGGGGCAATTTAGCATGGCCAATCCACCTAAGCTGCGCATCTTTGGACTGAGGGAGGAAACCAGAGCACCCGGAGGAAACCCATGCAGAAACGGGGAGAAAGTGCAAATTCCACACAGTCACCCAAGGTTGGAATTGAACCCAGGGGTTCCTGGCGCTATGAAACAGCAATGCTAACTCTGTGCCGCTGTGCCACCCTGTCCTTTTACAGTGCACAAAAAAAATGTACTTCCGTTTATAATACGGGCGGCACGGTAGCACAGTGGTCAGAACTGTTGCTTCACAGCGCCTGGGACCCGGGCTCAATTCCGGCTTGGGTCACTGTCTGTGCGGAGTCTGCACGTTCTCCCCGCGTTTTCGTGGGTTTCCTCTGGGTGCTCCGGTTTCCTTCCACAAGTCCCAAAGACGTGCAGGTTAGGTGGATTGGACATTCTGAATTCTCCCTCCGTGTACCTGAACAGGTATCAGAGTGTGGCGACTAGGGGATTTTCACAGTAACTTTATTGCTGTGTTAATGTAAGCCTACTTGTGGCACTAATAAAGATTATTATTATTATTACATATTACAATAGTGCATGCACATGAGAGGACACAGATTTTCATGTAGATTTCACTGTGAGCAGGCTTTCAAATCAGTAGCAGAGAATTGTGTTTTTCTATTATCTGAATACAAAGCAATATCCCCTACAGTCTGTGAGCAGGACTAGCAGCAGGGAGACTCTTCAACCAATCAGATTGAAGAATCCTCACTGAGACATGCAGTCTGTAATGCAGGAATTAAAACAATTCCAATTGTGTTTCCTTTGTGTTTTTTAAGCACAAAATCCATCTCTCTTTCCATTGGCGAGTATGGTATAACCATTTGCTCTTTGGATTTAAGCTAGTCAAGTGACAGGAAGCTTAGTTCCGTAAGAATGGCAAAAGCACTATTTTTGTGATGCAATAAATCATTTAGTGTACAGTGACAGTAACTCGACTTTAAATTACAGTCACTGCACTCTCTACTGGCAGTAATTTGCTCATCTATTTCTAGCTATGTAAAGTTACAACTATTTATAATTTCTTATTTTTGGAATTGTTCTGATCATCAATGTAAGGCATTGTTGGAAAATGCACAGTTCTGTTCATATAATCATTTCAGCATGCAGAGTATTGATATTGTTATATCACAGGTACCAGTTTGAAATCTGCACTTGTACCAGCCGTGCAGTCAAGCTTATGCATCACTCTATGACCAGTGCAGGGCAGCTAGGCATAGCCTTAAATATATTTGGGGGGGATTTCAAGACCTCAGCAAATTAAGCAACTCACAGGTATCTCCAGAGGTATATCCTCATATGTATTTTTCAGAAAAAGTATTGTGGCTAAACTTTGGGGGAAAGATGGTGGACATGATTCAACGAAAACATTTCTAATTCGTTTTGGGCACATTTGGTGGAATATTCCTTGACAGACGCATTAGCAAGATTATGGCCCGTATTCAACGTCATTTATCGCCGAATATGAACCCTCATAGGAAGGAGTCTCACCATTACTGGTGCCCTTGAGCTGCATGCCGGAAAATGAAAATGACTACTCACCTCCTCATTTCCCTTCAGCAGTCATTGTGCCAGCTTCACGTTTGTGAAAAGGAGTACGAAACGATGTCCGCGTGATTTCTCACTGGCGAGTCGGGTAATACCTATGAGGCTTCTGCATTCAACTTCAATCTCACTAGTGTGATTGAGATGACTGCAAATGAAGGTTAAGGATATTCTTGCCATTTTTGGGTGTGATCCAGAAGTTGCCATCGAGAGCAGACCTGGTTCGCGCCAGCGCAAATCTCTATTTTGGCCGTTCCCTCTATTCACCCAGTGCACCCCAATCTGTGCCGGGCACAACGCAATGTTTTTTTTTCATTCATGGGATGTGGGCGTCTCTGGCTGTGCCAGCATTTATTGCCCTTGAGGGGCAGCTAAGAGTCAACCACATTGCTGTGGATCTGGAGTCACATATAGACCAAACCAGGTAAGGATGGCAGATTTCCTTCCCTAAAAGCAGTAGTGAACCAGACGGGTTTTTACGACAATCGACAATGATTTCATGGTCATCATTAGACTTTTAATTCCAGCTTTTTATTGAATTCAAATGTCACCACCTGCAGTGGTGGGATTTGAACCTGGGACCCCAGAGCATTAATTGAATCGTGCCTCACTTCTTTATTTTTTCTGGGAGCCTTAATGGGTTTAAAGGCAATATGAAAAACATTTGAAAGAAAGTCTTGTGAAGAGCTATTTTAAGATTGTGAATTTCTTATTCCAAGCCTAGCTTAAGACATATGTAAGTATAACTCAGAAGAGTGGGTACCCAATCAAGCTCAGTTGTTCAGCTGGCAAATCTCAACCCACTCTAATGACCACAATTAAGCTGCTACCACCAAAACTAAAGAAAGGTATATGTACAGTATCTAATATTTCATTTTATTAGATCTTTATTTCACAATGTTTACAGAAAGAAAATACTTGCATTTATGTATTTCCTTTCACAACCACAAGACGTCTAAAAGCACTTTACAGCCAATTAAGCACTTTTGATGTGTAGTCATTGTTGTAATGTAGAAAAAAACAGCAGCCAATTTGCATCCAACTGACTTCCACAAATAACAGTTTGATAATGATAAGATAATCTGTTGTTTGTGATGTTGATTGAAAAAGGGTATCACTCCCTTGCTCTATTTTGAAATAATATCTAAGATTTTCTACATCTGTACGAGCAGACAGATGGGCTCCTGGTTTAAACGTCTTGCCCGAAAGGTGGTATATCTAACAGTGCAGCACATCCTCAGTCCTACACTAGAGTGTCAGTGTAGACATTTGTGCTAAATGCCTGGGGTGCAACTTGAGCCTCAGAACCATGTACAGTAACTCAGAGGTGAACTGTGACCCAAATGTTGACCTAGATTCCAAGAGACAGAGAACAAAAGAATAAGCAGACGAGGACTCTTAATGTCACATAAAAACAAAGTGCTAGAAATACACAACAGTGGCAGTGGAGAGAGAACATCTTAATGTTATCTTGCCTGATCAGTCAATTGTGATGGTCTGCCAGCTGGGACATACTTACAAACATTTCCTCTTAACTCAATGCATCTCATTGTTCCAAATCTATTACCAAATTCAAGATTGTTGCACCATTTTTTAACTAGTTAAAATTAATTAATTAACTACTTTGAGTCATGTGAATCTGATATAAAGTGCATTGTTATAGTCCTATAATCAGCCATTGGCATTGTGAATTCACAAATAGGAAAAGAGCAAAATGGCTGCCAGTCACTATTCCTGATAGTTGAATGTAGAACAAAAATTTAGAATTTTTTTTCTTTAATAAATTAGAGATATAATTTGCGTTTAAAGTTTTGCAATACATTCCTAGAAAGATGTAAGCAGCTTTATTAATCTAATCATTTTAAACAAATATAAATAACTGAAGATTCAAGATTTATATTGTTGCATCAATTACATCTATTTTGTTTTTCTCAAGTACAGCATATTTTAGAAATAACAAACCTTTTTCAACTTTCTAGTTCCATGTACTCCAGAATATCTTGAAGCTGATGTGGATTGTACAAACAACTCACTGTTACTGTCATGGGGTTACAGCAATACTGCAATATCATATATGGCATTTGTAAATGCCAGTGCTGGAGACCTACTTCACTGCGATACAACAAACACGAGTTGTTACATTCAGGGTCTGAAGTGTGCCACCAAGTACGACATTTCTGTTTACGCTTTTGACGGAATTTGCACAAGTATACTTAACGCTTCTTCTGAAGTTGATACAGGTAAATATTCTAACGCCAATTATTATATTTTGTTTGAGCGCAACTGCAGCATTCAAAATGCTGCTTTAATACAAAAAAGTTTATAGTAAAAGTTCTAATTATAGTTTGCTTTATTCAAATTCACACTGAATTAACATTGGTCTGATACATTTTTAACCGAGCTTAAATAGAATTGTTTGATTCACCTTACTTTGTCATTTAATCCTTTTTGCGGTGCAGTCCCATGTGTACCAGAAGACATTCAAGTTGCATTAAGTCCTGTCAGTAATGCTGTACAAGACATAGATGTTTCCTGGGGAAGCAGTAATTGTGCTGAAGACTATGAAGTAGATATAGATGGGCAAATTGAAGATGATCCATTCTCCTTGTATACCTTCCGTTCATATTGGACACCCAGTACTTTTTTTGAGTTCCCAGTTCTTTGCAGTTCTACATACAACATCTCTGTCACAGCAAGAAATCCAGCAGGGACCAGCAGCCCAAGCATTCCTTTAACTGGTTTTACTGGTGAGTAAGAGAATTTAAAATAAATCACAATTTGCAGTATGTAAAATCTGGCCATCAATGGAAATTAATTTCTGGCATTCTATACTCTTTGGATTTCTTAAAGAACTTGTTACTTGAACATAAATGAACTAGCCATGTTGTCTACTGTATACTTTAATGATACGCTTTCATAAGGTAATAGAACTATGTGATATTATCGCACAACGGTTGTCTTCAGTCCATCAAGTCTGCCAATATTTACTTTTTACATCCTGTCTAATCATGCTTTTCTGACAACTCTGTTTCTTCAATATTGCTGTTGTCCAAACAAAAACCTAAATCCTTATCAAAGTTAAAGAAGGACAACATTGCAGTTATATAGCACTTTACACTGCTTCAGGACATCCCACAGTACTTAACAGCCAATTGAGTCATTTTGAGGTACAGTCATGGTTGTAACATTGGAAAGGTTGCAGCCAGTTTGTCCACAGCAACTGGGTCCCATTGACAACAATCTGATAATCAGATCACATAATTATCCCCCCTCCCCCCAACAGTATAAATCTGACCCTATTTCCAGTTCACTACAGCTTTGACAAAGCGTCATCCAGACATGAAACGTTAGCTCCCTTCGCTGTACATTTTAAAACTGTACCACCTGATTTTGACCAGTGGGATATCCAACAAATGTTTATCCAGAAAGAACACCATGCAGGAAACAATCTATTAGAGTGACTTACTCTGTATTGGAAAAAGTCAAAGCATATTTTCTGTGAATTTAACAAACACTGTTTTATGACCAGTGCTGTGGCTAAAAGTCAGTTTACTGCACATGATTGTCCAAAAACTAGTCAGTAAGTCAACCACTGGACCAAAACCTCATGCAAAAGACTTTTATAGATTGTGCGAAATACAGCAATTTCTAAGTAACTTTTTTTTTGTTTCAGTTCCTTGCTCTCCAAACAATCTATTGGCTTCTCTGGAAAATGGCACTCTGTTCATCTCCTGGACAGAATCAATTTTTGCCACAGAATATGTTGTGTATGCGGTTTTTAATTCCGAAAGGAGTGAGATATGCAGAACAGCAGAACTTTCTTGTGAAGCTTCGAATGTTCCTAAAGATATGATTGAAATTGTTGCTTTAAATTCTGCTGGTGAAAGTGAAACCAGCAAAATAAATTTATTGCAAGGTAAGCTTTCCTGTTGCGTCACAGTAGGTAACGGTTTAACAGCTCCTAAAGAAAATCTATTGTATCGCGACTAGCATATCTCTCTGGATGTTTTCAGCACTCAGAGGGTGCTATACCATGTTTTGTTTTAATTCATTCATGGGATGTAGCATTTATTGCCATTTATTGCCCATTCCTGAGAGCAGTTAAGAGTCAACCACATTGCTGGGGATCTGGAGTCACAAGTAGGCCAGACAGGTAAGGACTGCAGATTTCCTTCTCTAAAAGGTCATTAGTGAACCAGATGGGTTTTTACGACAATTCAGATTTTTACTGAATTCAAATTTCACCATCCGCCACAGTGGGATTCGAACCCGAGAGCATCACCCTGGGTCTTCTGGATTAGTTATCCATCATAGACAATACCACTACACCACTGCCTCCCCACAGTGTTATGTGTTTAGTAACTGTGAGGGCCAATAGTGACTAAATAATCAAATTCCATATTTATTACATGGTACTCTGCGGTACTCAATACTTTTGAGGATAAAACTCTATAAAAACTGTAAATTTATTATTACACTTATTCTTTGACAAATGTGTTTAATTTGTATCCCTCCAATTTTTATAGCTAAGTATGCAGGTCATGGTATACAGTATGTCTCCACTGGAGGTCTCCACTGGAATCTGAAATTCTAAAAAGGTTCTAGAGGCCCCACTCTGTAACCTGGTAGAAAGCTGTAGAAATAATGAAGACCCAGTTGCTATGAGCCTCCCATCATTTCCAAGATTCTCCTCACTTCTAAGGGAGGGGTGGAACAGAACATAACATAAATAGGCGCACAGAATTTAATGCCCCCACTGCCCACGATGTGATCAGGCGGGACAGTGCAAGTTGGAGATCTCACCACTCTCTGACTTAGCTCATGGCAGCTGGTGGAATTTAAATTCAATTCATTCAGAAATTCAATTGATTATTAAAAATCTGGAATTGTCTCAGCATTGGTGCCATGAAAGCTGGTATCAGTAGGACAGACTCAGCAGAGGTGGTACCACCGTGATATACGGTCGAGGGGGAGCTGCCCTGGGAGTTCTCAACAAAGGTTCTGGACCCTGTGAAGTCTCATAGTATCAGGAAGGATCAGCAAGGAAAGGTCATACTGATTACCACCTACTGCCCTCCCTCAGCAGATGAATCAGTGCTCCTCCATGTTGAATACCACTTGCAAGAAGCAATGAGGGCATAGAATATACTCTAGGTGAGAGAACTTCAATGTCCATCATCAAAAGTGGCTCAGTAGCACCACTACTAACTGAACTAGCCAAGTTCTGAAGGATGTAGCTGCCAGACTGAAGCTGCAGTAAGTGTTGAGGGAACAAACAAGAGAGGTTAACCGACTGGACCTTGTCCTCACCAACAGATACATCTGAATATGACAATGTAGGTAGGAGTGACCATTGCACAGTCCTTGTGAAGACACATTGAACATACCCGCTATCATGTTATATGGCACTAACACTATTAAATGGGGATCGATTCAGGACAGATCTTGCCGCATTCATGAGGTGCTACAGAACGTCAGCAGCAGAATTATATTCAACTCCAATCTGTAGCCTCACCACCTGGCATAGCCCTCAGTCTACCACTATCATCAAGCCAGGGGATCAACCCTGGGTCAATGCCAGGAATAGTATCAGGGAAACCTAAAATTAATTGTCAACCTGGTGAAGCTACAGCACAGGACTTCTTGCATGCCAAATCACGGAAGCAGCTTGTGGATAGACGGAGCTAAGCAATCCAGTAATCAGCAAATCAAATCAAGGCTCTGCAGTCCTACCACATCCAGTCGTGAATGGTGGGGAACAATTAGACAACTTACAGAAGGAGGAATCTGCACATATATTCCCTTCTTCAATGATGGGGAGCCCAGCACATCAATGCAAAAGACAAGACATTTGCAACCATCTTCAGCCAGAGGTGCAGGATGGATGATCCATCTTGACCTCCTCCTGAGGTCCCCACATCACAGATGCCAATCTTCAGCCAATTCAATTCAGCCCACATGGTATCAAGAAATGGCTTAAGGCACTGAATATTTCTAAGGCCCTGCCAACATCCCAGCAATAGTACTGAAGATTTACGCTCCAGAACTAACCAGGCCACTAGCTATGCTGTCCCACTACAGCCGCAGCTACCTGACAATGTGGAAAAATGTCCCGGACCAGGCATGTCCTGTCCACAAAAAGCAGGGGAAATGCAAACTAGCCAATTACTGCTTCATGAGCCTGCTGTCGATCCTCATCAAAATGATGAAAGGTGTTGTTAACAGAGCTGTCAAGCAGCACTTGCACAGCAATAACCTGCTCACTGGTATTCAGCTTGGGTTCAGCCAGGGCTGCTCAACTCATGGCCTAATCACAGTCCAACATGGACAACAGAGCTTAACTGAGAGTGACTACACTTGACATAAAGGCAGTACCTATCAGTATGACCCTAGCAAAATTGGAGTTCAGGGGGGAAACTCTGCACTGCTCAGAATCAGGGGCAAAATTCTCCTACCCGCCCCGCCACATTTCTGCCCCGACCGGCCGGCGGGAGTCTCCGTAACACCGGCCGGTCAATGGGGTTTCCCATTGTGGGGCAGCCCCACGCTGTCGGGAAACCCCCCGGCGCCGGCAAAACGGAGACTTCCGCCGGCGGAGAATGACGCCCCATACCTGGCACAAAGAAAGAGGGTTGTGATCAATCATCTCAGCCTCAAGTTCTCACTGCAGGAGTTCCCCAAGATACTATTCTTGGCCTGGCCATCTTCAGCTGCTCCATTAGCTACCTTCCCTCCATCATAAGGTCAGAAGTAGTAATGTTTGCTGATGATTGCACTGTGTTCAGCACACTCTCAACTCCTGAGATACCAAAGCACTTATCTATATGCATCAAGACCCCGACAATGTTCAGGCTTGGGCTGATAAGTGACAAGTAAAATTCACATCGCACAAGTCCCAAAGATTATCTCTAGTAAGAAAGATTCTAATCATCTTCCTTTGACATTCAAGAGCATTAGATCAGTGAATCCCCCAATATCAACATCCTGGGGTTACCATAGACCAGACACTGAACTGGACCAGCCATATAAATACTGCGGCTACAAGAGCAGGTCAGAGACTGGAATGGAATACTCTCCACTTGCCTGGATGAACGTGGCTCTAACAATATTCAAGAAGCTCAACGTCATTCAGGCCAAAATCATCTGCTTGACTGGCACCCCGTCCACCAACTTATCTCTCTATGCTTCCTCGGATCCGCTCGCTCACCTCCTCGTCCGACAACAGCCCCACCTCCAAGCGCCACAACGGGCGCTGGTCCCTCTCCTCCCCCAGCTCTAGGCCTACCCAATGCGGTGCGTGATCCGAAATGGCTATCGCCGAGTACTCGGTATCCTCTACTCTCGCAATCAGCGCCCTGCTCATAACAAAAAAGTCGATCCGGGAATAGGCCTTATGCGCATGCGAGAAGAATGAAAATTCCCTAGCCCCCGGCTTTGCAAATCTCCAAGGGTCCACCCCTCCCATCTGGTCCATAAACCCCCTCAGCACTTTAGCCACCGCCGGCCTCCTACCCGTCCTAGACCTGGAGTGACCCAGTGCCGGATCCAACACCGTGTTAAAGTCCTCCCCCTTTATCAGGCCCCCCACTTCCAAGTCCGGGATCCAACCCAACACGCACTGCATAAAACCCGCAGCGTCCCAGTTCGGGGCGTACACGTTGACCAGCACCACCCTCTCCCCTTGCAGTTTACCACTTACCATTACGTACCTACCGCCATTGTCTGCCACAATGCTCGACGCCTTGAGCGACACCCTCTTTCCCACCAAGATCGCCACCCCCCGATTTTTGGCATCCAGCCCTGAATGAAACACCTGACCTACCCACCGCTTCCTCAATCTTACCTGGTCTTCCACCTTCAGGTGTGTCTCCTGGAGCATGACCACATCCGCCTTCAGCCCCTTCAGGTGCGCGAACACCCGGGCCCGCTTAACCGGCCCGTTCAGTCCCCTTACGTTCCAGGTTATCAGCCGGATCAGGGGGCTACCCGCCCCCCTCCCCCGCTGACTAGCCATAACCCCTCCTCGGCCAGCCATGCGCCTGCGCCCCACGCCCGTCCCGTTCCCCACAGCAGCAGACCCCCGTCCCAACCCCCTCTACTCGCTCCAGCTCGCCCTTCACCATACCAGCAGCACCCCGGTTCCCGCCCCCCCCCCCTTCCCCCCCCACCCCAGCTAGGACCCCTCCTACCTGCATTGCTCCCCCCATTGCACTCCCACAAGTCAGCTGACTCCTGCTGACCCCGGCCACTCCCGCCACTCCTTTGACTCCTCCCATTGTGGGACTTCCCCTCCCCCTCCATTACCCACCAACAGGCTCTCCGCCTCCCCCTTCCATCCCAAGCTAGGGGAAAAACCCGTGCTTCCCTGCCCTGGCCCCGCCCCCTCCAGCCTTCAGCATGGGAAAAAGCCCGCGCTTTCCACCTGCCTGGCCCCACCTCCTCTGGCGCAGCTCCTTTTACAGGCCCAGTCCCCTCACGTCCGACTCGGGCCTCGCCCTCCCCCGCGGGGCCCCATCCCCCCTACCGGCTATCCACCCCCTACTCCGTTTACTTCCCCCCCCCCCCCCCCCCACCAAGAGCCCACCCGACAGACCCAACCAAAACAGTGCCCAACCCACCCTAACCACCCACACCGAACCAAAACTGAACAAGAACAAAGAACCCCCCCTCAAAATGTAACACAACAACAACAATCCCCGACCAGCCCCACTCCCGACCCCCCATCCCGACCCTCAGTATGTGTCCACCTTCTCGGCCTGAACAAAGACCCACGCCTCCTCCGGGGACTCAAAATAATGGTGCCGGTCCTTGTAGATGACCCACAGACGCGCCGGCTGCAGCATGCCAGACTTCACCCCATTCCTGTGCAGCACCGCCTTCGCCCGGTTGGCCCACCTGAGCACACACTCCCGATCAGCGAACCGATGAAACCGTACCAGCACCGCCCGCGGCGGCTCGTTAGCCTTGGGCCTCCTCGCCAGCACTCTATGGGCCCCTTCCAGCACCAGGGGCCCCTGGAAGGACCCCGCGCCCATCAGCGAGTTTAACATTCTGACCACATAGGCCCCCACGTCCGACCCCTCCAGCCCTTCCGGGAGGCGCAGGATCCGCAGATTCTTCCGCCTCGACCGATTCTCCATCTCGTCGAACCGTTCCTGCCATTTCTTGTGGAGCGCCTCGTGTGCCTCCACCTTTACCGCAAGGCCCAAGATCTCGTCCTCGTTATCTGAGATCTTTTGTCGGACCTCGCGGATCGCCACCCCCTGGGCTGTCTGGGCCTCCAGCAGCTTATCAATAGAAGCCTTCATCGGCTCCAGCAGGTCTGCTTTGATCTCCCTGAAGCAGCGCTGGATAACCTCCTGCTGCTCCTGCGGCCACTGCATCCACGCTGCCTGGTCCCCATCCGCCGCCATCTTGCTCTTCTTCCCTCGCACTTTCTTTGGCTTCACCACCACTTTTTTAGTCGTCCCGCCCCTGGTCCAAGCCATACACTGTCAGGGGAATGTTGCAGTCTTCTTCCCACACCGGGAAATGTCGAAAAAATGCCGTTGGGGGCCCTGAAAAGAGCCGAAAAGTCCGTTCCAAGCGGGAGCTACCGAACGTGTGACTTAGCTCTGCATAGCCGCAACCAGAAGTCCCCCCCCCCCCCGCCGCGTCCACCAACTTAAACATTCACTCCCTTCACCAGTGGCAGCAGTGTGTACCATGTAAAAGATGCACTGCAGCAACTCATCAAGACTCCTTTGACAGCACTTTCTAAACCCCTCAACCCATCACCTAGAAGGACAAGAGCAGCAGGCACTTCCCCATCAAGTCGCACACCATTCTGACTTGGAACTATATTGCTGTTCATTCACTGTTACTGGATCAAAATCCCAGAAGTTTCTTTTAACAACACTGTGGGTGTACCGACACTACAGAGACTTCAGCAGTTGAAGAAGGCGGCCCACCACCACATTCGCGAGCACAATTGAGGATAGGCAATAAAGGTTAGCCACGCTAGTGACGGCCACATCCCACGAAATAACGTTTTGAAACCCTAATAGTTGGATTTGAGTATTTAAACCTAAAACTGTACACAATGAAATTTTATACTAAAGTACATGGAGCAAGAACCATTTATTTTTAGTGAGGACTATAGCAACACACCAATATAGCATTCCTGTTCATCTGTATGGTTTACAATTATCATTTATACCATCTTTAAAAATTATAGAAATCTACAAATGTACAAGATTATCAAGAGTCAACTCCGTTGCGATTCCCTATTTCTAAATTGTACATTCTATGTTTTATTGAAGTCAATATCAGTTTTCGCCAACATGTAATTACCTGAATTAAGAATTTGTACAACTTTTTATTGGGTTGTGGGGGATTTGCCAGGGGCAGTAATTTTCCCAAATAAGAGAGCTGGAAACCAAAAAATGCAATCAATCCCATGTATTCTTGTGTGACAGTGTAACCGAGATAGTCTCTGCCCAATCTCTTAGCTGAAGAATGTGTTTTGTTGCTAGGACAGCTAAAGGAAGGTAGGGAAACTGTAAAGGTAAATAAATAACCTATGAGCCATTGCGCTGAGCTTTTATTGCCTCACACAGGTTATTTTCAGTTCATACCCTCTTCATTTCTGTCACTTTATAGACAGTCAGTTGCTGCTGAGAATCCCCTTAACTACAATACATTTTATGCTTCGTACCATTGATAATTTGTCATGGTAGACGTATGCAGCATCTAAAAACAATCTGAATAGTCAATTACTTCTTTGCCAAAGCCTATGGGCAGGATTCTCAGTCTCAGAGACCAAGTGCTCCCACCAGCAGAGAATCGGGACTGTGTCCCGTTGGGGCTCTGAGCGGCGCCTAGGTGATATTCACAAGCCTTTACAGTGGTAAATTATGCATAGCGGCGAACACGCCAGTTTCCCTGCACTTACTGGCCTCGGGCCGCCATTTTGAACGGGCGCTCCAATGCCAGTGTTCAGAGACAGGTCCCCTCCCCTCCACAAAGCAAATGTTGACACCCTGCCAATGAAAGGAGCACCCCCACCCCCTCATTAAGGAGGAACATCCTCCCCCCAAACACAGGAATAATGGGTCACTCTCACCCCCCCCCCCCCACAGCACGCATACATGAGGGTGACCCAATGTCCCCCACCTCCAGGCCCTTTCTTCAGGCTCCCCCTCTGGCATTGCCAGTAGTGTACTGCTAAATTGCCCCTTAATTGGGAATTGGGTACCCTAAATTTAAAAAAAAGAACATATGGATGTTTGATTGGAAAAGGCAAAGATCAATGAGATAAGAAGGCATCGGAACCAAGTTAGCAAACACGTCTACTGATTAGCCTGATATTGAATACAAAATAAACATGTTCCTACATGACATCAGGAATACTCAGTTACAACAACTGACTAAGTCAAATTCATATTTATCTAATGGCATTCTGGGAGATTTTGTATTTAATTTCATGATTATCCATTATTCTGTGAAAATGAAATAAATAGCCATCCCATTGATAAATATTAATAAAATCCGAGGGTAAAATTAAAGAGTAGGCAATCATAAAATTAGGATTAACTGTATTAAATGCACATGAAGAATGTAGTGGGAAGATTAAAAAGGAAGATTAGGGCTAAAAAAGGGCTAATAGTAAAGATGAAAACAAGTTAACAGTATCAAAGGAATAATCATGTCTTTTGATGTATATTTAAAAAAGTAAAAGAATAATTAAGGAGGGTAGAACTGGATGAAACAGAAGATTTAATGAGGAGTATGAAAGTACGACAGATATTAAACAAATATTTAGCATTACAAATGATGGTTGAAGTAAAAATGTAGGTGGATTTAAGAAGGATGTGGAACAATTGGCGGAGGTAACTATAGAGAAGAGTTCAGTTCTTAAAGAATAAAAGATAAAAACATGGAACAAGTGTAGACGTACAATGGAAACATATTGGCATCATTGGATTCAAACGTATAATTTCCTGAAAATGCAAGGTAAGGCAGATAAAGCACCTTGGAGGTCACATAGGGCACGATCAAAGGAGCACTGATAAATGTTTACAGAACACAGGTTTAGGCTATTGTTAAAAAAATATTGTGGACAGTTTTTGGGCACCTTATTATACAAAAGGCATTAACTCAATTGAGAACATTTCACCAGAGTGATGCTAGAGATGAGAAACTATAAGAACAGGAATAGGCCATTTAAATCCTCGAGCCTGCTCTGCCTTTTAATATCTTGGCTGGTCTGTGACCTAATTCCATTTACCAGCTTTTGCCCTACATCCCTTCATAGCCTTGGTTAACAACGTATCAATCTCACATTTTAAATTAATAATTGACCTATCGATTGCTGTTTGCACAAGAGCATCCAAAACATTTGCCACCATTAGTATGTAGAAGTGCCTCCTAATTTTGCTTTAGAAATTTTTAGCTCAAATTGTTAGACAATGCTTCCTAGCCCTAGAAACCCCAACCAGCAGATGTAGTTTTTCTCTATTGACCCTACCTGTTCCCCTTAATATCTTGAAAATGTCAATCAAATCACTCCTTAACGTTCTACCCCCTTGTGTTCTGGTCCTCTAGGTATGAAGCCAGCTTAGAATTAGTCTTTTTGATGATTTTATGTATCAGTTCATTACATTTGAATCATCTTTATTGATAGTTACAAGGAGCGACTTGAGATACTAGGGGGATGAATTTCTGGTCCCACCCGCTGAAATCGGGAATCCCGATCAGGTGGAGAATCCCATGTCGGCCCAAAATCAAAATTGGCGCCAGGCAGCAACTTCGAAAGTCAGAACAAGGATTTTTCTAAACATGGTTAGGATCAATGGAAGGTTCTTCAGATGCATTCAAGCGTGAAAGGAAAGATAAATAAACAAACCTCCTTTCTGTTGTGTATAAACCATTAAGCTGTAAATCAAAGGCTAGTTAAAAGTCCTTATTGTAGTCCATGAGGAACCCCGAAAAGGTCAATCGAAAGTAGTTTATTTTCTACTTCCTAGTTAGGGAATACAGCAACTAAGCAATACTCCCTCTCAGCCGGGACCATCCTGAGATGTCGGCTCCCTCTTGGGCTGACTTTATCTCAGGGAATAAACAAGCCTATGCCCCTCAGCGGGGTATTCTATGAACCTCACGGAGAGATTGATCAAGTCATTGCCATGGGTCTTGTGAGGGTTATAACAGTACTGCACTGTGAAATTGAATGAATACCAAGAATTTCAAAGGATCTCAGGGGATTTCAAAGCTTTCCAAGTGTTGTGATTTTTTTAGTAAGACTTAAGACTTCAAAAAGCAGCAGTGTTAAAAGCATAGGGCTGAGTGAGCAGATGTGAAGAAAGGGGCTTCCTGGCTTGTATCATCAATGAACTGTCTGATCTGCTTATCAGTTATCAGGCAAAGCCATTCAAAGTGTAAAGGCCTCTTCAACGTTTCCACAATTCACAGACAAGGATGGTGGTTTTGACCCGCGAGCTGCCTGAAATCACCATGCCAACCAAGAAATGTCTTCAGGTTTCCCAGGGCGAGACGGGAAAGTCCAAACATGGGGCCCCCATCCCAGAGGAGAGTCCCAATCTCAACTCCTTAACTCCAGCCCGAGCCCATCCAATACCCAGGACCCTTGGGGGACCCGCGCAATGCAACTGGCAGAGGCAGAGGGACACAATTACCTCCTTGACCTTCCTCGGGATCTGACTCGCCCGGCCAGGCTGCCATTGCCAGGGTGTCCATGCCGGGATACCAGGGGGAGTGCACTATTTGCACTGCCAAGTGGCAGGGCCTGAAGGGGGCTGGAGGGCCTGAAGGGGCAGGGGGTTTGGGTCACATTCATACATATTGGTGTGGGGGGGGGGGGGGGGGGGGGGGATTGAGCAGTTATTTCTGTGGTGAGGGGGGAGGATTCCCTCTTTGCTGTGGGATTGAGCGTGTACCCCTTGTCAGCGGGAGGGGGGGGGGGGTCACAATTTCCATTTTAGGGGAGGACTGCCTCTGGACGCTGGGATCGTGGCACCCTTAACAAATGGTGCACCAAGATCAGTAACTGTAGGCTGGCCTGTGTGATAGCCACTGCGCATATTTTACCATGCTAATGGTAAGGGAATCCCACCTCGGTGACACTCCTGGTGCCTACGGAAACCATTCCAATTTCCCCGCTGGCGGGGGCACTTGGTCTCGAAAGCAGAGATTTGTGCCATGGGAGTGTTTTTATTCGAGCAAAGAAGGCTGAGGAAGAGTTTTTGAGGTTTTCAAAATTATGAAGAATTTTGACAGTGAGTAAAGAAATATTTTTCTTCTGGTTGAGTGCATGCAAAGCAGTCACCAATTTAAAATTGCCACTCAATGAGTGAGGAGAGCAATTGGGAGATATTCCTTTAAACTGGTCATTGTTGGGTGTATGGCGTGCTTTGTCACAGTGAGTGGTTAATGCAGAGACAACTGCATTGTTGAAGTGTAAAGTGTTATTTTTGAAGCAGAGGATAGTACAAAGCCACAAGAGGAGAGAAGGCCAGTGGGATGCGTTTTGGATTGTTCTATCAAAGAGCCAGTACAGATTTGGCGGGTTGAATGGGCTCCTTCTGTGTTGCAAATTTCTGTAGGTTTATGATTCTAACAGAAGAATGGGGAAATGGCGATTCAGGGTAGAAATATACATTATTTGAAAAAAACGTTTCACAATTCAGATTGTAATTGTTTGCTCTATTTTCTCTCTAGACTCTTCTACCCCTCCAAAAATACTTTATTAAAACCGATACACAATGTAGGTTCCCTGAAGAGGATGTGGAGGACTTTACAGTCATAATGAAGAGCGTGTAACAAATCTATATCGAATTTGTTACAAAGATTAATGTCAGCAATATCTGGTCTTTCAGGTGTAACATTACATATTGTAAGAGTGTCAGCAAAGAATCCCATTAAATGTAAGGGATACTTTTACATCAGTGGAAATGCCAAGTTCTGATCTCACATTCATGGTGAAAATTCCATTTTGCTTAGCTAGCTACAGTAATGTCTCTATCTGCCACAGTGATGGTTTACCAGTCAAGCCTAGTAAACCTAGTCATATAGAATACTATAAAAAAATATTTAAACTTGCAAGCTTGATTATTTTTCCTGTCTCCTGGAACTATGATTATAACAAAATGCCACTTGGAAAAGGCAGGCTAATGAAATTTCTTAACACCCAGTAGACATTCAATTACATTTTCTATACACATGTTTCTAATAAAATGATATTTTCTTTTGTGATGTTTCTGTCATGATTATTGATGGCTATATACCTGTATCATGTACAATTATGCAATTAGAATGATTTTATTTGAACTTTGTGGTACACAAAGAGAAAGTCAAATTTCACTGTAGATGCCAAGTACAATTATTTCAATTGCAAAATCTTTTTGACCTGTATAAAATATATTTTTACTGGTTTTATTATAAAATACTGGTCCTGCATTTGCTGCATATAAATAAAAAATATCTCAGCATTTTAGTAGTCATTTTTGTTTAGATCCAGTATTTTTCTTTTTTTTTTATATTTTATTAAGGCTTTTTTTTTAAAAGCTTATTTATTTGTATAAACAACAAATAAGAGCAGAAGCAAAATTGTACAACATAATAAATAACCTGCACCCACACCGCCCCCCTTGCCATTCCCCTCCTCCCACCCTGCCTTCCCCATTTTAACCCCCGTATCCTCCCCCTCCTCCCTTTCCCCTCTGCTGACACCTCAATCCTCCTTAAAGAAGTCAATAAACGGCTTCCACCTCTGGGCGAACTCATCAACCGACCTCTCAAGCCAAACTTGATCCTCTCCAACCTCAGGAATTCCATTAGATCGCTCACGCACTACCCCCACTTTTGGCAGCTCTGAGTCCCTCCGCCCAAGCAAAATCCATCTCCGTGTTATCAGGGAGGCAAAGGCCAAAACATCGGCCTCCCTCACTCCCTGGACTCCCGGGCCTTCCGACAACCCAAATATCCCTACCTCTGGGCTCGGAATCACAATTACACCCAACACCTCGGACATTATGTCCACAAACCCCTGCCAGAACACCTTCAGTTTCAGATAAACCCAAAACATGTGGATATGGTTTGCAGGCCTCCCCGCACACCGTCCTCTACTCCCTCAAAGAATCTACTCATTCTTGCCTCCATAATATGTACCCTGTGAACTACTTTAAACTGAATAAGGCTGAGCCTTGCACACGTAGAGGACACATTCCCCCTTCACGGGGCCTCTTCACACATCCTGGCCTCCACCCCCACCCCCCAGCTCTTCCTCACACTTCCATTTAACATCTCTCTTCGGGGGTCCCTCCCAGTCCATCAGCTCCTTATAAACCTCGGACACCTACTCCTCCTTCGATAGCACCTTATCCTGCAGGACTGGGGCCTTCCCTGCCGCCATCGCTCCCATACACTCCATCACCTCCCTCAACCCAATGGGGGCCCCCAGTCCCTCCAGGTCCTCGTCGACTTGGGAAATTCCAATCCATCCAGGAACTGCCGCATTCCCACCCTGCCCCAACCGGGGCCTCTGACGCGTATAGCTTCCTATAAAACTCCTCGAACACCCCATTCACCCCCACCAGGTCCAGTACCACCCTCTCCACCCCATCCTTCACTCTTCCAATCTCCCTCGCCGGCTCCTGCTTCTTAGGTTCGTGAATCAGCGTCCTGCTTGCCTTCTCCCCGTACTCGTACATTGTCACCCTGGCCCTCCACAACTGCCCTACCACCATCCCCATAGACACCAGCCCAAACTCCATCTGGAGCCTTTGCCTCTCCTTGAACAACCCTGCCTCCGGGACTCTAGAGTACTTCCCATCCACCTTCAGAATCTCTTCCACCTCTGCTCATTGCACCTTTTCCCTGTGCGCCTAAATCGAAATAAACTTTCCGCCCCCCACCCGAACCACTGCCTTGAGTGCCTCCCACAGTGTGGCGGCCATAACTTCCCCCATAATGTTGAGTTCCACATACCCCCAGATGGCAGCCTTCACCCGATCGCACACCACCTCATTCGGCAACAACCCCACATCCAGCCTCCACTACGTGCACTGGCCCCCTCAGTGCACTCGCAAATCCACCCAGTGCAGTGCATGGTCTGAAACCACAATTGCCGAATACTCCCGAGTCGACCACCCCCGCCAGCAACGCCTTGTCGAGCACAAAATAGTCCATCCGGGAGTACACCCGGTGCACGTGAAAGAAGTACGGAAACTTCTTTGCCCTCGGCCTCCCAAACCTCCACGGATCTACCCCGTCATTCGTTCCATGAACCCCTTCAGCTCCTTCACCACCACCAATACCTTCCCTGATCTCGGGCTCGACCGGTCCAAACTTGGCTCGATGGCCGTGTTAAAATCCCCGACCCCCATGATCAACCGGTGTGAGTCCAGGTCTGGGATCTTCCACAGCACCCATCTTATAAACTCCACATCGACCCAGCTTGAGGCATAAACATTTACCAAAACGACTGGCAGCCCCTCCAGCTTCCCACTCACCATCACTAACCTCTCCCCCCGAGTCTGTCACAATGTTCCCCACCTAGAACGCCACCCGCTTATTCACCAAAACCGCCAGCCCCTCGTCTTCCAAGTCCAGTCCTTAATGGAACACCTGTCCTACCCATCCTTTCCTCAGCCTTGTCTGATCCCCAATTTTTAAATGCGCCTCTTGTAAAAAAGCCACGCCCACCTTCAGACTCCTCAGGTGCGTGAACACACGTGACCGTTTGACCGGCCCATTCAGCCCGCTCACGTTCTACGTGACCAGCCTGGTTGGGGGTGCTCCCCGCCCCTCCCCTGCCGATCAACCATATCCTTTTTGGGCCACCCATGTCACACAACCCTCCAGGCCCACCCTCAGATGTCCACCGCTATCACTCTCTTTCCCGCCGCACCACAACAACCTCACCTTGCCAGCACCCCTCCCCCTCCCCCTACCACAAACCAAACAACAACCCCATCCCCCTCCTCTGTGCCAACCACCTGACCACCCCCTCTGCGTTCCCGTTAACTAGCCCACCCAGCAAGCCTGGCAACCCTCGCCGAAGGCCTCCAAGCCTCCTACCCCCACTGACCCCCCTCCCCCCACCGTTTGCACTCCCTCAAAGAAACAGACAAAAGATGCATTCACCCTTGATGCTCCCCAAGCCCCCCACCAGCAAGCCCAACAGAACATTTCAAAGGAGAAAAAGCTTTCCAGCCACCACCAAAAGAAACCACCTCGTCACACCACCTCAAACGTTCAATGTCCTCCTCCTCCTGCTAGTCCATTGTCCCTCAAAAATTCCATCACCTCCTCTGGGGTACTAAAATCATGTTCCCAATTCTGGAAAGTCACCCAGAGGCGGGTTGGTCCAGCACCCCAAACTTCACCCCATTATTGAAGAGGGCAGCTGTGACCCGGTTAAACCCGGACCTCCTCTTTGCCAGTTCTGTGCCCAGGTCCTGGTACGCCCGCTGCTCGTTCCCTTCCCAGGTGCACCTCCTCGTCTGCCTCGCCCATCGCAGAATCTTCTCCTTGTCCAGTGTGGTAAACCACTGTTGTACTTATATTAGAGGATGTACGGTAGAACCTGCACTACAGGTTCGCCTGTGGCCCCTGCCTGCTGGCTCCGCCCAGGAGGCGGGGTATAAATATGCGTGTCCTCCAGCTTGCAGCCATTTCGCTAGCTGCTGTGGGAGGCCACACTTCTGATACCAATAAAGCCTCAGTTTGGATTCAACTTTCGTCTTTAGTCAAATAGATCGTGCCTCAATTTATTGGTATCAGTTTCGAAGGATGGACCTCCGTATTAAACCAGATCACCTGCAGCTGGATCATCACTCAAGCGACGCCAGAAGGGGCTTCCAGCACTGGCTAGCTTGCTTTGAAGCGTATATCAACGCGGCGCCGACTCCTGTTCTGGAGGCTCAGAAGATCCAGATCTTATATTCCAGGCTGAGCTCCAAATTCTTCCCGCTGATCCAGGATGGGCCAAACTACGCCAAAGCCATGACTCGACTCAAGGACAATTACAAGCAGAAGACAAACACGCTCTTCGCCAGGCAGGCGCTCGCAACTCGTTCTCAACTACCATAGAAGTGAGTCCATAGAAGACTTCTGGAGGGCCCTAATCCCACTAGTCCGGGTCTGTGACTGCCAGGACGTTACAGCTAAGGAACACTCAGACCTCCTTATGCGGGATGCCTTTGTGACTGGAATTGGGTCAGACATCATATGTCAGCGGCTCCTAGAAGGAGCCACGCACAACCTCGCAGAGACTAAAATGCTAGCGCTGTCCATGACAGTCGCCCTGCGCAACGTCCAGTCCTACGCCCCCAAATGCTCGGCCCACCCCTCCTACGCTTCATGGATCTCACAGGCAGCCGCCCCAGCGGGGGCACTGCCCACCCAATACGCCTGCGCTACACGCCAGCCAGCAAACCCCGGGGGGCCCCGATGCTACTTTTGCGGCCAGCAAAAGCACCCCCGCCAACGCTGCCCGGCCCACGCTGCCCTTTGTAAAGCCTGCGGGAAGAAGGGCCTCTTCGCCGCGGTGTGCCAGACCCGCTCAGTGGCTGCGATCGTCCCCCCACCCCCCCCAGTCACGGACAATGGGCGCCGCCATCTTCTCCCCTCCCAGACCATGTGAGATCAGTGGGTGCCGCCATCTTCCCCTCCGCGCAACACGTGCATTTCATGGGCACCGCCATCTTGCTCCACCCCCGCAATGTGCGTTTTATGGGCCCCGCCATTTTGTAACCCCCAAGATCTTTGGGCGCCGCCATCTTGTCTACCCCTCAGCACATGGACACCACCAGCGTTCCAGGATCTGAACTCAACGGCCGCCCCATTACCCGACGACCAACCAAGGCTCGCCTCCATGTCACTCGACCAGTCTCGCCCGCATAACCTGACCAATGGACCCACCAGCGTGAAAGTTGACGGCCATGTGACCTCGTGCCTGCTGGACTCCGGGAGCACCAAGAGCTTTATACACCCGGATACAGTAAGGCGCTGCTCCTTCACGATACACCCCACCAATCAAAAAATCTCCCTGGCCTCCGGATACCATTGCGTATCGATCCGGGGGTACTGTACGGTCATGCTCACGGTCCAGGGCGTAGAATTCCATGGCTTCCGCCTCTAGGTTCTCCCTAACCTCTGCGCTGCACTTATCCTCGGCCTGGGTTTCCAGTGCAACCTCCAGAGCCTAGCCCTTAAATTCGGCGGACCCTTACCACCCCTTACTGTTTGCGGTCTCGTGACCCTAAAGGTCGACCCACCTTCCCTCTTTGCTAATCTAACTCCAGATTGCAAACCCGTCGCCACCAGGAGCAGACGGTACAGCACCCACGATAAGACCTTTATCAGGTCCGAAGTCCAGCGGTTGCTTCGGAAAGGCATCATCGAGGCAAGAAACAGCCCCTGGAGAGCTCAAGTGGTAGTGGTTAAATCTGGGGAGAAACACCGAATGGTCGTGGACTACAGCCAGACCATCAACAGGTGCACGCAGCTCGACGCGTACCCCCTCCTACGCATATCTGACATGGGTAACCAGATTGCACAGTACCGGGTCTTCTCAATGGTGGACCTGAAATCCGCCTACCACCAGCTCCCCATCCGTAAATCGGACCGTCCCTACACCGCCTTCGAGGCAGACGGCCGACTATATCACTTCCTTAGGGTCCCCTTCGGCGTCACAATCGGGGTCTCGGTCTACCAAAGGGAGATGGACCGAATGGTTGACCGGTACGATTTGCGGGCCACGTTTCCGTACCTAGACAATGTCACCATCTGCGGCCATGATCAGCAGGACCACGACGCCAACCTTGCTAAATTTCTCCGCACCGCTACTCTCCAAAACCTCACTTACAAAAAGGCGAAGTGTGTGTTCAGCACGAACTGCTTAGCCATCTTCGGCTATGTGGTCCAGAACGGAGTTCATGGAGCTCCCCTCCTCCACTGCCCCAAGGCCCTCAAACGCTGCCTGGGGTTCTTTTCATATTACGCGCAGTGGGTCCCAAACTATGCGGACAAGGCCCGCCCACTCATACAGTCCACCCAGTTTCCCCTGACGGCCGAGGCCCAACAGGCCTTTGCCCGGATCAAGGCTGATATTGCCAAGGCCACAATGCACGCTGTAGATGAAACACTGTCCAAGTAGAAAGCGACGCACCAGTCGTCACCCTTGCCGCCACCCTCAATCAGGCAGGCAGGCCCGTGGCATTCTTTTCTCGCACCCTCCATGCCACAGAAATTCAGCACTCATCCGCCGAAAAAGAGGCCCGAGCTATCGTTGAGGCTGTGCGACATTGGAGGCTTTACCTGGCCGGCAGGAGATTCACTCTCCTCACTGACCAACGGTCGGTAGCCTTTATGTTCAATAACACACAGCAGGGCAAGATCAAAAATGATAAAATCTTACGGTGGAGGATCGAGCTCTCCACCTACAATTACGAGATTTTGTATCGCCCCGGCAAACTCAATGAGCCCCCAGGCGCCCTATCCCGAGGTACATGTGCCAGTGCACAGGTAGACTGACTCCGGACCCTGCACGACAGCCTTTGTCACCCAGGAGTCACTCAGTTGTACCACTTCATTAAGGCACAAAATTTGCCCTACTTCGTCGAGGAAGTACGGACAATCACCAGGGACTGCCAGGTCTGTGCGGAGTGCAAGCCGCACTTCTACCGGCCGGACCGCGCACGCCTGGTGAAGGCCTCCCGCCCCTTTGAGCGCCTCAGCATGGACCTCAAAGGCCCCCTCACCTCCACCGATCATTACACATATTTCCTCAGTGTGATTGACGAATACTCCCGGTTCCCCTTCGCCATCCCTTGCCCCGACATGACGTCTGCCACCATCATTAAAGCCCTCAATTCTATCTTCACTCTGTTCGCCTTCCCCGCCTACATCCACAGTGACAGGGGATCCTCATTCATGAGTGATGAGCTGCGTCAGTTCCTGCTCAGCAGGGGTATCGCCTCTAGCAGAACGACAAGCTACAACCCCCGGGGAAACGGACAGGTAGAGAGGGAGAATGGGACGGTGTGGAGGGCCGTCCAGCTGGCCCTACGGTCCAGAAATCTCCCGGCCTCCCGCTGGCAAGAGGTCCTCCCTGATGCACTACATTCCATTCGCTCATTACTTTGCACTGCCACTAACAATACACCGCATGACGTCTTTTTGCCTTCCCCAGGAAGTCCACATCCGGGGTATCACTCCTGACTTGGCTCACAGCTCCGGGAACCGTGCTTCTCCGTGAACATGTACGGCTCCACAAGGTGGACCCGTTGGTGGAGAGGGTACACTTGCTCCACGCAAACCCCCGACGGCCGCCAGGATACTGTCTCCCTCAGGGACCTGGCACCAGCAGATTCCACCCCCACACCACCCCCATCGCCCCCGGCGCCAACCTCCCCTCCCCCGTCGCTCACAACACCACCCCACCTAGGACCGGCCGTCCTCCCTCTGCCCACACCCATCGATGAAGAGGATTTTGGCACGCTCCTGGAGTCACCTTCGACCAGGTCAGCACCAACACCGCCGTCACCGCTTCGTCGCTCTCAAAGGACCATCAAGGCCCCGGACCGACTCAACCTCAGACCGGTCCACGGGACGCCAAGGGACATTTGTTTTGCTCTGTAAATATTAAAATCATGATTGTATATAGTTGTCCACCCACCCCCCGCCGGACTCAATTTTAACAGGGGGTGAATGTGGTAAACCACTGTTGTACTTATATTAGAGGATGTACGTTAGAACCTGCACTACAGGTTCACCTGCACTACAGGTTCGCCTGTGGCCCCTGCCTGCTGGTTCCGCCCAGGAGGCGGGGTATAAATATGCTTGTCCTCCAGCTCGCAGCCATTTCGCCAGCTGCTGTGGGAGGCCACACATCTGATACAAATAAAGCCTCAGTTTGGATTCAACTTTCGTCTTTAGTCAAATTGATCGTGCCTCATCCAGGAAACGGTGCAACCGCACCACCAACGCCCTCGGAGGCTTGCCCGCCTGTGGCCTCCTCATTAGCGCCCTGTGCACTCGATTGGTCTCCAGGGGCTGGTCAAAGGCCCCCTCCCCCATCAGCTTTTCCAGCACCTTGGCCACATACGTGCCGGCATCCGCTCCTTCAATGCCTTCGGGCATTCCCACGATCCACAAGTTTTGTCTTCTGGAGCAGTTCTCCAGATCCCCCACCTTGTCCTTCAGCCACTTTTGGGTCTCCCGCATCACTACCACCTCAGCTACCAATGAGGTGAGTTGCTCCTCGTGCTCCCCCGCCGTCTCCACCACTTCCTGGATAGCCTGGCCCTGGGACTCCCGCCTCTGCTCCACATGGTCAATCCCCGCTTTAAGTGGCTCTACCACCCCGGCTAGGCCCTCATGGGCTTCCCTCACCTGCTGGCTGAACTTCTCATTTAAGAAGCTGCTCCGTTGACCACTGGGCGGGCAGGACAGGCCCTTTACCTTCCGCCACCTTGACCTGTGGTGCACAAAAATTCTCCTGCTCCACCAGCTCCATTCTTCTCGACCCACTTCTGATGCATGGATCAATCCACCAGCCCTACCAGTGGAATCTCACTTTCTCCTAGCACTCCTACACCATTTTCCATCCAAACCTCCACCTTACGAACAGGGAAAGGTCCAAAATAATCCACCTTGAGTTGGAGCTCCCCAATGTGTGACCACTCACTCCATGGTCGCCAACGGAAGCCCCATATCCAGTAATTTTTTAAGTGATGTTTGAAAGAACTTTAAAACATGGGGCGCGATCTAACAGAAAAGTATCTAACCACGCAATTTAACTAAATGGAAACAAAGTCCCTTAGCGAGCATGTTTAGCCGCATGTTTCCCGGTGCTTGCAGTGCCAAGAAATACAACTCTATCGACCGGCACTCGGGTTAGATAGGGGGCCTCAGCAGGGAACGCACGGCTGAGGCCGCATGCAGCCCCTTTTTCGGCACTGAGGAGCTTCGCTCGCCGGAACTTCTCAGTGTAGCAAGAGATTGGGGCGCCATGCGACCCCGACCCACCCCAAGCCCCAACTCACAATGATGGGGTCCAGGGCCCCCCACAGACCCCCACCACCCGTGTAGGAACCCTTGGCCCAATCAGCACTGTGTGAAAAATGCCAGCATGGCACCTTGGCAGTGCTAACCTGGTGTCTTGGCAGTGCCCTTGCCATCTGTTAGTGCCACCATGGCACTTTGGCAGTGCCAAACTGGCACTCACATGGCAGAGCCAAGGTGCCAGAGCCCAGGTAGCAGCAGCAGTGCCAGGGTACCACCTGCCCAAAGGGCATGCACCTGTGGGTCTCTGATCCCTGGGAGATACCCATGAGTGCCTTCCGTTTGGTCCCCATTTGTGGAGACGAGTGATGAACGGTGCTCACCCGAGGTCTCCAAGGTGAAGATAGATCCCAATGCCTTGGGTGCCTCGGGAAACTGCATATTGGAGAGAGGCTGGCCATCCGTCATTAATATGCAGATTTGCCTAAAAGGGTGGGATTTACATCGCAATGTCTCACGAGATCACGTTAGATCACGTGAGGTGTTGCGAGCCAGGTAGATCCCATGAGCAGGGTTTCCCGGATTCTTCAGCCATATTACACTACAGCGCGCTGCTTTTTGGGTGCAGCATGGCCGGTCGATCGCGCCCTAAGTGTCATTTGTGGCACGTTTTGCGCAAAGTTCCCCACGGCTATTAATAACACTTGACGGAGTGATGCCTTGGACACCTTCACTAATGGTGCCAACGTCGTGCACCAGGCTCTCCACCGCGGTCCACACTCTAGCAGTGTTGGCCTCGGTGCCACTCATTGCTGGCAATGTCTCCTGAGCCCAAAGCCTTTGGGACTCCTCCAATCAGCTATGGATTGCTGGAATGTTGCTGACATATCCCTCTGAAGGTCCCTGATTCTCTGGCCTCGTTAAGCTCTCTCTCAAGCGAAAGGAGGCCGGTGAATAGCGGGAGAGGCCAAAAACGAGAATTGCACAAGGCGCCAAACAGTTTGCCCGCTCCCGTAGGCGAAATCAGGATCTCACCGTAGCGTGGCGAGAAACCAATTATCACCACTTAAGCCCCATTTCCATACAATTAACGAGCGTCACCCGTCATCCAGAGGCCTCCCGTGATTCAACGGCCTCCTTTCCCTTGAGCGAGAGCTTAACTCCGGGGGTAGGCAACCGGGGGGCAACTGCACCACATGCCAACCCGTGGATCATGTGTACTCATTCCTGGGGCAGCCCTTGTCCCTGCCTATCTGCCCCACCGACCACCCATAACCCCCACAGACTGCTGAGGCCTCTGGCCTATTGACTGAAGGCTATTGCTAACAGGGAATTGGCAATCGTGGTTAAGTGAGCACTTCACACAACCCAAGTGGATTCCCGTGGGTGGGTGGACCATGTAGCATGTGGGAGTCATTGCCGAGCATCCCAATCACACCTTGATGCCTGGACACTGTGCTTGAACACTACAGGAGGCAACAGCGCACACACAACAGCCACATCTAAACACCCAGGGAATGGGACACAGTTCCGGGGACATGTCCATGGCCGGAGGGTGGGTGGGTGCCATGGGGAGGGGGCGATGCCTGGAGAGCTGGGCCATGGGTTCAGAGGTCAGCCCGCATTGCGGAAGAAAGTGACAGGCTCATAATGGTTATGCACAAAGGCGTTTATTGTGTTTCACAGTTCCCCACCCTCCTGATGGTGCTTCCCCTACACCCACCCCAACCCCCCATCCCTCCCCCCCTATCTGCCACCTTCCATCCCCCCCCCTCCTCCCCCGGTGCCTTCAGTGATCCTCAATGTGCTTGGCCCTCCTAGCTCACCACTATGTCTAGGTGTGTCCCCAGGATGCACATCTGAGGTGGAGGCAGCCAATTGGTACCTCGTCCCATGGACTTCGATGCCCCTGGCGGGCGTACTCTTAGGGCTCTGGGCCCAGAAGGCTCCACCTGACCTGTCACAGCCGTGCCGCCCTGGTCTGTGCTCCGGCTGCGAGACGTGGCTTCATCAGAGGGGTAGAACTCGGGAGAGCTGATGCCCACCATCCCCACTCCACGGACCGGGTCCGGGTTGGCACTCAGCGCCCCCTCCTCCCGGTCGGTTATTATAGGGCCCTGGGGTTCACCTTGGGATGGAGAGGCAGGTGGTTCGAGCACCGGCTGCCACTGCATCATCTGGTTCTGCCAGCCCCGGGGGTTCCCCATTGCCAGCATCATCGTGTCGATGACCTCGCCAATGCTCCTCAGTGACTGGGACACATCCCGCAGTGACTGGGACATGCTCTGCAGCGCCTCAGCCGTGCCCACCTGCGACTGGGACAAGCTCCGCAGCACCTCGGCCATTCCCATATGAGAGCGGACATGCCCTGCAGAGCTTCAGCAAGGTCAACCTGGTACTGGGTCACATCCCCCAGCAAGGCGGATATCCTGCCGAGACCCTTGGTCATGGCTGTCACCGACAGAACAATGCCTTGGACACGTTCACTAATGGTGCCAACGTCGTGCACCAGGCTCTCCACTGTGGTCGATACCCTAGCAATGTTGGCCTCGGTGCCACTCATTGCCGGCAATATCCCCTGAGCCCAAAGCCTCTGGGACTCCTCCAATCGGCTATGGATTGCTGGAGTATCACTGACATATCCCTCTGAATTTCCCGGCCGCTCCCTATCATCTCCATCAGCTCCTGGTAACCCTGCACCAGAAGGTCAGCATCAGGCTGGGACCCAGCTGGGTCCTGGGATCCAGTAGCCCTCCAACTGCTGTCGTGCCTGGGGGTTCCTGCCTCCACCTGATGTGCATCAGCAACAGTGTGGTGCTCACCAGATTCTGCGCCAGAAATCTGACCAATAACATATCCCACTGAGGTGTGTGTATCTGCGCTGGTGGAGGGTGGGGATGATAGCTGTGATGTGATTATTATGCTGGCAGCCTCGGAGCTCTCCCCCGAGTTGGTGACCACTCTCTCCTCGGCCTCTCCCATCACCTCCAGGGCACGCTCCTCAAAGGAGGTGAGGATGCTTATGTCCGGCACACCACTCAGTCTGAGCCCTCTCCCGTCGATTGTGGGAGAGCTTTTCCTGAGGAGACACAGAGAGGGCAACATTAGCACATTAGCCACATGTGTGGTTCACAGTGGTGAGAGGGGGGTGTGACTGAGGAGAAGGTGGAGGAAGGGTTCAGGGTGTTGCAGGGGAGAGGGTGAAGGAAAGGTTGGGGGGGTTGCAGGTGTAGATGCTCCCCTGGGGTCGGAAAGGTTTCGGAGGGCGGGGGCAGGCTTTGGTGTCTACTCACTCGTGTTGCCCGATTTAGGTAATTGACCTTCTTCCTGTACTGGAGGCCAGTCCTCCAGGTCACACTCCCCGAGCTCACTCCTGCCGCCACCTCGTCCCAGGCAGCACTGGCTGACCTACGGCTGACCGTCCAGGACCCTTGGGGGAACAGGACATCACGCCTGACCTCCAATGCATCTCGCAGCTCCCCAGGTCCTCAGGTCCCTGAATCTTGGGGCCGGTCTCCTGGGCGTCATTGTCGCGAGCTGGCTGGGGTTGGCGGAGCAAGGGTAGCTTGACCTTGTTAGTGGGGGGAATGGCAAGCGCGGTGCCAGCGAATCAGCTGGTGAGCTTTCATTTGCCGCGAGAAGCCTGTGAGGCCTCATTAAGTGGACCAATTAACGTTGAATAGCGTTTCCGGCCTCGCTGGGCCGAGCGCCGGGAAGCTTGTGGCAATTCTCGCTCGTGACAACACTTAGAAATCTTTCCGGAGAATCACGCCCTTAGTCACTGTGGTAAACCACTGTTGCACCTCTATTAGGTGATGTACGGTAGGACCTGTACCACAGGTACGTTGGTAGTCCTTGACTGCTGGTTCCGCCCAGTAGGCAGAGTATAAATATGTGTGTCCTCCAGGCTGCAGCCATTTCGTCAGCTGCTGTGGGAGGCCACACATCTTAGAACAATAAAGCCTCAGTTGTACCCAACTCAAGTCTTTGTGTAATTGATCGTGCATCAATTTATTGCTCTAAGATGTTCAAAAGATGGACCTCCGTATCAAACCGGATCGCCTGCAGCTGGATCCGCATTCAAGCGACGCCAAAAAGAACTTTCAACGCTGCCTAGCTTGCTTCGAGGCGTACATCAACTCGGCGTCCACCCCTGTCTCGGAGGCTCAGAAGATACAGATCCTGTACCAAGGTTGAGCTCCAGCGTCTTTCCGCTAATCCAGGACACGCCGAACTACGCCGAAGCCATGACGCTTCTCAAGGAGAATTACGCTCAGAAGACGAACACGCTCTTCGCCACTCGCTCTCAACTCCCTGGTGAGTTCATAGAAGACTTCTGGCGGACCCTAATCCCACTTGTCCGGGACTATGACTGTCAGGCCGTTACGGTCACTGAACATTCAAACCTCCTTATGCGGGATGCGTTTGTTACGGGGATTGGGTCATAGAACATAGAACATATAACATTACAGCGCAGTACAGGCCCTTCGGCCCTTGATGTTGCGCCAACCTGTGAAACCACTCTAAAGCCCATCTACACTATTCCCTTATCGTCCATATGTCTATCCAATGACCATTTGAATGCCCTTAGTGTTGGCGAGTCCACTACTGTTGCAGGCAGGGCATTCCACGCCCTTACTACTCTCTGAGTAAAGAACCTACCTCTGACATCTGTCTTATATCTATCTCCCCTCAATTTAAAGGTATTTCCCCTCGTGCTAGACATCACCATCTGAGGAAAAAGGCTCTCACTGTCCACCCTATCCAATCCTCTGATCATCTTGTATGCCTCAATTAAGTCACCTCTTAACCTTCTTCTCTCTAACGAAAACAGCCTCAAGTCCCTCAGCCTTTCCTCATAAGACCTTCCCTCCAGACCAGGCAACATTCTGGTAAATCTCCTCTGCACCCTTTCCAATGCTTCCACATCCTTCCTATAATGCGGCAACCAGAATTGCACGCAATACTCCAAATGCGGCCGCACCAGAGATTTGTACAGCTGCAACATGACCTCATGGCTCCTAAATTCAATCCTCTACCAATAAAAGCTAACACACCATACGCCTTCTTAACAACCCTCTCAACCTGGGTGGCAACTTTCAGGGATCTATGTACATGGACACCGAGATCTCTCTGCTCATCCACACTGCCAAGAATTTTACCATTGGCCCAGTACTCAGTCTTCCTGTTATTCCTTCCAAAATGAATCACCTCACACTTTTCTGCATTAAACTCCATTTGCCACCTCTCCGTCCAGTGCTGCAGCTTATCTATGTCCCTCTGTAACTTGTAACATCCTTCCCTACTGTCCACAACTCCACCGACTTTAGTGTCATCTGCAAATTTACTCATCCTTCTACGCCCTCCTCCAGGTCATTTATAAAAATGACAAACAGCAGTGGCCCCAAAACAGATCCTTGTGGTACATCACTAGTAACTGGACTCCAGTCTGAACATTTCCCATCAACCACCACCCTTTGTCTTCTTCCAGCTAGCCAATTTCTGATCCAAACTGCTAAGTCACCCTGAATCCCATGCCTCCGTATTTTCTGCAGTAGCCTACCATGGGGAACCTTATCAAACGCCTTACTGAAATCCATATACACCACATCAACTGCTTTACCCTCATCCACCTGTTTGGTCACCTTCTCAAAGAACTCTATAAGGTTTGTGAGGCACGACCTACCCTTCACAAAACCGTGTTGACTATCTCTAATCAAATTATTCCTTTCCAGATGATTATACATCCGATTTCTTATAAACCTTTCCAAGATTTTTCCCACAACAGAAGTAAGGCTCACTGGTCTATAGTTACCGGGGTTATCTCTACTCCCCTTCTTGAACAAGGGGACAACATTTGCTAAGTCAGCCTCCAGTCTTCTGGCACTATTCCTGTAGACAAAGATGACTTAAAGATCAAGGCCAAAGGCTCAGCAATCTCCTCCCTAGCTTCCCAGAGAATCCTAGGATAAATCCCATCCGGCCCAGGTGACTTATCTATTTTCACACTTTCCAGAATAGCTAACACCTCCTCCTTATGAACCTCAAGCCCTTCTGGTCTAGTAGCCTGAATCTCAGTATTCTCCTCGACAACATTGTCTTTTTCCTGTGTGAATACTGACGAAAAATATTCATTTAGCACCTCTCCTATCTCCTCGGACTCCAAGCACAACTTCCCACTACTGTCCTTGACTGGCCCTACTCTTACCCTAGTCATTCTTTTATTCCTGACATATCTATAGAAAGCTTTAGGGTTATCCTTGATCCTACCTGCCAAAGACTTCTCATGTCCCCTCCTGGCTTTTCTTAGCTCTCTCTTTAGGTCCTTCCTAGGTAACTTGTAACTCTCGAGCGCCCTAACTGAACCTTCATGTCTCATCTTTACATAAGCCTCCTTCTTCCACTTGACAAGTGTTTCGACTGCTTTAGTAAACCACGGTTCCCTCACTCGACCACTTCCTCCCTGCCTGACAGGTACATACTTATCAAGGACACGCAGTAGCTGTTCCTTGAACAAGCTCCACATTTCCATTGTGCCCATTCCCTGCAGTTTTCCTCTCCATCCGATTTATCCTAAGTCTTGCCTCATCGCATCATAATTGCCTTTCCCCCAGATATAACTCTCGCCCTGTGGTATATACCTATCCCTTTCCATCACTAAAGTAAACGTAATCGAATTGTGGTCACTATCACCAAAGTGTTCACCTACCTCCAAATCTAACACCTGTCCTGGTTCATTACCCAGTACCAAATCCAATATGGCCTCGCCTCTCGTTGACCTATCTACATACTGTGTCAGAAAACCCTCCTGCACACATTGGACAAAACGGACCCATCGAATGTACTCGAACTATAGCGTTTCCAGTCAATATTTGGAAAGTTAAAGTCCCCCATAACAACTACCCTATTGCTTTCGCTCCTATCCAGAATCATCTTTGCAATCCTCTCCTCTACATCTCTGGAACTTTTCGAAGGCCTATAGAAAACCCCTAACAGGGTGACCTCTCCTTTCCTGTTTTTAACCTCAGCCCATACTACCTCAGTAGACGAGTCCTCATCAAATGTCCTTTCTGCCACCGTAATACTGTCCTTGACTAACAATGCCACCCCTCCCCCTCTTTTACCACCTTCCCTGAGCTTACTGAAATATCTAAATCCCGGCACCTGCAACAACCATTCCATGAGGTCAGACCTCATACGCCAGCGACTGTTAGAGGGGACCACGCTCGACCTAGCGGAGACGAAGAAACTAGCGCTCTCCATGACGGCCGCGTTGCGCAACGTTCAGGCCTACACTCCCAGCCGCGCGGCCCACCCCTCCTATGCATCGTGGACCCCACAGACGGCCGCCCCAGCAGGGCCTTACCCAGCCAATACGCCTGCGCCATGCGCCAGCCAGCAAACCCCGGGGGTCCCCGATGTTATTTCTGCAGCCAGCAGAAACACCCCCGCCAACGCTGCCCAGCCCCAGCTGCCATTTGTAAGGCTTGCGGCAAGAAGGGGCTCTTCGGTAAGCTCAACGAGCCCCCAGACGCCCTATCCCGAGGTACATGTGCCAGCGCACAGGTAGACCGACTCCGGACCCTGCACGACAATCTTTGTCACCCGGGAGTCACACGGTTGTACCATTTCATAAAGGCCCGCAATCTGCCCTACTCCGTCGAGGAAGTACGGACAATCACCAGAGACTGCCAGGTCTGTGCGGAGTGCAAGCCGCACTTCTACCGGCTGGACCGTGCGCGCCTGGTGAAGGCCTCCAGCCCCTTTGAGCGCCTCAGTGTGGAATTCAAAGGGCCCTTCCCCTCCAACGACCGTAACACGTATATTCTCAGTGTGGTCGATGAGTACTCCAGATTTCCATTCGCCATCCCATGCCCCGATATGACGTCTGCCACCATCATCAAAGCCCTCAACACAATCTTCGCTCTGTTCGGTTTTCCCGCCTACATCCACAGTGTCAGGGATCCTGCTTCATGAGTGAAGAGCTGCGTCAGTTCCTGCTCAGCTGGGGCATCGCCTCCAGCAGAACGACTAGCTACAACCCCCGGGGAAACGGACAGGTAGAGAGGGAGAACGGGACGGTATGGAGGGCCGTCCAACTGGCCCTACGGTCCAGGAACCTCCCGGCCTCCCGCTGGCAGGAGGTCCTCCCTGATGCACTACACTCCATTCGGTCACTACTGTGCACCGCCACTAACAACACACCCCATGAACGTCTCTTTGCCTTCTCCAGGAAGTCCACATCTGGAGTGTCGCTCCCGACTTGGCTCGCAGCTCCAGGACCCGTCCTGCTCCGCAGGCATGTCCGACTCCACAAGGCGGACCCGTTGGTGGAGAGGGTGCAATTGCTCTATGCAAACCCCCAGTATGCCTACGTGGCGTACCCCAACGGCCGCCAGGATACTGTCTCCCTCGGGGACCTGGTACCAGCAGGTCACACACACACACCCGGCTCGGCACCACCCTCCCCTCCCCCGGCGCTCCCAGCAGCAACCCCCACCCCGGGACCATCCGTGCTCCCCCTGCCCACGCTCGAGCATGAAGAGGATTTTGACATGCTCCTGGAGGCTCCGGACATCAGACCAGCATCGGCATCGCCGCCACCACTACGTCGCTCCCAGCAGCACATCAAGGCCCCGGACCGGTTAAACCTCTAACTGGTCCACTGGACCTCAAAAGACTTTTTTTTCCCTCTCTATCAAAAATTGTAAATGTAAATGTAAAAAGAAAACCATTTGTTGTATATTGTTCTCCACCACCCCCGCCGGACTCAATTTTAACAGGGGGTGA
Source organism: Scyliorhinus torazame (assembly GCF_047496885.1). Classification (NCBI taxonomy): domain Eukaryota; kingdom Metazoa; phylum Chordata; class Chondrichthyes; order Carcharhiniformes; family Scyliorhinidae; genus Scyliorhinus; species Scyliorhinus torazame. The sequence goes on along the minus strand of NC_092713.1, from coordinate 119,554,086 downwards.
ATGTGGTAAACCAATGTTGCACCTCTATTAGGTGATGTACGGTAGGACCTGTACTACGTGTAGGTTGGTAGTCCCTGCCTGCTGGCTCCGCCCAGTAGGCTGAGTATAAATATGTGTGTCCTCCAGGCTGCAGCCATTTCACCAGCTGCTGTGGGAGGCCACACATCTTAGAGCAATAAAGCCTCAGTTGTACCCAACTCAAGTCTTAGTGCAATTAATCGTGCATCAGTCACTTTTCTGGGCCCTGGGGAGCTTCTCACCAGTTTAGCACACACTTAGAATTTTGTTTCATCTCTGGGGAGCTGAACTCTGAGATCGGGTTGCCATTTTCAAGGGCGCCCCAAACTCTAAGTGAGCTTGTGGGTCTCCCACACACCCCCACCCATTGGCAATGCCACCCCCAACACACATGGACATCTCCCCAAGTGAGGACACCCCATTATTGAGTCCCTTGCCCCCCCCCTCCAGGACCTCCACCCATCACCCCACCAACCTCCCAGAGGCCCTTACGTTCTGCCCTGCATCCTCTACCCTTCATACTTCCTCTCCACCCTCCTTTCATGGACTTTATCATCGAATCATAGAATTTACTGTGCAGAAGGAGGCCATTCGGCCCATCGAGTCTGCACCGGTTCTTTGAAAGAGCACTCTACCCAATCCCACACCTCCACCCTATCCCCATAACCCAGTAACCCGACCCAACACTAAGGGCAATTTTGGACACTAAGCATGACCAATCCACCTAACCTGCACACCTTTGGACTGTGGGAGAAAACCGGAGCACCCGGAGGAAACCCACGCACGCACGGGGAGAATGTGCAGACTCCGCACAGACAGTGACCCAAGCCGGGAATTGAACCTGGGATCCTGGAGCTGTGAATGGGCATTGACTGCCTCTGAACCTGACCCTTGGCAGTACCACCCTGGCACTGCCATCCTGACATGCTCCTGCCAGCTTGGCAGTGCCATCTGGACACCTTGGCAGTGGTAGGGTGGCAGCACCAAGGTGCCAGGCCAGCAGTGCTAAGGTGCCCCTATTCAAGGGAAGAGGGCCAGGGGACTATCCTGCACTATCCGTGGCTATCCAGGGGCCTTCGATGGCCTGGGAGATCCCGGGTGCCATTCCGCCTGGCCCACATTTATGTGCATCAGTACTGAATTGTGTCCGGCTGCGGCCTCCCTGGGGAGGCCGGTAGATCCTGGGAAGCCGGTAGATACCGGGTAAGCTCACCAAAGTATGTTTAAACCCTACTTAGGCATGTGCGGTTCGGTCACTCCCATTTTATGCGGGGTTCTGATTCCGACGCCTCAGAAAATCAGGATAAATTTCGTGAGGCATAAAGGCTGCTGGGAAGTCAGCCTCTCCCGGCGGTATCTACCGACCATGCCGCGCTCGAGCGCAATGTGACCAATAGATCGCGACCATAGTAACAATTGTAACACCTAACTTAAATAAAAACAGAAAATGCTGGGGAAAATCAGCAGGTCTGGCAGCTTCTGTGGAGAGAGAAACAGAGTTAACGCTTTGAGTCTGGATGACTTCTCCAGAGTTAAAGGGAGGGAGAAATGTGCTGGGTTGTATACTGTATAAGAGAGGTGAAGCACTTGGAGCAGAGTAGAATGTCACTGATAGGTGGGAGCTCGGAGAGACTGTAACAAAGATGTGTAGGAACTTAATGGCAGAATGAAGGGTTATAGAAAGTGCCGATGGTGGCATAATGACAGAATGTGATACGAGGGGAACAAAACTCAGTGAAAGCAAAACTTAAGAACAAGTGACAGGTGGCCCAGTGGGGGCGAGGATAAAGGGGATGGTGTGTGTTGGGCAAAAAATGTTTGGGAACAAAAAGGGGTCAAGATGAGGAGAAAGGTTATTGTCTAAAGTTGTTGAACTCAATGTTTAATCCCGAGAGCTGCAAATGCCTAATCAGACATGGTAGCACAGTGGTTAGCAATGTTGCTGCGCATCGCCAGGGTCCCAGGTTCGATTTCCAGCTTGGGTCACTGTCTATGCGGAGTCTGCATGTTCTCCCTGTGTCTGTGTGGGTTTCCTCCGGGTGCTCCAGTTTCCTCCCACATGTCCCAAAAGACGTGCTGTTAGGTAATTTGGACATTCTGAATTCCTGCTATGTGTACACGAACTGGTGCCGGTGTGTGGCGACTGGGGGCTTTTCACAGTAACTTCATTGCAGTGTTAATGTAAGCCTACTGGTGACAATGAAGATTATTATTATTAGAAGATAAGATGCTGTTCCTCCAGTTTGCATTGGGCTTCGCTGGAACACTGCAGTAGGCCAAGGACAGACATGTGGGCATGACAGCAAGATGCTGAATTGAAATAGCAAGTGACAGGAAAGTTGGGATCAAGCTTGCAGACTGAGTGAAGGTGTTCCACAAAGCAGTCACTCAGTCTGTCTATAATCTCCCTAGTGTAGAGGAGTCCACTTTGGTAGCAGTGAATCCAATAGGCCAAAATGAAGGACGTGCAAATGAAACGTTATCCTGGCATGGTGGCACAGTGGTTAGCACTGCAGCCTTACTCCACCAGGGGCCCGGGTTCAATTCAGGCCTTGGGTCACTGTCAGTGAGGAGCTTGTATGTTCCCCCGCGTCTGCGTAGGTTTCCACTGGGTGCTCTGGTTTCCTCCCACAGTCCAAAGATGTGTAGGTTAGGTGGATTGGTCATGCTAAATTGCCGCTTAGTGTCATGGGTTTACAAGGATCGGGTTGGGACATGGGGCTAGGTAAAATGCTCTTTCCAATGGTTGGTGCAGACTCAACGGGCTGCATGACCTCCTTCTGCACTGTAAAGATTCTATGATTATCCCAAACATTTTGTCCGAACACAAACTGCTCTGCCACTCCCTCACTGAGCCATCTGTCACTTGGTCTTAAGTTTTTCTTTTATCAACCATTGACCTTTGTTCTCCTATTAACATATTCTGCTATCTTACTTTTATGTCACGATCAGCTATTACTACTCTTGGTGGCTCACTCGTCTTTGGTATAGGCCTCCACGACCGATGAGCCTGATCCAGTTCATATTGGGAGGGATCGAACCCCTCCCCCAATAGCTTCGCCAACATCGTGGCAAAATACTCCGTCGGCCTCGGGCCTTCCACCCCTTCGGGCAGACCCACAATCCTCAGATTCTGTCTCCTGGATCTGTTTTCCAGGTCTTCCATTTTGTCTCGCAGACCCTTGTTGGTCTCTATCACCCCCCGCAACTCCTTCCCCATCAAGGTGAGTTGATCACTGTGCTACGATAATGCCTCTTCCACTTCCTTCAGTGTCTCACCTTGCTCCCGCACCTCCGCCGCTGCGCTTGATACCGCCATCCTCACCGGGGCAATCACCTCCTCCACCAGCACTTTGAATACTGCCCCCATCTCCTTCTTCATCGCTTCCATGTGCTTTGTGAACTGTTTTCAAGTTCCACAGTCATCACTTTGGTCATTTCTTCTGCTGCGAGCGATGCGGCCTCACCTGGTGCTCCAGCCTCCGCTTTCCTTATAATTCCTGATCTAATTTTCCACTCACCAGTGGACTTTCGTTAGCTCCCTTTTTCACGGCCGTTTTTCTCCCAAACTTGGACATTTCATAGATTATCATAGAATTTACAGTGCAGAAGGAGGCCATTCAGCCCATCGAGTCTGCACCGGCTCTTGGAAAGAGCACCCAACCCAAGGTCAACACCTCCACCCTATCCCCATAACCCAGTAACCCCACCCAAAACTAAGGGCAATTTTGGACACTAAGGGCAATTTATCATGGCCAATCCAACTAACCTGCACATCTTTGGACTGTGGGAGGAAACCCACGCACACACGGGGAGGATGTGCAGACTCCGCACAGACAGTGACCCAAGCCGGAATCGAACCTGGGACCCTGGAGCTGTGAAGCAATTGTGCTATCCACAATGCTACCGTGCTGCCCCCAATTTCTCCTCCCTGTGTCTTCTTACAGCCTTTTTAGCCTCCGTTGCCCCGGGGACTGGGCGTTAAAACTCCACAATTTCTATTCCAGAGCAGGAGCCCTCCAGTGTGCGGCTGCCTCCTGCCCGCCGTCACCGGAAGTTCTCTCTGCATGTGAAAGGGTGTCTCCAGATCACTTGATAACTTCAAAGTAATACCTGTTTTCTGGAAGGAATTCAAACTACCGTTTTGTGAAAAAAGGTGTTTTGATTTATGGGTGTTGTTTCTTGAGTGAAACAGGAAAGGTAAATTATTAAGGGTTAAATGTAGAGTACTGTTGCTGTGTGGGGTATTTCTGTTTGTAGTTGATAAAAATGTTTACTGTGTGCGTTTATAAAATGTGAACTGAATTCGTAGAATATTTTGTTTTTGATTACAAGTGCTTAAGGCCTCTGTTGCATAACACTTGAAGAGTAGGCCCTTGTGCTCCTCATAACCAAAATCTATACAGTTGTAGGTCAGGTGAACTCCATGATATACTTTGGTGTTCTCTAAACCCAGGCCCATAACACTTCACACGACCGAGCATTTTCTTCGGCCGAGATTCCAGAAGGCAGTTCACCAATGGAAACTCCCGCCAGCAGAAAGTGCCAGAAAATCCTGCCCTATACATCGCTGCTCTAATCTCTCCTATCTCCCATTTATGACTGACCTACTTTATTCCAGTTGCTCCACGCCCTCTTGTACAGTATATAATCCATCACATTTGCCCCTCTCTTTAGTTCTGAAGAAGTGAAATGGACTCAAACGTTAACTCGGTTTCTATATCCACAGGTGGTGTCAGACACAGAGGTTTTCCAGCAATTTTTATTTCAGATTTCCAGCATCCACAGTATTTTGCTTTTATTTTATTAACACCTAGTTTAACCATTCTATTATTCTGTGAGAATATGACTTTTTAAAGTAATTGTTTCACAGGCATGGGCATCACTGGCTGGGCCAGTGTTTCTTGTCCATCCCTAATTGCCCTTGTGAAGGTGGGTGTGAGCTGCCTTCTTTAACTGCTGCAGTCCTCGTGACATAGGTATACCCACAATGCTATTAGGAAATGAGTTCCAGGGTTTTGACTCAGCAACAGTGAAGGAGCAGTGATATATTTTCAAGTCAAGCTGATGTGTGGTTTGGAGGGGAACTTGCAGGTGGTGGAGTTCCCATATATCTGCTGCCCTGTCCTTCTGGGTGGCAGAGGCCACAAGCTTGGAGGGTGCTACTGATTTGGGGGGAGAACCAGGGGATGGGTCATAGGGCCGGGTGACCCCCCACGGGACCGGGGTGCCCAGACACGAAACTACCTGCAAGACAACCATCCTGCTGCGCATCCCCTTAATAGTCCACCGTGGCACGTGGTTGTGCAGTGACACTGGCCATGTGGGTGCCACCACCCCACCATTCCCCCCCCCCCCCCCCCCCCGTAAACCGGCCGCCACCTGCCGACGGGGCGGTACGCAGTTCACCTGGGTGGAACTTCTGTGACAGTGCCCCCATGGTGATTGTACATACAAAGACCACCAGCTCTAAATACTTCCGGCTGCAAAGAGGCACAAGGCAGGGATGCCCGCTGTCCGCTCTGGTAATCGAGCCACTGACGATCACCCTCAGAGCAGGAAAGGGGGTACAGAGCATAGAGTTTTATTCTATGGGGATGACCTGTTCCTCTACATCTCAAACCCCTGGACCAACACGGAAGGGATAATGAAACTCCTAAAAGGAATTCAGAGCCTTCTCAGGCTACAAACTTAACCTGAGCAAGAATGAGATCTTCCCTGTGAACCCACAGAGTGGGTGAAAATGGAGTTCCTACATAGGGACATCCTTCCAAGTCTTAACCACAGCTGCTCTCCCATCCCCCCCACAACCAAAGTCTCAAGGAGCCCAATGGAGAGTTTATTGCAGTGCAAGGCAGAGTCCTGCAGACATAATGGGGTGAAAATCCACATATATAATAGAACCCAGGACTGCATGTTAATAAAGGGGACTATAGAACCTCTCCAGAGGCATCATGCCAAACTGGGGATCAAATTCTTGCCTAAATGCAGGACAGCTATCTAAGGGCCAGGAGGTAGAAAATACAGGACAGCTTTTTAGTTTGCAGCAGGGGGGGGCGGGGGTTGGAAATAGAGATGTTGATGCCACTTTCCTACAAGTTAAATATTGCCATTTAGGCTGCAATAAAACTGAAAATAGTACACTACATTCTCAGTGCTTCATATTTTTCATGAAGTAACTGACTGCATGCAGATTTCAAGCAGCCACAAGTAATGCCCAAAACAAGAGTCCAGCAGAGCAGTGGGTATACCAGCACAAATTAGATGCAATAGGTCAAAGCTAGAAACTGGTATACACTATCACCAAGAAACTGGCAGAACAGATATCAATTTCTCCAAGTAACTTCTGCGGAATGTAGTCGACACCAAGTATCAGATGAAGCACTGAGTTTGACACTCTTGTCCCAAGGGCAGGCACAGCATCAGTTTGAGGATCTCTTTTTTTCTACCTGTGAAGCAAATACCTGTCCTCTGCTGCGTCTTTGAAAGTAACAATTCTGAGCTATACAATTGAATTACAACACCTATAATATTTGTAAATTTGAAGGAATGATGCAATTTATACTTGAAAAAGGTGGCCCTGCTATTAGGAAACTTTAACTGAATTTAAAAAAACCTTGAATAAGAGGCGCTATACACCAAAGTACTAAAACCCTTACTGGCTTGTGGGGTCTGCTTAAATGATAAGTTTCTAGAATAGCTTAAATAAAAGTGACTTAGAATAAGATATCTACTTCCCTGTTTCTAACAGAGCATCTTTTCCCAAAGGTAGGGGAGTCTAAAACTAGAGGGCATAGGTTTAAGGTGAGAGATTCAGAAGGGCCCAGAGGGGCAATTTCTTCACTCAGAGGGTAGTGAGTGTCTGGAATGGGCTGCCAGAGGTAGTAGTAGAGGCGGGTACAATTGTGTCTTTTAAAAAATTTAGATAGTTACATGGGTAAGATGGGTATAGAGGGTTATGGGCCAAGTGCGGGCAACTGGGACTAGCTTAATGGTAAAAACTGGGTGGCATGGACTGGTTGGGCCGAAGGGCCTGTTTCCATGCTGTAAACTTCTATGATTCTATGATGTATCCCCTAATGGATACATGGAGCCCCTAATCTAACATTTAGAGAGAAAAAAAATCATAGTGAGACCAGCTGCAGAGTTTAGAAAATTGTGGGGATCCGGACGTGAACGGCTGTTTCCTTATTCTACATTTGCAGAAGCAGCTACGTACACACTTTTGCATTTCATTGGGAAGTTTATGCATTATATTTGGTTAAGTAAAAAAGGTCAAGTATATCTGCATATAATTTTTTTTAAAGTTCTATTCAGGGTCTGTTTTGGATGGTGTTACATCACATTCAACTCCCTCTCCCCCCCGCAGTTAATTTTGCCAATGAAACTTTCTACAAGCATGTACCATATGGCCCTTGGGTTCTTTCGCTTTTCCTGCGTTTAACAAATGATGTAATTTGTTCCTGAATGTAATGTTCTGAAAACTGTTCTTTCAGAAGTGTACTTCTGATGCCATCAACCACTGGGTTGCTGTAACCAGTGGAAGAAATTCTGAAGCGCATGCACAAGCTCTGGCAGCAGCTTTTTAAAAAAAAAAGGCATATATGATATATGGATACGTGATTATAAATAATTATATTCAACGGAACCAGTTTTCCACTAAGATTCTGTACTGGATTTGAAGAAGAATGTGAAATAGCAGATTTCTAGGGGCTTGGAGAATGCAATATAAATTGGCATCATTTTGATAATGAATTTGTTGAATAAAATAAATGGCTGACACTAAGTCCAACCAATTGCAAGACTGTTCAAATATGAAAAACTTACACAGCATTTAAAGCTGACAAAAAGTAGTTTGTACCACAGATCAGTAGCTTGCCTGTGTATTCATCTGCTTACTCACAAAAACCCCAACCATTTTTAAAGACCATGTATGGTATACATTTCTTCAGCACTGGCATCTAAAATTCAATTCCCAATGAAAATTGGCCATCAACGCTAATGTTCAATTTTGCTGATCTTATGTCTTAACATTTATCTAAAATGTCTAATACTAGAAGCATTTACCATACTCTCAAATCCCGATATTTAGATAATAGATCTTACATTTAAAATGTGCTTTTATGCCGTTATAATTTCTGGAAATTGTATCACGCATCAGTGCATGCAATAATGTCATGTGATTGATAGCATTTCCACCTTGGAAGTCACCACTTCAATATTCCCCTATAGCAACTGGGGAAAGTAACTGTATATAATAGGTCAGGGGATTAATATTGTGGATCATTTATTATTTTCTGTCCCCCAAAATCAGGTTTATAGAAGCATTCCCAAAACATCAGTACTTTATGTTTTAACAACCTTTGTGAAACATCGCTTATGAGGAATAATTTGAAATCCTGCTTTTTATTTCAGTACATAGGGTCAATTTAGATATGTCCAAAAAGTAAACCCCAAAACTGTAAATTGTGATCAAGCAACTTTTTACCAATGTTATAAAGTATGTATGGCAGAGCTCTTACCAGACTCAAAAGAATTCTACGAACCAAGAGATTGGTTTGCACTTAACAATGTATTCCTCCTATAACCAAAATGTAAACTGGCTTTTTAAATATATATTTTAAGTTTGAAATTACTATGTTTAATCCAATAAAATTTAAAAATTGAACAGATTTATGTTGAAGGTCAAATTATGGAGCTCAACATGTTCTGAATCTTACTAAAGCAAAATGAACACATTGAATTAGTCAAGCTACAGGACAAGTGCAAGAACTAAAGTATGCCTAATGTAAGGGCCCTTCCTGTTTAATTCCTTACTTTTATTTTTCCGTTTTTCAATTTATCATTTTTGATCCATGGGTAATCAATGGACATGTATCTTTAAGTCAAACAACAGTGAGGAATTCAGAAGTTATAGGAGAAAACACGGCTAGTCTGAACAGGAGCTTCAGACTTTTTCGGCACAAGACTCGGTTTGAATGATTGGCGGGTGGCCAATGAATTGGCCAAAAGACCGGTACTCTGCCCATTAAAAGGTGGTGATGGGATCCTATTCCAGTGGGATGGTGCTGAGAGGCCAGTTGAGTCCTAGACACAGAAAGACAAGGACCTATTTTCTCTCCCTTTCAAGAAAGATTGTGAGGGCTGTATTCCTGAAGTTGCAGAAAACCTGAGTGGATGTATCGACAGGTAAACCATTACAGGCTGCAAATAAAGCCAATAACCTGTTCTCTTTCCAGATAGGCTGAATGCGCTGTGTTTCTGAAACTAGAGACTTGAATTGATCTGCAGTAAAACATCGAACAGTGGTTAGCACTGCTGCCTAGGGCACTGAGGACCCAGGTTCGAATCCCGTCCCTGGGTCAGTCCATGTGGAGTTTGCACATTCTCCCCATGTCTGCGTGAATTTCACCCCCACAACCCAAAGATGTGCAGGTTAGGTGGAAAAGCCATGCTAAATTGCCCCTTTATTGGAAAGAAAATAATTGGGTACTCTAAATTTATATTTTTAAAAACCTCGAACTGAAAGCAAAGCCTGAAAAGGTGCAATAGGCTAAAAACCACCATCTAAAACAAAGACTTTTTTCCTTTTACTTATCATTTTGACTCCTTTATTCCCCTCTGAGTTTATCTGTTGTGTGTGTGCACATATAGAGGGTGGGGCAAGTTAAAGCAGGGAATTAGATAATAGTTAACCAGCTGTATTTGCTACTTATTTAATTACAGTTCTTGTTATTAATAAAAAGTAATTGCGTTTACATTTACAAACCTGGTGATTGTAATTATTGGCAGCCAAAGGCCAAATACTTAGGGTATAATTATTGGTTAATTCACTTGTGTTGCGACTCTAGGTCAAGTGGGCTAGAATTGACAGTGCACTCGCCCAGTGTCGTAACACTGGCGTGGGATTCACTGCATAAGCAAATCATCATAATATTAAGTAGCTGCTTGTATCCTACTTATTCACACACCGATATCTAGTATATTTCCAATACTACTTCTGGATCTGATTTTAAATTACCTATCACTATGTAGAATATTTGCATGAATGCCACGGAGAGGAACACCAATGTTGGTGTTTATTAACTTATCTGGACAAGTTAAGATGCCATCATCCACTTTTTTCCTCGAAGATTCAAATAGACACTAAAAATCAGTACAATGTTTGTGAATTTAGGGATGTCTACTGCAGGGCACATGTATGTCAGACATAAATGCTAACAGTGTATTAACACAACAGTTTTAAGTACTGGCAGTTTATTGCCCATCATACAAAATGAACCAACATGGCAGTTGTGCCAATGATTAAAACTCTCAGAACATATGTACATCGTATACTTGCAAAAACATTATTTCAAACAAAAACAAATCTGTATCAACTACATTGTACAGAATAAAGTTGGTCTTGGATTACAATGGTAAGTTGAACAGCTGGTTACCAAAGGCACTTCCTACAAACAGGAAATATCATCTGCAGGCTACAGGAATTTGAAGACATGTTTATCCTAGCCATAGCATAATTGAATTTTAAAAAAAGAAAAATGTTCAAAAGCAAAACGATTTATTTACTGTACAATTAAAGATTTACGTAATATTTCAGTCATCGTCAGTGGTATTGCCTTGCAACAATACATCTGCATTGCTTTTATCATCTCTTTCTGTACTGAGACTTCTGTGGCTTGGTTTGCTTGAATGGTCCTTACCATCACCGTGACTTGGTTTGTGAGATCGCTCTTTGCTTCGACTGCGCTTGTGAGCTTTCTCTTTGCTATGACTACGCTGCTTCTTTATCTGTTCACCATCATTCTCATCAGTCCTTTCTTTGCTAATACTTCTTTTGTTTGATTTTTCTTTATGTTCATTACGGTGTTTAGATTTCTCTTTGCTTTTGCTTCTACTACGTTTGCTGACACGCCCCCTGCCAGGACTACTGCTTCTGTGCCTTTTCTCTCTGCTCTTGCTTCGACTATGCCTTTTATCTTTTTTTGATTCCTTTTTATCATCTTTATGCCTCTTTTCATCTTTTTCTCTTCTTTCTTCCTTACGTTTTCTGTCTTCTGTCTTCGATTGGCTTCTTTTATCCCGGTCTTTAGATCTCTCTGATTCTTTCTCAACATTTCCTCCTCTATCTCTATCACTCACTCTTTCTTTGTCTTTCTCGTAATCTTTTTCTCGCCTTCTGCTTCTTTCATTTTCCTTCTCCCTTTCTTTATCTCTATCCTTTTTATCACTCCTTTTATCTCTGCTGCGACTTCTGTGATGGTCTCTGCTTCTGCTTCGCCTGCGGTCCAAGCCTCTATCTGTGCTTCTAGATTTATGCCTATCCTTCTCACTTCGCTCTCTGTCTTTAACTTGTTCTCTTTCCCTTTTCTGTCGTTCTCTTTCTCTTTCTAATTCCTTGTCAAAACCAAAAGATCCATGGCCTTCTCTATGACGACTTCTGCTTCTAGATCGTCTAGGAGATTTGCGTGGGGTAAGAGATCTTCTTGGTGACCTGAAAGACAAGTCAATAAATTGCCATAAAATTCTAAGTGCTTTAAAAATAGCTTTTTAAACATATGTTGAGGTATTTAAATAAGCCAAATGGTATTACCTCGAATGTCGGCGCTCTGAAAGGCGTTCTGGCTCTTCCATACTATCCTTCCCATCCTTTTTAGCAATTTTCCTTGGTCGGGTTTTGAGATACTGGTCCAAATTCTTTTGAACAGGAACTGGGATTCTTGGAAATAAGGTAGAGAACCATTCCAGTTTAGTAAGGAAAGAACGAATCATCTCTCCTATTGTCATGACACATCCTCCTCCAGCTTTTACATCTAGCTCCTGAAAAACACAAAAAGAAATATCATTGGTAAAACAGATTTTTCACCCATCACATTTGTGTTAGCAGGTGAAATATTCACAAAACCCCAGCTTTTTGTTTAAGAATGTACTACCTTTGTTGTAAACTACTCATTTTCACATGCAGCTCTACCTGCAAAAATTTCAAGCCTATCCCAAAATTAATGTTGACTCCTGTAATAAAATGGTTAAAAATTAGACTGTTCCTATTGAAACTTCTGTAATACCACTAACAGCTTATGCAAACTATTTTGCATGTATCTGTAAAATAATAGGCACCATTTCTCCTAGGACTGACGTAAAAAACCCCCTCAATATTTGATCTAAAGCTGAATTTTAATCATCCTGAATGGAAAAACCTCCCACAACCAATCTCTTCAAAACCAGATAGGCTTTTAAAATAAATTACTTAGTGCACCAGCAACGCAAACTGATTAACATTTATGTAGCTACAAGGATTATAGCTAAATTTGAAAACGGTCGGCAAGCCGATCAATTTTCTTCTTGTATGGTGTGATCTTCACTGTACTTAACATTAAAACAAGTTTTGAAGCAATAGCAAACCAACTGCCATGAAGCAGTGAGGTATTATCAATTAACATTCAATATTATATATTTTGAAACTGTATAGTCCACAATGACCGTTGTCTTTGGAAAAGGGTCATTACCGCATGATTGCCTCCTTGCCATGCCCTCTCACAGCTCAGGACATGTTAGTCAGCTATTGTCAGTTTCCACCTACAGTGCAAGCACACAGGAAAATCAGATTTTATTAGGCTAGAAAAACAAAAAAGACAGTCTAAACATAAAATAAGCGCTTGCACTCACACACATTAATCAATAGTGTTGCTCAGCTACATTTCCAAATTCACCTGCTGCCCAATGAAGATCTAAAGAAGAAAACAGGGCAATTAGCTTAAATGCTGGCAGTCTCGGAGCTTTATTAAACTCAGGCTCAAATCTAAAGTTTTGATGGAGACAGATGCAATCGCAGGCAGAATGGCAGCTTCGTGTTATAAGTGTACTTCAGTGTGCTACTCAAAACACGTCCTGTACTACAAATTCGCTGTGTATAGATGAAATACAGAGGGGGGAGAGAAAAAAAAAAATCAAACCAGAAAATTAGAACTATCCTCTGAAAAATCATGTTCTTTTGAACACATAACAAATATTTTTCTTGGCACGAATGGGTAGTTTAAAGGTCTGTGACAGGGAGGGTAATATTACTTAAATATGAAAGCTGAAGTCGATCAAATGCATTGAATTATAACGGTCAATTGAACTCAACAGCAATTATCTAGATACATGGAAATAGCATTTATATTCCAAAAATGGGTAGTACTCAGCACTTCCATCACTATTAGAAGCTGATCAACAGTCTCTGCTGTATCATCTCTTTCTTCCCTTTCCCAAGAAAAATTAATTCATACAACCATACAAGTTAACTGAATATATTGGCATGGGTTTAATGTGCATTTATTTTAAGAAGTTTACTAATACAGTTATAACTAAAATTATTACAAAAGCAACCAAATGAGGACTTTAACCTTAAGTAGGAATGAAGAATAACTGCTACCAGTTAGCTTTGACCATCAAAGTAGGAAATGTTTTTAAGTTCAGATCTTAATTTCAATTTGCTACATGTTAAATATAGAAACTTGAGATATGTAAATTCAAAGAAAGATCAAGTTTCTTCCTCCAGCTATTTCATAGAAAGACAGAGATTGCACCAGAACAAGATCCCACGCTCCACTTATTGTTTCTGTTCATAATAGCATCTTGCGCTATTTTGTTTCAGTTTGAAAGCTTGCAATTGTTAGGGATGGGAAATGAGTTGAATAAACCATTGTTGCATATAGCCACCTCTGATAATCAGTCTAATATTTTATATGAATATACCTTTTCCAGGATTTGAAACAAAATTGTAAAATTTTTCCTTAAAAAATGTAACTATGCTCAATATTAGATGATAACATACCTCACAAAAACACATGGTAGTCTGCACAAATTTTTTGTGGCCTATCAAATTAACAATTGAACTTGCATAAAATGTAACGGTAGTACAAATCTTGCTGCAATGTAAAATAGCACTTTTCTAAGTGCAAATAATGTGAATTTACCAAGCTTAAGACTTGGGCAAAAAGCTAACCAGTAAAATTTCAAATAATGATGCATTCAGTCTTCAGACCCGACTGTCTGACAATCAGAATTTTCTAAGTATCATAAGCTAAAATAAATGTGATTGAATAGTTATGTACAAGTTGTAAATAGTTAATAATCTGGTAGTTGTTGCAAGCTTAGGCAGAATTTATAAAGATCTAATTTATACAGAATTGCTCTTCACCTTCTTTAGTAATAATTTGAGTACATGCGTCAAATGATTACATGGGATATATGGCACAGAAACCGGCTATTTTGCCCAACCAGTCCATGCCAGTGTTTATGCTCTATTGAATCTCTTTTTATCTTTTCTCATCTAACTCCATTATAACCATCTGTTTCCTTCTCCCTTGTATGCACAATCAGAATATTTCATAATTTTAAAGACATCTATTAAGTCACCCCTCAGTCTTCTGTCTTCAAGAGAAGAGACCCAACCTTATGTTCTTTCCTGATGTTTACCCAAATATTTCTGGCATCATCTTTTCTGGTAAATCTTCTCTGCACCCTCTCCATGTACATTCTTTAATAATATGGCAACCAGAGCTGCATGTAGTACTTATAATCTTTATTGTCACAAGTAGGCTTACATTTATACTGCAATGAAGTTATTGTGAAAAGCCCCTAGCCGCCGCCTTCTGGCACCTGTTTGGGTACATTGTGTGAGAATTCAGAATGTCCAAATTAGCACAGGGCTAAATTGCTGGCTTTGAAAGCAGACCAAGGCAGGCCAGCAGCACGGTTCAATTCCCGTAACAACCTCCCCGAACAGGCGCCAGAATGTGGCGACTAGGGGCTTTTCACAATAACTTCATTTGAAGCCTACTTGTGACAATAAGCGATTTTCATTTTCATTTCATTCATTTCAATTACCTAACAGCACATCTTTAGGGACTTGTGGGAGGAAACCTGTGCACACAGGGAGAACGTGCAGACTCCAGACAGTGACCCAAGCTGGGAATCGAACCTGGGACCCTGGAGCTGTAAAGCAACAGTGCTACCCACTGTGCTACCCACACTGTATGGTCTAACCAAGGTTCTATACATGCTCAGAAAAACATTAACTTCTTTTCCATTTTGATTGTGATGGGAATCATGCACAAGTTTGTGGGTGATACAGCGTTTAAATATGGGTCTTAAGATGAAAATAATAGATTGGAGGAGGATCCTGATACAATGGGAAATATCCCTGTCCCCGTCAGATGTCTTTTACTGTTGACAAGTGTAGCAAGCAAGTAGGCGGCCTTGGCCAGGCTGCATCAACAAGCATATTGGATCTAGCTTTGGTACGTTCGCACAGTAAAAGACATTGAGACCCGAAAAAACTTCAGGAAGACTCCTGAGCTGATAAACCAACAGTCATTAAGCTGGTGCCTTTTATATGGAAATTTATGCTTTGCCAATGTCATTCAAATAAAGAATAATTAGGGGACATCAAATTCAAGTTACAGAGTTCCCACTTGGTAAAATAAAATAGTACGTGTTGCACCTGCATGATGTGGGAGCTGGTGGACCCCATTGTGGTCCCTATAGAACACATCTCTAGCAAGTGTTGGTTGCTGGAGGACCCTCGTCTTGAGTTAAAAAAAATTTAAAAATTTAGAGTACCCAATTATTTTTTTTCCAATTAAGGGGCAATTTAACGTGGCCAATCCACCTAACCTGCACATCCTTGGGTTGGGAGGGTGAAATCCGTGCAGACATGGGCAAATTGTGCAAACTCCACATGGACAGTGGCTCAGGGCCGGGATTTGAACCTGGGTCCTCAGCGCCGTAGGCAGCAGTGCTAACCACTGTGCCACATGCCGCCCCTCTTCATCTCAGAGATGATGAGCTGGAGCCTGAGCTTCAGACAGTGAGTGGAGGTTACCTGGATGCTGTGTTGCAGGAGACAGTCACGCCCCTTACATTAAGTACCTTGAATTCGGTCTGTGGTCAGAGACTATGAGCGAGGTAGGTAGAGGGATCCAGGAAGTAGGGTTGCAGGAGGTTTCAAACAGGTCTGAGATTCTTGGCCCTGTCCGGATGAGAGCAGGAACTGTGGGGAGGATGAGCAAACCGGCCACAGCACTGCGTTACCTACCTGGTGCTCGAGATATCTCATCTGGGCTGCAGTGGAACCTGGGAGTGGGAGGGCAAAGATCCAGTTGTTGGGCAGCACGGTAGCACAGTGGTTAGCACTGCTGCCTCATGGCACCGAGGTCCCAGGTTCGATCCCGGCTCTGGGTCACTGTCCGTGTGGAGTTTGCACATTCTCCCAGTGTTTGGGTGGGTTTTGCCCCCACAACCCAAAGATGTGCAGGGTAGGTGGATTGGCCACGCTAAATTGCCCCTTAATTGGAAAAAATGAATTGGGCACTCTAAATCTAAAAAATAAAGATCCAGTTTTGGGGTCTACGTTTGTACCAGCGACATAGGTAGAACACGGGTAGAAGTTCTGCTGAAGGAATATGAGCAGCTGGGGGCTAAATTAAAAAGAAGAACCAAAAAGGTAATAACCTCTGGATTACTGCCTGAGCCACAATCTAATTGGTACAAGGTCAATAAGACTAAAAAGGTAATGCGTGGCTCAAACGTTGGTGGGAGAAATGGGTTTGAATTCATGGGACATTGGCACCAGTACTGGAGAAGGAGGGAGTTGTTCAGATGGGATAGTCTTCACTTGAATCATGCTGGGACCAGAGTCCTGGCGAATTTCAGAACTAGGGCAGTAGATAGAGCTTTAAAGTAAATGGGGGGAGGGGGGTGGGTTCAGTTGTATGGAAAATTGGAAAATCAAAGTTAAAGGAGAAAGTGGGAGTGCAGGTTAATGATGAGGACTTTAAACTAATTAAAGGGGCCGAGGGCTCAGACGAGATTTCCAGAACACAATAGATCAGAGTATAGAAAGTGTGAGGCACAGCAAAAAAAGGGGACAACTATGAGATGGGGGGCAGTCAACGCAGGACTACGGGTGTTGTACTTAAATGCGCGCAGTATACGAAACAAGGTAAATGAGTTTGTTGCACACATGGAAATTGGCGGGTATGATACTGTGGGCATCGCAGAGACATGGCTGCAAGGGGATCAGGGCTGGGATCTAAATATCCAAGGATATGCGTCCAATCAAAAGGACAGGCAGTTGGGCATGGTTGCATTATTAACAAATTAGCATAATCAATAACAAGAAACCATATTGGTTCGGGAGGTGTAGAATCTGTGTGGGTAGAGTTGAGGAACCGTAAAGGAAAAAAAGACCCTGATGGGTGTTATGTACATGCCCTCTAGCAGTAGTCAGGATGCGTGGCAGAAAATAAATCAGGAGATAGAAATGGCATACAAGAAAGACAATATTACAATAATTATGGGGGACTTCAATATGCAGGTATACTGGGAAATCAGGTTCGTAGTGGATCCCAAGAAATGAATTTGTGGAATGTCTACAAGATGGTTTTTGGAGCAGCTTGCAGTCGAGCCCACTAGGGAACAGGCAATTCTGGATTTGATGATGTGTAATGGGGTGGGCTTGATTAGGGAACTTGAGGTGAAGGAACCCTTAGGGGACAGTGACCACAATATGATAAGAGTTCCTCCTGCAGTGTGAGAGAGAGAAGCTGGAATCAGATGTAATGGTTATACAATTAAGTAAAAGTAACTACAAAGACATGAGGGAGGAGCTGGCCAGAGTTGATTGGAATGGGAGACTAGCAGGAAAGGTGGAGCAGCAATGGTAGGTGTTTTTGGATGTTAGGTGGGAGGCACAACAGAAATTCATCCCATGATATTAGGAGCAACCATGTTAAGGGGAGGACAAAGCATCCATGGCTGACAAGGGAGGTCAAGACAGCATAAAAGCAAAGGAAAAAGCAGACAAAGTGACGAGAATTAGTGGGAAGCCAGAGGATTGGAAAGCCTTTAAAAGCAAGAGGACAACTAAAAAAGCAATGGGGGGGGGGGGGGGGGAGAAGAGAAGAGAGAAGATGAAATAAGAGTGTAAGATAGCTCGTAATATAAAAGAAGATTGCAGGAGTTTATCCCCCGATATATAAAAGTAAAAGAAGCAAGAATAGACTTTGGGCCACTGGAAAATGAGGGTGGAGTAATAGGGAACAAAGAAATGGCAGAGGAACTAAATAGTTTGCATTAGTCTTCACAGTGGAAGACACCAGTGGAATACCAGAACGCCAAGAGAGTAAGGAGGCAGGTGAGTGTAGTGGCCTGGCCATCACTGAAGAAGTGAAAGGTCTGGGGAAGCTGAAAGGTCTGAAGGTGGATAAATGACCTGGACCGGATGGACTACACCCTGAAGGAGATAGCGGAGGAGATTATGACGGCATTGGTGATCTTTCAGGAATCACTGGAGACAGGGTAACACGGTGGCGCAGTGGTAGCACTGCAGTCTCACGGTGCCGAGGTCCAAGATTCGATCCTGGCTCTGGGTCACTGTCCGTGCGGAGTTTGCACATTCTCCTAGTGTCTGCGTGGGTTTCGCCCCCACAACCCAAAGATGGGCAAGATAGGTGGATTGAACACACTAAATTGTCACTTAATTGGAAAAAATGAATTGGGTGCTCTAAATTTTTTTTTTTTTTTTTTTTAAAGGAATCACTGGAGGCAGGGAGGGTCCCTGAGGATTGGAAAATGGCTAATGTAGTACCCCTGTTTAAGGTGGGAGGGAGGGAGGCCAAAGTGAGGGAATTACAGGCCGGTTAGCCTAACTTCGGTTGTCGGTACGATTTTAGAGTCTATTATTAAGAATGAGAATGCGGAGTACTTAGAAGTGCATGGTAAAATAGGACTGAGTCAGCACGGCTTTGTCAAGGGAACGTCATGCCTCACAAATGTGTTAAAATTCTTTGAGGAGGCAACAAAGAAGTTAGACAAAGGAGAGCCAGTGAACGTAATCAATTTGGATTTCTAGGTCTTTGACAAGATGCCATACAGAGGCTGCTAAATCAGATAAGAGCCGATGGGGTTAGGGGCAATGTAGTAGTATGGATAGATGATTGACTGACTGACAGAAGGCAGAGAGTGGGGTTAAAGGGGTGTTTTTAGGATGGAAGCCGGTGACCAGTGATGTCCCACAGGGGTCAGTGTTGGGACCACAACTCTTCACGCAACGATCTGGAAGCAGCAGCTACGTTTTCAGGTGATACAGAGATATGTAGAGGGACAGGTAGTGTTGTGGAAACAGGGAGGCTGCAGAAGGACCTAGATAGGCTAGGAGAGTGGGCAAAGTGGCAGATGGAATACGTGGAAAAGTGTGAAGTTATGCACTTCGGTAGGAAGAATAGAGGCACAGGCTATTTCCTAAATGGGGAAAGGCTTCTGAAATCCGAAGCACAAAGGAGATGAGGAGTCTTAGTTCAGGATTCTCTTACGGTTAACATGCAGGTTCAGTTGGCAGTTAGGAAGGCAAATGCAATGTTAACATTCATGTCGAGAGAGCTATAATACATGAGCGAAGATGAACCATTGAGGCTGTATAAGACTCTGGTCAAACTCCATTTGGAATATTGTGAGCAGTTTTGGGCCCTCTATCTAAGGAGGAATGGCCTTGGAAAGGGTCCAGAGGTGCTCCCCGGAATGAAGGACTTGTCATATGAGGAATGGTTGAGGTCTCGGGGCCTGTACTAGATGGAATTTAGAATGATATGGGGAGGGGGATCTCATTGAAACTTACAGAATACTGAGAGGCCTAGATAAAGTGAACGTGGAGAGAATGTTCCCACTAGGAGAAACTAGAACCTGAGGGCACACCCTCAGACTGAAGGGACGATCCTTTAAAACAGGGATGAGGAATTTCTTCAGCCAAAGGGTGGTGAATCTGTGGAACTCATTGCCGCAGAAGGCTATGGAGGCCATGTCGCTGAGTGTCTTTAAGATAGAGATAGATAGGTTCATGATTAATAAGGGGATCGGGGATTATGGAGAATGGGCAGGAGAATGGTGATGAGAAACATATTAGCCATGATTGAATGGCAGAGCAGACTCGAAGGGCCGAATAGCTTAATTCTGCCCCTATATCTTGTGGTCTTATAGTAATTACTAGTGAAAAGTAGGGAAGCACGTGAGCCAAATGGTGCACAGTAACATCCCAAAGCCTCCAATGAGATACACGAGCAGATCTGTTTGTGTGACATTGGTCAGGACACAAGAGAACACCCCTGCTCTTCTTATAGTGTCACTTGAAAGCTTTGATTTAATGCTTCATTCTAATGGCAGGACATCCAATAGCAGCACTGCCTTAATAGAACATTGAAGTATCAGCCTTAATTATGTGCTTAGGTCTCTAAAGTAGGGCATGAACACATAACCTTTCCAATAAATGGAGAGAATGTTACCGTTAAGTCAAAGTCAGTTACATGACAAAGAGTCTTTGACAAAGGGTCATTGGACTCAAAACATTAGCTCTTTTCTCTCCCTGCAGATGCTGCCAGACCCGCTGAGATTTTCCAGCATTTTCTCTTTCGTTTTAGTTACACAACAGTACTTTGCACTGTCAAATTGTTGTGAAGTTGCTGGCATCTGCAGACAGGCCATATGGTAGACTATTGCTTCTCGTTCTTGACTTGGTGCATATTTGCTATATTCATTCTAAAGAGAGCTGGTTGAGCTTCTAAGAATGGTAAACATTTCTACATACAAATTATGGCAGCTTTAACAGTCACTGTGATTGCTTCGAACTAGCTTAATTTTTGAAGAGGAACTTTCCAGTTTCTCCATAAATTGGCCTCTGGGGTTCTCTCTTGTGAGCAACTGTTGGAACTGAAATGAGCTAGAAATGTTGATGCCAGGATAGTTCAATGACCCTCTTAGTCTTTCTGTGCCCTTTATTTTTGCATGTTAAGTGCCTGTGCACCCAAAAATTAACATATCTTGGTTGGGACTGGATGTGGTGGTAACTATACCCAGGTGATTATGATACAGTATATATTTGTGGTATAAGGAACTATATAAATCTAACCGTACCCAAGATGTCCCTTTAATTCTTGTAAAAAAATTAAACTGGATTCTGGCACAATAATCTCTAACATGCATCAGCAGAGTTCAGCCCTAGGTTACCGTGAATTCAAGTCTGCTGGATTCCAGGATAGAAGATCAGTGGTTTAGGAGATCTACTAATAAATAGCATGGCATTTGTTCTAAATGGGACTAGTCAATTCATCAAAACGATATTTAAATCACAGGCCCCAGGACAATAGGAACAAAATACAAATTAGTATATAATTAGCTTGGCAACAAGAAACCAGATTTGAATTGTTTTCATAGATAAATACAAATGTTTACATCTAAAAATTGGTGTGATTCAATACATTAAGACTTGTCTAAAATTAATTTGAACACCAACTGTTACTCCACTATGCCCAAAACACAATGAAAAGCACAATCCTTGCCAACATACCTCTTCATCATCTAAAAAAGGTTCATACCAATCCCACAAATCAGCTGGGGGCTGTGTGTACCTTTAGAAATAAACATTCAAGATGTTACGAATATACAGCAAATACAAAGTAAATATCACTTGCACGATAAATCTCTTTTACATTTTAATTTCTGCAGATTGGAGATATATTGACCTGATGTTGGTCTCCCAATTTACAGCCTCAGCTGGGACCATACCATATCAAATGCCAAGCACAACAAACTGGCAAGTTAATTGCATGTGCATGAGATTGTCAAATTCAGAATATCTATTTTTATTAAAGCAAGGTAGTGGGTGCTCTGTTATTTCCTTATGCAGATAATGATGGGAGGCACACATACGGTTAGCTACACTTTTTTCAAAGTAAAAGCACCTGTATGAACACCCTTCTCAAAATCACATTTTGTTTTGACATTATAGCAGTTTGCACACTGAATGAAAGCATATACAAAGCTTCTGATCACCTTACATATCAAGTGCAAAGTCTCTCCTAATCAGCCCAGTGTTCAAAGCCAAAAGTCAATTGAGCTAATCACTACACGACAGCTCAACCAAGAATCATTCAGAACAATCTGAAAGAACTTTAGTAATAAACACATTTGTTTCAGGTTGCAACATCTTCTTCAGGTGAGCTATTATTACTTCATGAGTAAAGTCACAAGAAACTCGCTCACAAAACCATTACTACATTTTAAACAGAAACTTGCCTGCAGCACCATTCAGCCAACTTTGTTTAAAGCACTGTAGTAAACTAGTACCATATTTAGCAGTAAAAATTAACCTTTAAATAGTTAACAGAAGTAAAAGGAATGTAGCTTTAAAATATCTGTATTTTAAATGAGTGCTTGTTTGAAAAAAAGTAGACATACCGTATATACATGAAGCCTAAACCTCGGATGTACGGAGAGTCAGTATGCGTTATTAGGCCCATCACCTGTTTACGAGTTAACTTCAGGGTAAACAGCTTGTACAGTAGACAAAAGGCAGTGGAAACAATGCCTCCCGTTCCAACACCCCGTACCTGAAATAAAAATTCAAATATAATTTTGTACAAATGCTTACACAGAATGTTATTATAGTCAATTTTATTTTCTAGAAATAGCATACATGGATTCAGAAGGTAAGAAAGATTGACCTGAAATCAGGGCAGCAGTATTTGAATGGGCTAAGTGGCAATTAATATTTGTGCTCCATAAGTGCCACCCCTCAATAAGAAACTCTCACCATTTTCCCTCAACATTCAATGTCATTAGTATCACTGAATCCCACATCATCAACATTGTGTGGATTAACACTAACCAGAAACTTAACTGGACCAGTCATATAAATACTGTGGCTGCAAGAACAGATCAAAGACTGGGTATTTACACTTAATGACTTACCTTCTGACTTCCCAAAGCCTTCCCACCACCTAAAAACATGAGTCAGGAGTTTAATGGAGTATACTTCACTTGCCTGATGAGTGCTAACCCAACAATATTCAAAATGCTCAGCATCATCCATGACAAAGCAGCCCAATTGATTGACACACAAGCCACCTCCTTAAATTCTATTTCCTTGAATACTATTTCAGTCCCACTGACACACTATCTGTGTGCCATCTGCAAGATGCACTGCAGCAACTCACCAAGGCTTCTTTGAAAGCACTCCTGAAACCCAATCACCTAGAAGGACCAGGACAGCAGACAAAGAGGAACATTATCATCTCCAGGTTACACAACATCCGGACTTGAAAATGTGTCACCCTCCCTCTATTGTCACTGGGCCAAAGTTGTGGAACATTTCATTCCCCACTGCTCTATGCAAGTCCCTGCACCATATGGACAGTGGGTCACAAAGACAGTTCACCATCGCTTTCAAGGGCAATTAGTGATGGGCAAGAAATGCTGTGCTTATCAGCAACACACCCTGTGAATGTATGACTAAACCTCCCTCCGTGCAAATATCTTGCGAATGGTCATAGGCCCGAACGTTATCTTTTTCTCTCTCTGCAGATGCAGTCTGACCTCAGTAGTTCAATCATTTTTTTTTTTAAGAAAAGTAATTCCTTCGTCCAAATTATCCATTATTATTTGATTAATTTGAACTCATTTTTTTGCTACAAAGAACGGAATCTGACAAATCAAGGTACTCTCTACTGAAGACGTTGTGACTATGGGAGTTAGTCTGAGCATTCCTACTACCAGCTTTGTACTGCTTGGTTTTCTCCCATTTTTTTCTACTCCTCCATGCAGCACTACAAGGGGAAAAACCAAACCCAAGCCAAAAGAAACAAGAAAATGTGATGTGCCTTGCTTCAAAGTCATTACTGGAAAGGAAGTGGTTGAAAGAAGTCATTGAAATATTTCGATAATAAAAACAAATTACTACGGATGCTGGAATCTGATACAAAAAAAACTAGACAATCTCAGCAGGTCTGACAGCATCTGTGGAGAGAAAAGGATACCAACTTTTCTAGTTTTGACTAAGTCATCCAGACTCGAAACGTTAGCTCCCTTTTCTTTCCACAGATGCTGCCACAGACCTGCTGAGATTGTCTAGCATTTTCTGTTTTTGAGTCATTGAAATATTTCTACTGGTCCAAACATATTTAAGTTGCTTTCCTTGAACACTATATTTGAGAGTTTGGGATGCAAGTCGAAGATTTCAAATATTTACCAGCCATCGATGATTTCCTAGGTTACTTTTTTTCTGCATGCATTCTTTGATTCAGTCACTTACCTCGCTATTTACTTCCCCAAATGAGTTCTCTACACTGAGTGAATTGGAAGTAACCAGTCAAGTAAATACCCTGTAAATTAGCACCAGGTTTGTCAAGGACAAAGGACTGGGACAGGTTCGAGGGCTGGGGGTTTTTGTGTGTGAAAGTTGGGCCGAGGAACTGATGGTGAAGGTATGACGCATCACGGTGGTAATGGCTGACTCACATGCAGATACGCGACCAGACTAGGCTCCGGAACACCTGGGTGAGCCAGGTGTTTCACTCAGGCTTTGAGAGTTGAGCCCGGGGAGTGGCGGTCTTAATTAATCAGAGAGTTCGGTTCCAGGCAGAGAGGGTCATAGTTGATCAGGATAGACGGGAGGGGAAGTCGGTGGTTCTAGTGAATGTGTACACCCTGAATTGGGACAATGTATCGTTTATGAAACAGCTGCTGGCTATAGTGCTGGATTTAGATAGCCACCAATTGATTTTGGTGGTGGGAGGAGAGAGAGAGAGAGAGAGAGAGAGAGAGAGAGAGAGAGAGAGAGAGAGACAGAGACAGAGAGAGAGAGAATATGCGGAACGGTAATGGGGAGGTCTCCCTCGACTTTGTGGGAGGCGCTGAAGGTGGGATCTGGGGAGATATTTAAGGCACATGTGGACGGGGAAGCGAGGGAAGAGCAGCAGAAACTGATGGATGTGATTCTGGAGGTGGATCGAAGGTATGCAAGGGACCCAACCCTGACACTTTTAAAGTGCAGGACAAAACTGCAAATGCAGTATGACTCTGCCCACAGAAAAATGAGGCCAGGGAAAAGGGGTGGTGTACGAGTATGGGGAGAAGGCCAGCTGTCTCTTGGTTCACCATTAAGGTGGCAGGAGGTCAGGGAAGTTGTTCAGGTTAGGAATCTGGAGGGTAGGCTAGTTTCCGCCCTTGATAAGGTAATTGGAGTGTGTAGCGGCCTTTTAAGAGAGGTTGTATAGGCCAGAGCCATCAGAGGACGAACGAGGGATGGCAGAGATCCTAGGGAGTTTGGAGATTCCACGAGATGGGGGAGAAATTGCGAGAGGAGCTGGAGGCACCACTGGGCCTGAAGGAGATTCAGATAGCATTGAAGCACACTCAAGTAGAGAAGGCACCAGGGCCAGGTGGGTTCCTGGTGGAATTTTATAATAGGTTTTTGGATTAGTTATGTCCTTTGTTGCTGGGCACCTTTCGCAACTTCTTGGCCCAGGTGACGTGGGGCAAGCGTCTATCTCGCTGCTCTTGAAAAAGGACAAGAACCCACAGTGTGTAGGTCGGATCGCCCGATCTCCCTGTTAAATGTAGATGTCATTAAGGTTGGAGCCTTGCCTTCCAGAGATAATAGGGGATGATGAGGGCGGTTTGCGACAGGTTGGAAGCTGTCAAACGTGCAGTGGTTGTTAAATGTGGTACTTACCCTGTGGCCGGGTCGGTACTGGAGATGGTTGTATAATTGGACTCAGAGATGGGGTCTAAAATGGGTGGAGTGAGGGTATCTTTTCGCAGTATTGGAGAAGTTTGGATTTGGACCTGGGTTTGTGCCGTGGGTGCGCTTGCTGTATGTGGCCACATTTTCTGGCGTTTGTATCAACACCATGAGCTCGGGGTCTTTTCCGTTGCACCAGGGCATGAGGCAGGGGTGTCAGATGTCTCCCATGTTGTTTGTGCTGGCAACTGCGTTGAGGGCCTCAAGTGCGTGGAGAGGGATGGTTAGATGTCGAACATAAGGTGTTATTATATGCAGATGATTTCCTGCAGTACGTTCTGGACCCGGGGTCATCCATAGGGAATAGTATGAGTATTTTGGGGAGCTTCAGTGTCTTGTCCAGTTACAAGTTGAACATAGGGAAGAGTGAATATTTTGTGGTCTGTGCATCAGGTGGGGGAGCCGGATTGGGGGGTGGTTGTCATTTCAGGTAGCAGGGACTAGTTTTTGATACTATGGGATCCAGGTGGCGGGGGAGTGGGAGTAACTTCGGAGGTTGAATTATACAAGCCTGGTGAGGCGAGTTAAGGCAGACTTGCAGAGGTGGGATAGTCACATGTTATCGTTGGTGGGCCGGGTTCAATCGGTTAAGATGAACATCTTGCCAAGATCTTTATTTTAGAGTCTCCAGGTGTTCCTGACCAAGTCATTTTTCCAAAGGGTCGAGCAGCTTATTTCTGGCTTTATTTGGGCAGATAAGGCCCTGAGGATCCGGAGGGGGTCCTCCAGAGGGAGAAACAGGAAGGGAATCTAGCAGCGCCAAGTATTGAGCGGCCAATATGGAGATGATGTTAGGGTGGCGCAAGAATCCAAGGGTTCTCTGGGTTCAGATGGAATCGGGGTCATGTGGGGGGGAGAGATTTGGGAGCATTGGTAACAGCCCCACTTCCGTTGGCGCCGGCATGGTACTCAATGAACCCAGTGGTGCTGGTCCACATTACAAAAATGGAGGCAGCTCCGCCAGCATTTCAAGTTGGGGGCAACATCAAGGCTGGCTCCCATTTGTGCTAACCACCTTTTTGAGTCGGCGTGGCTAGATACCACATTTGGTGCATGGAGAGAGAAAGGGCTGGAGAGTGGGAGATTTATTCTTGGAGGGCAGTTTGCCAGCCTGGAGTAGCTGCAGGAGAAATTTGGGCTGAGGGGCTTGGACATGTTTAGGTTTCTCTAGGTGCGGTGCTTCGTTGAGAGTCCCCCCCCCCCCCCCCCCCGCCCCCCCCAGATTTCCCGGTGGTGCCTCCATTATCCTTATTGGACAGGACTCTCTTTTTCGTGGTCGGAGGAGGGCAGTATGTCGGCATGTATGAACGGATCATAGGTTAAGAGTTGAGTTCGGTGGAAGGAGGTGAATGCTTAAGTAATTGTGCGTCCTTATTTGCTAACTCCATCATCTGATGTGCACATTGTGCAGAGATATGTTGTTCCAAAGGGCAACTTTGTGAATTCTGGGAGCATGATTAATGTCATAGATTGCAGTTTTAAGGTACCTTAATACCTTGAAGAACAACAGATGAAAGGAACTTTACATGTAGGTAGAAATGAGTCAATCCAAGCCAAAGAAAAATAAGTTACATTTGTGTAAAGGTAAAAGGTAAAGCCGCCATAGTCCCAGATGACCATAGGCTGCTTTCCCCTTTGAGGGGGAGATCTGACTGATGATGATTTTACCCGAGGATCACTACCCTCAGATAAGGTGCAAGGTTGAGAAGGTGGAGCCTTCATGACTAAAACATTATTAAATTTGTGTATATATACACACACACAGTAGATTCATAAACTACATTCATGAGAATACATTCAGAAAGCCCCGCCCATAATATTTTATCTGGGCAATAGGCATGAACCACCCAATGCCAGCAGAACTGAATCAATATATAATGAGCAGCATTGCCAAACTCAATGTGCGTGGGAACGTGGCAGCTTTTGCATCACCAGTATTACTACGGGTATAAATAAATTTGCTGAAATTCAATTAAATAGCTGCAGAAAATTCAAAAAGGAGCAATAACAACGTGGGCGCATGTGGTCCTATGTTGATCCATAATGAGTTAAACGATAATAGATTCAATGTATTGCCTTTAAGGCCAACAGATTCAGCAAGGTGAACTTGGGAGTAAATTAGAAGGGTTAAAGAGATGCAAAAAGAGAGAGACACAAGCGTATTTGTGCACAATTCTTTGAAGGTGGTAGGTCAGTTAATAAAGCATATGGTATCCTGGGCTGTTATAAATAGAGGCCGAGTACAACAGCCAAATGGTTATGCTAAATGTATATAAACACTAGTTCAGCCCAGGTGAAGTATTGTGCCCAACTCCAGCCACCTTAGTTTAGGTGCACATGACGAATTTGGAGATTGTACAAAAGCAATTTACTAGAATCGTTCCAGTGATGAGAGATGGACTGGAAAAACTGGAGCTGACGTCCTTAGAGCAGAGAAGGCCAAGGGGAGATCTGATAGGGGTCTTTAAAATGAAAGGATTAGATAAGAGTAAAGAAAGAAAGTTTCCAATGGTTAAAAGGTCAATAACCAGTGGGCACAGGTTTATGAATGGCAAAGGAACATGAAGAAAAACCCTTCTATGCAACGAGTGATTAGGATTTGGAATGCATCGTCTGTTAAGAGTGGTTGATGCAGATTCAATAGCAGTCTTCAAATTGGAATTACATAAATACTTGGAGAAAACACTGCAGGGACATTGAGTAAGAGCAAGGCAATGGCATTCTGAATTGCGCTTTGAAAAAGCTAGTGCAGACTCAAGGGGTCAAATTGGCCTCATTCTGTGCTGTACTATTCTATGACCCTGTAAGGGATTTCAAGCACCAAACTTTAAACAGAACAAGGAGAGTAACCATGGCTAGAGAGGAGCAAGACAGAAATGTTTGCTGATACAATCAATTGGTTCCTCACTAATTCCTACAGCACAACAGTGCTTTGGGGTGTCCTGTAGTCATAACAGATGTACGTCTTTTTTATAAACTCAGCAAGGTTCAGGAAATAAAATTACTGGACATGGTCCCTAGTAGTGATCCCAAATGCAGCCACATATGGAATACGATGTGCAGCTTTGGTACTAAACAAAGCTGTTGAATGTGTCACGAGACATAAATATTGGTTTGGCAAAGAAATTATTTGAGTTTTTTGTAATAATCAAATTAATAAATCCTACCTGGTTGAATAGAGGGATAAAATTGCAGAACTAGGAGAGACAATTGTAAAATAGGCAAACAAGGAATTTGGCTAGTGTCAGGAAAGCTTTTATTTACATGTACTGTCATTGACCCTAGATTGCTGAAATCTGCTACGCGTTTGGAATTCTTCAATCCTAAGCAATCGGCTTTAGCTCAGTTGTAGCAGTCTCAACCTCTAAATCAGATGCTTATGGTTTTAGGCCCCAATCCAGAGACTCTGAGCATGTAACCGTGGATGATACTACAGGAAGTGTTGCATTGTTGGGGGTGCTCTCATTGGAATAAAATATTGTAGCTGGAGGATGAGGGCCTGGTATATAAAGGGCTAATGAAGGGCTGAGTACAGTACCAACCACAATGATGTAAGAAGGCATATGACCCAGACGTGTGCAGCGCTTTGCAGACATGGATAGAGCTCAGCATGGAGACAGCTTCTAGCCTGTACCCCTTACTGTGCATATGTAAATAGTTCTAGCAGTTAATAAAGAGTTAGTTACTCTAAGAAGGCTACAGAGACTTATTTGAGAGATGCTGTTCTGTAACTAACACCCTCCTAGCATGGTGGCAACAATGGGATCAAAACCTCGAACCACACTAAAATGCTTAGACAAACTGAAACACTGAAAGATTAAGAAAAACTTCAACAAGTCTTTCTGACGTGAAAGAAGCTCACAAAAGAATCAGAGGGCGCAGCTGAAAGAGAGCACCAGAAAATGTTCCGAGAAAGGTCTGGAAGCTGACGCAGAGATTTTTTCTGCAACAGATGAATCGATTGAATCTCCTTTGGAAGTCCAGCTTCAGAGTGCAGAGTTGATAAAACCTGCAATGGTGAGCTAAATCCAGGCTGCAGCAAATTTTGAGACCCCTTTAAATAATTCAATGTTAAATGCTGTTTGAAAGAAATACGTCATTAAAACCTAGTCTGAGTTGGCCCACGAGCTTGCCAGGAAAAAGACAATTAAATATTTCAGGAACATTTGGGGTTGCATGGTTGCAGTGGCTAGCACTGCTGCTTCACATAGGGACCCGGGTTCAATTCCGGCCTCGGAATACTGCCTGCGTGGAGTTTGTGCTTTCTCCCCGTGTCTACGTCGGTTTCCTCTAGGTGCTCCGGTTTCCTCCCACAATCCAAAGATGCGCAGCTTAGGTGGATTGGCCATGCTAAATTGCCCCTTAGTGTCTAAAAGGTTAGGTGGTGTAACAGGGATAAGGCGTGGGCCATAAAACATAGGAGCAGAATTAGGCCACTTGGTCCATCTGCTCCGCCATTCAATCATGACTGATATTTTTCTCATCCCCTTTCACCTGCCTTCTCCCCATAACCCCATCCCCTTATTAATCAAGAACCTATCTATCTCTCTCTTAAAGACACTGTGATTTGGCCTCCACAGCCTTCTGCAGCATAGAGTTTCACAGATTCACCACCCTCTGGCTGAAGAAATTCCTCCTCATCTCTGTTTTAAAGGAGGGCAGCACAGTGGTGCAGTGGATAGCACTGCTGCCTCACGGCACTGAGGTCCCAGGTTCGATCCTGGCTCTGGGTCACTGTCCGTGTGGAGTTTACACATTCTCCCCATACTTGCGTGTGTTTCGCTTCCACAACCCAAAGATGTGCAGGCTAGGTGGATTGGCACAGCAGCTAAATTGTCCCTTAATTTAAAAAAATCTCTGTTTTACAGGATCATCCCTTCAGTCTGAGATTGTGTCCTCTGGTTCTAGTTTTTCCTACTAATGGAAACATCCTCTCCACATCCACTCTATCCAGGCCTCGCAGTATCCTGTAAGTTTCAGTAAGATCTCCCCTCATCCTTCTAAACTCCAACGTGTACAGACCCAGAATCCTCAATCGACAAGCTCTTCATTCCAGGGATCATTCTTGTGAACCTCCTCTGGACCCTTTCCAAGAGCCTTATACAGCCTCAGAAGTACATCCCTGGTCTTGTATTCTAACCCTCTCGACATGTGTGGTAACATTGAATTTGCCTTCCTAACTGCCGACTGAACCTGCAAGTTAACCTTAAGAGAATCTTGAACAAGGACTCAAGTCCCTTTGTGCTGATTTCCTAGGCATTTCCCCATTTGGAAAATATTCTATGCCTCCATTCCTCCTTCCAAAGTGCATAACCTCACACTTTTCCACATTGTATTCCATCTGCCACTTCTTTGCCACTCTCCTAGCCTGTCCAAGTCCTTCTGCAGCCTCCCTGCTCCTAGGTGGGGTGTTTCTTCAGAGTCGGTTCATAAGAACTAGGAGCAGGAGTAGGCCATCTGGCCTCTCGAGCCTGCTCCACCATTCAATGAGATCATGGCTGATCTTTTGTGGACTCAGCTCCACTTTCCGGCCCGAACACCATAATCCTTAATCCCTTTATTCTTCAAAAAAACTATCTATCTTTATCTTAAAAACATTTAATGAAGGAGCCTCTACTGCTTCACTGGGCAAGGAATTCCATAGATTCACAACCCTTTGGGTGAAGAAGTTCCTCCTAAAGTTCAGACTGGATTGGCCGAATGACCGCCCACTGAACTGTAGGAATTGCATGGAATTCAACCACCTTGTACTCAAAGTTGCTGAACAAACCATTGCACTTTGTGGTGCTCCCCAAAACCAGCAATCTCGGTAAACCCCTTTGCCTCCGAGTGAACAGCAACACCACCCAGAAATCCAGAAAAAGCTAAAAAAACTGAAGGCAGAGCAAGAAATCACTTCCCATCACAATTCTCCTATTGTGGCCCAAACCTCTTCTTTTGCTGATTTCCTGCAGAGTTAAAAGATTTGGGCAAAAAGGACAGTGCAGTAAGAGCCCACCAAAGCCCGACAATCATAGAAAGAAAAACAGAAAGAAAGGGCAACAACATTTAAAGCTGTGACTAGAAACGATATTAAGGACCATGAATCTAGTCTAACTTACCCGATCAGTTTGAACTCATTACAGGGCCAAACCCAATGAGAAATTGGGTGTCCTGATGTTGGAAATTTTTAATTATTGGAGTTCATCAGGTCTAAACACAAAATCTAAAGAAGTCCAGATTAATACCGTTTATACTCATTTGGTGAACTTGCTGATGAAGTAATCCTAATGCAGTGCACTGCGCTCAATCAGCCTCCATTAAATACCTTTGACAAATATTTTAATCTTCGAGTGGAGGAGCCTGTAGAACTTAAAAAGAAATAGAAACCCCCCAACAAAGCAACGAAAGGGGTAAAAATCATAGTTACATAAACCACACAAGGGTGCCAGAAAGACAAGGAACTTTCCAAAAGTCCCTAAAGTAAACATTTTTGGAAACCACAATGTGTCCCCAGAACTGTACCAGCAGCTGGTAGCCAATGACAAGGACCACCAAATATTACAAGGATCCATCAGGTCAGAGTGCTTTCTTCTGGAAAATTACGAAGCAAAACAAAGGAATTTAATGCCACTCTGAAAGAACTGAAGAACCTGTCGGTAGAGAAGACTCAGGAATGTTCTATATTCTGGGAGGAAGCCAAAAGGTGCAAGGAAATTGCAATGCTGAAGAGAAGGCTAGCACATATGGAAGGAATCCTGGAAAAATTTTACATTTCCAAAGAGATATATGAGGAGATGAAAATTAAGAACATAATGGCAAGCGACAGTAGAAGTTGTCACAAAAGAGCATGCGGCATCTCCGAACAATTGGAAGAGCAATTACAGAATGCTAGCTTAAAAGAGCATAGGAATTATACTCTGGCAAGGAAAAATAGAAAATCAACTTGGTCGCACATGGAAGAGGAGTTTGTTAAGGAAAAACAAAAATTAATCAGAACACTGGAGTGTCACTCACAGGAAGTAGAACACCTGAAAGAGGATTTGAAATGCTGAAATGATGAACTTGTACAGACAACAAAGAAAAATATTGAATTAAAACTTGAGGAACTTCAAGCATGAGATATCTCCAGTAAATATCATGAAAAATACCTGGAACAGGAGGAGTTGCAGAAGAATCAGAACAGTTGCTTGAATGCAGAATTAATAACCAAAACTGATTAAATTGTTGAACTCCAAACAACCTAAACATCATGATTGATGAGATCCGTCGTATGGAAGAGCAAATCCAGACTTTGAAAGCAGATGAGGAGAATTCCGAGAAACACGCTTGAGGATTTAACAAATGAACTGAAAGAGTCTAAAGAGCAATCAGTGAGCAAGCAAGAAACATTCCAAACTGAATGCCCAAGTGAAGTTGTCAAACTTGTAAGACAGTTCTCCAGATAACTCAGACAACAACTCAACTTACCAGAGTGCCAACTGAGCCGAATGAAAAGATTTCCACGCTCGAAAAAGAACTGGAAAAGTAGTAATTAAAACTTTGGCTAAAGTTGTGAAACAAGTGGGAATGAAGGATCCATTGTTGAAAATTGAACATATATATTCATCGACACCCCACATGAAGTGAAGAAAGCATCTACCCTGCAAATAAGGGAGTTAAAGTAGCAGCAACACCGGTCAACGCAACAGCTAAGCCAACCAACTGCAGCTTAACACGAAGGAATGGAAGAATAAAAGCATACCCAGATGCCAGCTCCAACAGAGCCCTCCACTCGGCCAGCAAAACTGCAAATGTACTGTTGTCTGCAAATATATGATTATTTTTACTGGAACTCTACATCCGAATTCCTCTAATTAGGATTCCTCCCCACCTCTGTACCAAAGCAGTTCTTACCAAAGTCGTAAATGGCAAATGACATGATTGCGACAAAGGTAAACTATCCTTCGTTGTCCTTTATGTATCTGTAGCCTTTGCCACAACTGACCACACCACTCTCTCCAAATGACTTCCCACTGTCATCCAGTTGGGTGAATCCAGCTGGACTGCACTGTGGAAAACCTCATTCATGCCTTTGTTACTTCTAGACTCGACTATTCCAACAAACACAGCCTGCCTTGCACATTCTACCCTCTGGACACTTGAGGTTATCCAAACCTCTGGTGCATGTGTCCTAACTTGTACCAAATCCCATTCAGCCATCGCCCCAATGAGCCACACCCGCCAGCATCAACGGGGCCGAGGTGGAGATGGTTAGCAGCTTCAGATTTCATGGGGTACACAACTCCAAAAAACGTCGACGCTACCACCAAGAAAGCACAACAGCGCCTATACTTCCTCAGGAAACTAAGGAAATTCAGCATGTCCACATTAACTCTGACCAACTTTTACAGATGCACCATAGAAAGCATCCTATCTGGCTGCATCACAGCCTGGTATGGCAACTGCTCGGGCCAAGACCGCAAGAGGCTTCAGAGAGTCGTGAACACATCACACGAACCTGCCTCCCATCCACTGACTCCATCTACAACTCCCTCTGCCTGGGGAAAGTGGGCAGCATAATCAAAGACCCCTCCCACCCGGCTTACTCACTCTTCAAACTTCTTCCACCGGGCAGGAGATACAAAAGTCTGAGAACACACACGATCAGACTCAAAAACAGCTTCTTCCCCACTGTTACCAGACTCCTAAACGACCCTCTTATGGACTAACCTGATTAACACTACACCCCTGTATGCTTCACCCGATGCCGGTGTTTATGCAGTTCCATTGTGCACCTTGTGTTGCCCTATTATGTATTTCTTTTCTGGTACTTAATGATCTGTTGAGCTGCTCGCAGAAAAATACTTTTCACTGTACCTCGGTACACGTGACAATAAATAAAATCCAAACCATTAGCAACAGTGAATGTGGAGAGAAAGTTAACATTTCAGGTTGAGAAGACCTTTCATCAGGTCACCTTGACCTGAAACATTAAACTTGTGTATGTCCACAGATTCTGCCTGACCAGAGTATCCCCAGCATTTTTTTGTTTTTATTTGATTTCCAGCAGCTGCATTTTCTTTGCTTTTGTAATATAACCTATAGTGGTCCCTGACTAAGCAATGCCCTGATTTTAAAATTCTCATCCTCATTTACAAAACCATCCATGGCTTTGCTTGTTCCTTTTAATCTCTCCAGCCTTGTTACGATTCCAGTTGTGTTATAACTGGACGGAAAGATCCCAGAACGGAATGCTGGCTCAAAAGACTAACTTATACTTTTTTTTAAAAACATGGAGGAACAGTCACAGGACCTCCAATTAGCTTTAACAACATGAAAAAATTGGATGATACAATACTCTCCCCTTAGTTTAACAATTACACACAGATTTTAAGATTAACGCTGATTACAAAGTATACCCCCTCCCCCAAAATACACGCGAGATGATTCTTATACCATGATCGACCTTGTCTCACTAAACTCCGGCTTCCACAAGTGATTTCAAATTCTGCTTTCAAAAGTCTCACTTTCAAATCTTCTTTGAAATTATGCTTTCCTCGGCTCCTCCCCTCAAAATTGCACTTTCAGCTTTTCCACCTCTCCCTTCGGGTTTCCTTGTCCGAGGTCCATCCCCTTCCAATGTCTCCCAGACTGTAGTAATTTCTCAAAACTTAGCACTACTGCAGATATCTTTCCAACCTCTCATGATCCAATGCCTTTTCAACTCTCTGGTACTTTACTGAACGGCAATCTGTTCTGGCTCCCTGTTTCCTCTGTTCTGTTAATTTCAGACTTCTTAGAAAACTCTACATTTCTCTAGTTTCCTTAACTAGCTGTACTTTAGATTTTTGGCATTTTTCCATAGGATCCCTATGGTTCAGGAGGCCGCCATTCAGCTCATCAAGTCATAGAATCATAGAATTTACAGTGCAGGAGGCCATTCGGCCCATCGAGTCTGCACCAACTCTTGGAAAGAGCACCCTACCCAAGGTCACCACCTCCACCCTATCCCCATAACCCAGTAACCCCACCCAACACCAAGAGCAATTTTGGACACTCAGCGCAATTTAGCATGGCCAATCCACCTAACCTGCACATCTTTGGACTGTGGGAGGAAACCGGAGCACCCGGAGGAAACCCACGCACACACGGGGAGGATATGCAGACTCCACACAAACAGTGGCCCAAGCCGGAATCAAATCTGGGACCCTGGAGCTGGGAAGCAATTGTGCTATCCACAATGCTACCGTGCTGCCCACTCCAGCAGTCAGCACCAGCCCTCCAAAAGAGCACCCAACCTAGACCCACTCCTCCGTCCGATCTCCGTCATCCCACCTAATTTGCACATCTTTGCATACCAAGAAACAATTTAACATGGCCAACCCACCAAAACTGCACATCTTTGAACTGCGGGAGGAGGCCAGAGCACCTGGAGGAAACCCATGCAGGCACAGGGAGATTGTGCTAACTCAACAGACAGTAACCCAAGGCCGAAATTGAACCCGGGTCCCAGGCGCTGTGAGACCACAGTGCTAAACACTGTGCCGCCCATTAACCATTACTCCATAGTATGGCTTTTCTTCTAACAAGGCTCTTTAGCCTTCTAAAATCAATTGCTTCTAGCAGAGCTATGAGAACTGCCGTCTCTCTCGCTACCTATCTCCAACTGCAATCAAATTAGCTAAACTAAAATTTAAAAGCAACTCTCGCACAGGGTCCTAGCTGTTAAGTGATCACTGATTGTTTATTTACTCTGCATGTCGTTGGCCTCTCCAAGCACAATAAATTCAGTTGGAATTGAAACCAACTCCCACACATACAAACACCTTTGTCCAGCTTGAATCTAGCTATACGTTTTACCCTTACAGGCACAGAAACATTAAACACACTTAAAACTATACCTAAATTCTAATGTTTATCAATACAAATATAAATCCCTTAAAGCTGCCTTTTCCTAAAACCCTACGATCCTCCCAAGCCACTAGTGTTACTCTAAATCTGGCCTCATGCACATCCTGGATTTTAAACTGGCTGGCCATGCCTTTGGCTACTAAGGTACTGAGCTATGTAATCCCCCCGCCCCCCCCCCCCCGGCCCCAAGAGGGTTGTGAATCTTTGGAACTCTCTCTCTTCCCTAAAGAGCAGTGAAGGCAGAGGTAAATAGATTCTTGGCTAACAAGGAAGCCAAAGGTTATCGGGAACAGGCGGATGTGGAGTTGAGGCCCGAATCAGATTAGCATGAACTTAATGAATGTCGGAGCAGGTTCAAGGGCCGAATGGCCCACTCTTCCTAATTTGTTTGTATGTTACAGGAAGATGTATAAATTTCATTATCATTTAGAAGTTAAACTTCCCTACATTAATTTCGACTCCTCCATGGCCAGCTGTAAATCTTGAAAATCAAGGGCAGGAGTCAAACACAGGAGGAATGATCAAATCAGGTGTATAAAAATAAAACTGCTGCAGGCAAGTCACACAACCATCAGAAGTATGTCCACAGAATTGTTACTGAAATGTGTGACAATACAAGGTGAGCTATATTATCCCATTATCCATCATCCCAGTGATTCGGTATGGTTCATCAGAATTCAGTCTTTTTTAACCCACTTTACATTGTTGTACACAAATCAAATAAACCTTCACTTCAGTAGGTTTCCCCTGGGCAACAAACGCTGTCTGGTGAGGGATGGCAGTAGAGGTGGTGTAACAAGAGATGGAGGGAGAATCTTAAAATCACAGCTGGAAGCAAGTGACATAATGTAACCATCTGTGGAAAGAGACATACTGGGCGATAGAAGAGATTCAGTCACAAGATTTTTGCTCAAGAAATCTGAATTAAAACTGCAGCAGCATCGGGGCTTGCATAAATCCAAGAATTGTCATCGCAGTTAGCACTGCCAAGGACCCGGGTTCGATCCCAGCCCCGGGTCACTGTCCGTGTGGAGTTTGCACATTCTCCCCGTGTTTGCAAGGGTCTCACCCCCAGAACCCAAAGATGTGCAGGCCCGGTGGATTGGCCACACTAATTTGCCCCTTAATTGAAAAAAATAATAATTGGGTACTCCAAATTTTTAAAAACGAATTGTCATCTCATTCTGGTTGCGTTGAATGTGAACCGCTCAAAATGGTGAAATTTCCCAAACATTGAAGACATTAGGCATATTTTAAAATGGAGAGCTGGCAGCAACTAGATTATGCCCGAAATGAAATCACCTAGAAATCATCATTCAAGTGATTAAACCGCTAGGTGGTTTAGGGCAAATCAGTATGCAATCAAGTGGTTAGACAGGTAAGCACAATGACAAAAGCAAAATACTGCAGGGATATCAGAAGCAAAAACAGAATGTTGGAAATACTCAACAATTCAGGCAGCATCTGTGGGGGGAGAGAAGCAGTTAACTTTTCAGATTAATTACCTTTTATTAGAACCGGGAAAGGCCACGGGCAGGATTCTCCATTCTGTGGCTAAGTGCCGTCACCGGCGTGGGACCAGTGGTGTTTCACGACGGGCAAATCGACACAAACCCCTCACCGATTGCACCGTACATCATGGCGCAGGCCATGGACAAAACCTAACCCTCCAACCACGACCCCACAGCCCACCCCGTGGCTACCCCTCACCAGTCCATCCAGCCCTATCAGACACTCCCCAGGCCAGCGGCACGGATCCCAGCCAAGTGTGGCGATGCTGGACACAGTCCACAGTCGGCACACCGGCTGAGACCACATGCATCCCACGCAGCCGGGAACTCGGCTCATCGGGGGCGGAGCATCGCGGGTGGGACGGCCAATGGGGCGCCAACGGCCTGCACGCCACACAATGACGCCAGTTTGGAGGAGACAGTTTAGCAACCGAGTTCAACCCAGTGGCACAGTGGTTAGCACTGCAGCCTCAGGGCGCCGATGTCCAAAGTTCTATCCCAGATCTGGGTCACTGTCCGTGAGGAGTTCGCACATTCTCCCAGTGTTTGCGTGGGTTTCACCCCCAC
Organism: Scyliorhinus torazame; assembly: GCF_047496885.1. Classification (NCBI taxonomy): domain Eukaryota; kingdom Metazoa; phylum Chordata; class Chondrichthyes; order Carcharhiniformes; family Scyliorhinidae; genus Scyliorhinus; species Scyliorhinus torazame. The sequence goes on along the minus strand of NC_092713.1, from coordinate 119,515,503 downwards.
AACCTAAAAATGTGCACGGTAGGTGGATTGGCCACGCTAAATTGCCCCTTAATTGGGAAAAACTGAATTGGGCACTCTATAAATTTATATTAAAAAAATTAGCAAATCACCATTGGCTCCGATTCTCCGCCCATTACAATTTTGGCATCAGACAACGGAGAATTCCCCCCCCTCCCCCCCCCCCCCCCCCAAAGTCTTTGTACTTGCTCCTTACATGTTACATCTTTAGCATTTTCCGGTTCTAATAGAAGGTCATCAACCTGAAATGCTAACACTGTTTCTCTCCCCACGGATGTTGTCTGATGTGCAAGTGTTTCCAAACAGATAAATACTTGTAATTTGAGAGATTATTTAAAAAAATAAAGCACGTACTTCTACTTACCCCTCCGCACATGCCTGTCTGGCCTGCAGTCTTCCTGCTCCCCTTTTCCCATGGTTCAATATGAGTAACCTGCAATTTACAAAAGAAAATCATAAGAAGCTTTTGTAACTTCAGTATACTGTAAGATAACCTAACTTTGCAGCCAAAGCAAATAACTTTGTACGTTCATTTGGATACCGGTACGTTCATTTGGATACCGGTTACATATCTGCAAACAACTCTGCTTTGTCTTTATTAGCTAATAGTTGAACAAGACAGTGGAATATATCTTAAGACAAATAAATTACACTAAGTGCTGTAAAATTTGCAAAATTTAAAAATCGAGACATCAAATTAATTTAACAAATTTAGCTTTTGGAGTCAATGTCCAAAGACACAAATGCAATCACTGCATATGATGCTTTGATTCCTCTTTGCATGACTCTTCCATGTTTACTCAAATTAATTTGTCAAAGAACTGGGCGTATTTGAAGTTATTCTCCCCCCCCCTAAGATCTCATCCCAATTCCAGCAAAGTGCTGGAATATTGTTTTTTTAAGCACTTAGAAAATCATATCATTAAACACGCCAACATGGTTTTATGAAAGGAAAATAGTTTGAGAAATTAACTTTTTTAGTGCAATTAATATAAAATCTGGCTTATAATTTAAAGCATGTATATTGATAAAATGTGTTATCGTTCAGATACCAAGAGGTTATTACTTCTTCAGTCATTTCTTTTTATAGCTGCAAAATTTAAATAGGAAATGATTTCCTCCTCATTGGTATTAAATTGTTCCTTCACAACATCTTTAACATCTACATTTCCAAACACCTCGAAAAATGAACTCAACAGCACAAATCAATAATTTCTTCTTTGATTTGGGTGTCCATTTTTGATTAAATCTCCATCAAGCATGTCTGCATTTACTTAAAGGCAAAATAATGCAAGTTGCAAGTGTGACCAGCCAGTAAGCAAGGGTGATGTAGGGCCAGAGAACACAAACAGAACAGCTATGACATGTGTTCTTGCTCTCCTGGAATGAAAATCAAGCTGACCCCCCCCGGGCCACGGTTTAAGCAGTTATTCCAGCCCAGCTAGTGGATTCTTGTGGATCAGAATAGTTTATCAAAAATCAGCGGTGATTTCAATTAAGTCCTGGTTTCTGATCAGCTGACCCACAAAGCAGGATAAGCCAGCAGCATATATTGCCTGAAATCGGCAGCTCTGATTAATGGATTATACATCCATTGCCTCCGCTGCTTTCATGGTACAAGACTGACCGTAGGAGACCAGCAACACTTTTTCTTTCCGCATTCTTGTTTACAATTGAAATCCATTAAGACCAATCTGAAGCTTTTTTATATATAGCAAAAAAAGGCAAATTTACTTCTGTAGAAGACATGCATTTGCATCAATAAGGTTCTATTTCAACTGCTATGTAGATCAAAATCACAGGCAGATAGCCACTGAAGGTATTTACATTATTACTAATTTAAGTCACATTATACAAATTGCAAATAGTAAAAATAATTAATAAATAAACGAACAGCAAATAAATTACATTTAAAGAGAAGTATGCATTTTGAACTGTTCCTGAATTGCCACCTGCTTGGTCAGGATAAGAAAGGAAAACCATGTATCGTGAGATGATTCTCATTTCTGCAGTGCTCAATCTACAAAGGAAAAGGAGTATTGATATTTTAAGCATATTCAAGAATGAATATCCAAAAATAACCTAAAGAAGCGATTCAAGGTGCCTGTCAGCAAGTAGTAGAGTTGAAATTTATCATCTGAACAACTCAATTATATGTAGTTAAGAACATAGAATCCCTACAGTGCAGAAGACCAATCAGCCAATCGAATCTGCACCAACTCTCCGAAATAGAGTTTTGGAATCAACTTTCAGAGGTCTGCAATTTTTCAATCGAATCATAGAATAGCTACAGCATCGGGGATGACCTTTCACACCAGTTTGTTTCTCTTTGTAGCGGCACAAATACATACCAACAGGAGTAGCCTATAAAGCCCCTTGCAATTGCTCTGCCAATCAATTAGGTCATGATTGACCTGCATCTCAATAAATTTGCCCACTTTTGTTCCATAACACTTGATACACCTACCCAGCAAAAATCTATCAAGTCTTGAAAGCTCAATTGCTGCTGCAGCCAGTTTTTTTGGAGATTACAGATTTCCACCGCTCTTAAAAAAGGGTCCGATTTTGTTTCTTAGAATTCACAAAATATTCATCTTTCTTAGGTCGAAAATGGATGAGCTCACATTTTGCCACACTGAACTTCATTTGCCCTAGCTTTGTTCACTCAATCTATCTGAAGATGTGCATAATATTGTAAATAACAGTAGTAAACCAGAGGGTTGAGAGTGTTTTCGCAACCAAAGCTTGACCAAAAAGCTGATAAAAAGGGAAAGAGTAAACTAACCTGGAAGATAAAAGCAAACCAAATATTTACGTCAAGAAGAGCTAAAGTAAATGCCCTTAGGGACAGAGACAGGAGAAACTATTACAGGGAATGAGGAAATGGCAGGGACACTGAAAATTGTGCCTTTCTTCACAATGCACAAAACAAATTACATACCAGAAATGGCGGGTAACCAAGGAGTTAATTAGTGAGGAAATTAATTAAACTAATGTCAGTAGAGAAAAACTGAAGGGTCTAAAAACTGACAAATCCTCTAGACATAATAGGGTTTTAAGAGGAAACAACAAGATAGTGGATTCATTGGTTATGATTTTTTTTATTTCTTAAAATTCTAGAATGACTTCAGCAGATTAAAAGTTAGCAAATGTTACACCTCTATTCAAAAAAGGAGAGAGAAAGCTGCAGGTCAGTTAGCTCGGCATAGTTATCTTATTAAGGAAGTCTTAGCAATTCACTTATGGGTGGCGGTGGTTAGCACTGCTGCCTCACAGTGCTGAGGGCCCAGATTCGATCCCGGCCCCAAACCACTGTCTGTGTGGAGTTTGCACATTCTCCCCGTGTTTGCGTGGGTCTCACTCTCAATACACAACAATGTGCAGGGTAGGTGGATTGGCCATATTTTTTTATTAAAACAGTAAAAAAATATATACAAGGCCAAATGGTATGAACACTAATTTTGTCTTGGAGAAACAGGGTACCCTCCCGTCTGTGCCAACATACAGGGAGGGGGGTAGGATACTCTAACTATTAAAACGGTTCACAACACAGTTGTGCAAAAAACAAACGGTACAAGCACTAAACTTTGCGCTGGAGACACCAGATACCCTCGCCTCTGTACCAACAGGAAAGGAGGGGTGGTGGGGAGAGAGGGAAAGGAGGATGGTGGGGAGGGATGGAGTCGGGGTGTTGGCAGAAGGGGGGGCAAAAGCTCACTGCCGGAACTATCTACGGAGGCAGAAGAACAGAAGAACCTTCAATTATGATGTGCCAGATTCCAGGAGTCATTTGCCCCTTAATTCTTAAGTGGAAAAAACAAATTGGGTACTTTAATTTTTTTTAAAAAGCAATGCACTTAGAAAATCATATGATCAAACAAGGTCAACATGATTTTATAAAAGAGAAATAGTGTTTGAGAAATGTATTAACTTTGCAAGGACAGAACTAGCAGGGAAACTAGTCGATATAGTATTCTCTGATTTCCAAAATCAATAAGGTATCTCACAAAAGGTTACTATGGACAGAGGTTAAGGGACAGGGAACAAAGTGCAAGGGTAAACAAACAGCGAATGCTGGAACCATAGCTACTTACAATCTATATTAATGACTTAGATACATTATTCTATGACTCTTCATCCAGGTTTATTGATTATACCAAGCTAGGTAGGAATGTAAGCTGTGAGGAGAAGGCAAAGCGGCCACAAAGCGATACTGACAGGTTAGGTGACTGAGCAACAGGGTGGCACACAGGGTATAATATGGGGAAGATGGAAGTTATCCACTGCGATAATAGAAAAAGTACTTTTCAAAAGGTGTGAACTGTTTACATGTTGATTTCAAACAGACTTGGATGTGCTTGTACAAAGAACACAAAGTTAACGTAAAAGTACAGCAGGTAATTAAGGCGACAAATGGCAGGTTGGCCTTGGTTACTTACAAGGACATTGGAGAACAAAGGACATCTTGCTACAATTGTATAGGATTTTGGTGCAACCAAAACATGAGTATTGTGTGCTGTTTTGGTCTCCATATTATACGGATACATTTGCGTCGGAGGCGATACAGCAAAGATTCACTAGGAAGGTTCCTGGGATGAGAGGTTTGTTCTATGATGAGAGGTTGAGTAAGTTGGGCCTATACACTAAAGCAGAATGAAAAATGATTTCATTGAAACATTCAAAAAGATTCTGATGGGGCTGGACAGGGTGGTCATGGAGAGGCTGTTTCCCCTGCTGAGGAATCTAAGACTCAGAAGCAAAGGATTGAGGAAGGTTATGAATCTTGTGAATTGTCCACCCCAGAGAACTGTAGATGCTACATCATTGAGTATATTTGAAACTGAGACTCAGGGAATCAAGGGATATGGAGAGCAGGCAGGAAAGTGGAGTTGATGCAGAAAACCAGCAATGACTATCTTGAGTGATTGAGAAACTGAATGGTCCACCCCTGTTCTTATTTCTTATGTCATGAAGAAAAATGTTATTAGTATTTTAAACCAGAATGCAGGCCATGATAGTTACCAATACCATTTACAATAGTCTGAAGTTTTTTTGCCATTCTTTCATGGGATGTTGGTATCACTGGCAATCCTTGTTTTTTGCCCATCCATAACTACCCTTGAATTGAACGGCTTCCTAGGCCAGTTCAGTGGGCAATTGAGAATCAATTACATTGTTGTGGACCTAGAGTCACATGTCGGTCGGATAGGGCGAGCATGGCAGATTTCATTCCCTAATATGATCATAGAATTTACAGTGCAGAAGGAGGCCATTCGGTCCATCGAGTCTGCACCAGCTCTTGGAAAGAGCACCCTACCCAAGCCCACACCTCCACTCTATCCCCATAACCCAGTAACCCCACCCAACACGAAGGGCTATTTTGGACACTAAGGGCAATTTAGCATGGCCAATCCACCTAGCCTGCACATCTTTGGACTGTGGGCAATAATTAATAGCTCAATACAGTGCAGAATATCCTCAAACAAATGTAAATCCACCATCTGAATTGTAACTAAATCACATGGCCCACCTGTAATCAATGGAGGAACCTTATTCATTATGAATCTACAAAGAAAAGATGTCCCGAGATATAACAGATCACCCTTCAAAATTACACATAAATGCATTCTTATTTTATATATTATAATATGGTATCACTTCCAATGACAGCGACTCAATATAACTGATCAGCAGCTTACAGAATTCCCCATTTATATTCTGCAATACAGTAGCATCCACAACTCTACCATTCTGGCAGTGTAACTTTCCTGATATCAGAACATGGTTGGTACAGGGTAACTTCATTAAGTATTTTTCCACTATATGGGAGGCCAGAATAAAACTGCATCCCTAAAAAGGCCAATGGCCAGCCACATATTCCACTTTGGTACTATCACTATAAATAGAGAAGGAAGATGGGGTGGAAATTGTGAAGGCATTAGACATTCAACTTCCAATCCTCCTTAGATACAGGGTGGTGCCAGAGGACTGGAGAATTGCAGATGTCACACACCTTTGTTCCAAAAAGGGTGCGAAGGATAAATCCAGTTAGTGATAATCCAAGATAAAATTAACAGTCACTTAGACAAATTTGGACCAAGAAAGTCAGCAAAGGTTTGCTATGGGCAAATCATGCATAATAATTCCAAGAAGACCATCAGCTGGTGGAATGGGGAGCACTTAGCAGATGAAATTTAATTCCGAAAAGTATTAAGTGATTAGTCTTGGGAGGAAGCATGAGGAGCAGCAATATAAAATAAACAGCACAATTCTGAAGAGGATGCAGGAGTTAAAGGACCTGGAGGTACAAGGGCACATATGTTTGATACAGTTAATAAGGCATATGGGGTCTTGTAGTTTCATAAATAGAGGCATAAAACACAACAGCAAAGAGATTATGGTAAACCTTTATATTAAAAAAAAAACACGGTTTGGTCTCAACTGGAGTAGTGTGTTCAATTCTAGACATTTAAGGAGAATGCGAGGCACTAGAGAGGTTACAGAAAATATTTACACAAGAATGGTTCCAGGGATGAGGGACCAGTTCTGAGGGTAACTGACAGAAACTGTGGTTATTCTCCATGGAGATTGGAAAGTAGAGAGTAGATAAGACAGGTGTTCCAAATCATCAGGGAATCTGGACAAAGTAAATAGAGAGAAACAGTTGCCATTGGTGAAAGGGTCAAGAACCAGCAGACACTGATTTAAGATGAATGACAAAATAGCCAAAGGCAACATAAGGTTAAACTTTTTTTAACATAACAAGTGGTTAGGGTCTGCTAACTGCCTGGTGCTGGAGGCAGATTCAATTGTGGCTTTGAAAAGGGTATTGGATACCCTTGGTACCCGAAGAAAGAAAAAATGTTCACCATTGCATAAACGGGTGTGGGATTAGTTGGTGGATTGCTCTTTCAGAGAGCCAGCAGACATGACTGGCCAAATGGCCTCCTTCTTTGTAACCACTTATAATTCTATATAGTCACATGTAAACTAGTCACGCCAACTACACCTCCACACCAGTAATGCAGCATCCCAACCAGTTTTTTTTTGGGGGGGGGGGGGGGGGGGGGGAGAGGAGAATTTAATTATTCTGCGGTGCCTAATTTGGACCTGCAAATTCCATTATAAATGGGAACATACTGGGAAAGTCTACAGCCATAAGCGGAATGCGTTTTTGATACATATACACACACATTTACAAACTAAATAATTGCACCCAAAATAAAATAAAAAATCATTCTCTTGTGAATGGTCTGCATATTTTCACCAGACTTCCAAAAAAAACATGATTTAGACAAACACGTATTCAACTCCCCATACGCTCTTCTGAATTTCAGGCGCCTTGGAAGTAGAAAAGGCCGGTAAGCGAAGAAACCGAGAACCCAGCCAACTGACCTCAAGTCATTCTAAAGATGTTTTACGAATAATAGAAGCATTCAAACCAATACTCCCAAAATATATATATAAGAGAGAGAGAGATAGAGAGCGTTTGTCTATTCTTGCGGCAACTCTGAAAAAACACTTGCTTATTTATTTTCTCCCGATATTCTGCCCTTGCCCAAATGTCCCTAAACCTATCGTGACCGTATGGAAAAACCAAACATGGCGCCGCCACCGGAGCCCAATCTACCAGAACAAACCAAACGGTTCTTACTGAGGGGGCCGAGGTCGAAGAAGAAAATCCAAAGTGGCCTCTTACCTTGAAGTAGATCTCATCCACCACCTCGTGGTAGGTTTTCAGTTCATACAGCTGCACTTTGAAGTAGGGCGAGGAGAGAATATTGGTGAGAATGAGCGGGTTGAGGTTCATGGTCTTTTCGTTGCCCCACAGCGGCAGCACGTTGCCCTGTTTGATGGAGGAAGCCGGCTTGACACTTCCCCCCGCTTGCTGCTGCTGTTGCTGATGGTTTCCAATGGCCGTTTTGTTAGCCATCTCGCTGCTGTTCACTCCCGCTCACAGGAGAAAAGGTCTCAACATCAATGCCCGCCGGTCGGTGAAAAGAATTACCACCTACACAATCGATAGTTTTTAAACACACATAACCTACCCCCCCCCGACTGGCTTAGGAACAGACTTTCAAACGTTTCTTAATAATATATTTTTAAAAACTATTTCCAAACACACACACATACAGACGTACTCCTCGCCGAATTAAAAAAAACACAAAATGGCGCCCGCTACCTCTTTCCGGTTAACGGAAGTGTGGTGACGTCATTAGACAGACAGTGCAAACAACCGACCAAAAGCCGGAGAGGGGGCGGGTCTGTGGAGGACTGGCCAATAGGAGAAGCGGAGAGCCAAGGGTGCTGTGTTGGGATTGGATGCGTCATGTGGCTGAAGTGCCGGTTTGTGCTCGAGCTGCGGCGAAGGAGGGCAGAGGGAAGGAAGGGCCTTTCAAAAAAAAGAAGTCCCTCGCCGATGGTCTGCTGTTTCGCCATGGTTACAGTTTTGGTTCTGGGCGAACGACCTTTTTTTTTTACGCGCACGTGTAGATTTTGCAATCACTCTTTCCTCATCCTTAACAAAAATTGTGTATGGACGTTGGGATATATATTTTTTAAGTAATTCAGGCGAAACAGGTTCGTCAGAATGTGATATAAAATTCTGTTCCAGTGTCTCCATTCGAAATATAAACATCACCCTGCTGCTCTCTTTCATATTTAAGTTTCCATCATCTTCTGGACTTTTCGCAGTATCTACGATCGTTTTGAATGGCGGAATGAGGCTCAAGGGGTTGAATTGCCTGCTGGTCCTTCCGTTCTTTCCTGTGCAGAAGGGGGGCATTATGCTAAATATTATGGATTTATCGTTCGTGTACTATGCCACTGCTAGTGTCTGCCACATATGGGGCAGGTACAGTTTGAAGGGATGGGTTGTTTGGAAATTTGTGTGCTTCCTCTGAAACTTTGAATTCGGCACTGCACATTTCTAATCAAGCCTCGTGATGTATTTGGTGCCTTTGCGATTGAGCCTCCTCCATTTTGCACAGTCACAAGCCAGGGTCTCCCATGAGTATGTTTGACCCCTTCAACATCCCAAAAATGTTGAGTTTCGAGTGGAGCAATTGTTTCGGGAGACTTATCAGCCATTTCAGGACACATTGAACCAGACTTGAAGCAGGTCATCCTCTATCCAGAGGACCTGCCTAAAAAGAAATGACCATGTCACTTTTAACGATTAAACATTCTTCCATAAATACCAACTTGTTGATATAAATCTTGAGATTCAATCTTTCAAAATATGATTTATAAACTCATTTTGTATAATTCTCTCTTTAACCCGTTTTAGCATTGTTGCATGATTTTCCATTAAATTATGTAGAAAGCATTTTACTGTGTTGCTTGACATTTGTTTTCAGTTGTGCAATATTATAAAAGCCACTAATTTATTGGCCGGGGTAGCACGGGACACAGTGGTTAGCACTCTTCCTCAGTGCCAAGGACCCTGGTTCGATTATGACCTTGGGTGACTATGGAGTTTGCACTTTCTACCAGTGTCTGTGGGTTTCTTCTGGGTGCTCCGGTTTCCTCCTACAGTTCAAATATGTGCAGGTTAGGTGATTGGCTGTGCTAAATTGGCTCTACATGGGGCTACGGGATTGTTTTTGAAAACTCACCACTATTCTTAGAAGTCCCCCTATACCAAAAAGGGCCGACACTAAATGGTGATCAGGGATTCTCACTCCCCGACTCCGATACAGGCTTCAGTGGGTGCTATTCAGGTCAAACTATATTTTCAAGTTATCCCCCGGTATAACCCATACCTTCACCGAAGATTTCATCTACTTACCACTTAGTAGCATTGATCCTGGGTCCCACATTGCTAAGTAAGTAAAGTAGACTAATAACCACTGTTTCAGGTTAAAACTTTTAAGTTATTTTATTATAATTTTTTTTTCCTCTTTTTAAAAGATGCAATCACTGTCTTTACAGAAAAGTAAAAAGATCTTGCTTCTGGATCCTTCTGGTTGGTTGAAGGGACCTTCAGACCCAACTTGACAATCAATCTTCTTTAAAGTCTTTAGATGTATTCGCTGGTTAGCTCAGTTGCTGTGTCCTATCTTTCCCATGTACAGAACTGTGAGAGCTATCTCTGAGATGACTGCCTACTTTTTAAATTCTAGTCTTCCTTAGATGTACTTAGCTATTTTAGCTCGGCTGCTCTGCCCTGTCTCTTTCCCATGACCGAGCTGACTGTAATCTGACTCTAGCTGCTTCTCTTGTTCCTTCTCTGCTTCTCTCTCTCTCTCCCTCTGAGTTCTGGTTCTCGTTGCCCTGGTCTCGAGGTTTATATTCGCTTTCTAACAGTTAAGTTTTTATGACGTTATTGTAAAGTAACTCTTATTTTCTTTGATTGTAAAAAGTATCTTTGATCTAAACCTTCTAATCCAACTAAGTATTCATTTTGATATGACTTCATCTTATAGATCTGATTACATTGTTTCCTTTGTGATGTTCAAAATGCTTTAACTTCAAGGAGTGTTACTCTTAATTCCTGTCATTTCTATAGTTTTATTTTCCAATTGTGTCCTCAGCTCAATTTTGACTTTGATTTTGGCTTTGAATTATGTTTCTCGTAGACTGATAGTCTCCAGTTTTCTTTAATTTACCTGGTTTAGCAAATTTTCACACTTAGAATTGTCACCAAATTCAACTGAGCCTCCTTTCTTTTCCAGATCCTTACAAAGATAGTTACTTTCAATGAAGGTGTGAGCCATTGTTTTTGGCTTCATTCAAAAATCCTGTTTGTCTTGTTTGCTAAGCCTGCTTGACCAAGGATATCTGCATTTTACAATCCTACCCTGACAGCTGCTGTTAACCCTTTGTGGGATCTTTCAAAGAACAAAGAACAAAGAAATGTACAGCACAGGAACAGGCCCTTCGGCCCTCCAAGCCCGTGCCGACCATACTGCCCGACTAAACTACAATCTTCTACACTTCCTGGGTCCGTATCCTTCTATTCCCATCCTATTCATATATTTGTCAAGATGCCCCTTAAATGTCCCTATCGTCCCTGCCTCCACTACCTCCTCCGGTAGTGAGTTCCAGGCACCCACTACCCTCTGCGTAAAAAACTTGCCTCGTACATCTACTCTAAACTTTGCCCCTCTCACCTTAAACCTATGCCCCCTAGTAATTGACCCCTCTACCCTGGGGAAAAGCCTCTGACTATCCACTCTGTCTATGCCCCTCATAATTTTGTATACCTCTATCAGGTCGCCCCTCAACCTCCTTCGTTCCAGTGAGAACAAACCGAGTTTATTCAATCGCTCCTCATAGCTTTCCCTGTATCTTCTCATGTTTCTCTCAGACCAGATATTGCCAGACTTCCATGTTTCAAATGACACATCTTTCCATATTTTCAATAACAGGGATAGAGGGGGTTTGGGCCTAGGTAGGATGCTCTTTCAGAGAGCTGGTGCAGACCCGATAGGCCAAATTGCCTCCTCTACTGTAGGGTTTCTATGATTGTGATTGAATATGTCAAATTGTTTTAAATGCAGAACTCGCACATCTGTAACAATGCATATGGTTTCTCATATTGCTAACTTTTGGTTGGTTCAATTGGCTCTGTTTTATAACCTTTATGATACCGCCACGAGGTTAAAGTTCAAGTAATGATCAATAACTCAACACACCAATTAGTAAGATTCAAATCAAAGCACATTTATGAAACACAGTAAATCACTACTCATGCATAAACTCTACTTTCTAGGCTATTTCTATAACTAACAGGCCTATACTTACCTTCGGATTGGCCCACCAGGTCAGGGGAACAAATGGCCTTTTGTTCAGGTCCTGAGTCTGCGGGATTCAAAGCTGGTATGGACTGGTAGCTAGGAGCGCCTATCTTGTAGTGAGCGTTGACTTGAGACTTACTTGCTTGGAGGCCGCTGGACAGTTCACTCTCGGGGGTTGCTTCGCGTTGCTGAGTGACCCTGTCAAGAAGGACGATTTGAACTTGGGGGCTTTACTTTATAGTCCCCAGGGGCTTTCCGCCCTTCGGTGCGGACCCCGTACCTGGTTCCACGTGATTGGACTTTGTTCCAATCACTTGGTTCGATTTCTCCAATACTGGAGCTGTTCCCTGTTCGTTGGGCGGTGTTTAAGTGTCCGTTAACCTCTTTTGTGTTGGCTCCTGCTGGCGCTGAGGAGTCTGGCTTGGCCTTGTTTACCTTAAAATGTTTCAATTGTTCCCGGGGATCGCTCATTACTATGTAGATGGCTGCTTGTATCGATGCTGTCTGGGTTTCTGCAGAGTCTAATACACAGTAACCTTGCACCTGCTAGTTTTTGCCTGTGTTGGCTGAATTTCCCTTCAGCCTTTGCGGTTCTCCATTTTAAGTCGGGAAGTGTCCAACTCAGGTGGCTACAGTCAGTGGGTATTTTTAGTTGTTTTTATGGGATATTAGTGCCACTGATGGTAGCACAGTGGTTAGCACTGTTGCTTCACAGTGCCATGGTCCCAGGTTCGATTCCCAGCTTGGATCACTGTCTATGCAGAGTCTGCATGTTGTCCCTGTGGCTGCGTGTGTTTCCTCCGGGTGCTCCGGTTTCTGTCCACAAGTCGCGAAAAATGTGCATGTTAGGTGAATTGGATATTCTGAATTCTCCCTCTGTGCACCTGAACAGGTGTTGGAATGTGGCGACGACGGAATTTTCACAGTAACTTCATTGCAGTGTTAATGTAAGCCTACTTGTGACAATATAGATTATTATGATTATTATTATTATGATGATTTACAATCAGAGACTTCAGCACTTGAGTCCAAGTTGACACGTCAGAATGCTGATGAAGGTGCAATCCTTTTGTCCCTATTTGTTGTTCTTGGGTGGCTATGTAGGGCGGCACAGTGATTAGCACTGCTGTCTCAGCACCAGGGTTCAATTCCAGCCTTGGGTGACTGTGTGGAGTTTGCACGTTTTCCTCATGTCTGCGTGGGTTTCCTCCGAGTGCTCTGGTTTTCTCCCACAGTCCAAAGATGTGCAGGTTAGATGGGGTTACAGGGATAGGCTGGAGGAATGTGTCTAGGTAGGGTGCTCTTTCAGAGGGGGTTGGTGCAGACTCGATGGGCCGAATGGCCTCCTGCACTGTAGGAATTCTATTTCTATAATAATCCCTTTGCACTATTCAATGAAGGGTGGGGGGCGGGAGCGTTCTGCCTAATAACTATTCCTCAACCAACATCACTAAAGCAGACTATCTAATTATTTATCACATGATATTTATGGGGCCTCTCTGTTTAAATTGATTATAACATTGACTACACTTCAGAAATGTATCATTGGTTGTAAAGTTCTTTGGAATGCCATGAGAGGTGCTGTATAAATTGTATTATTTTTAAAATTGGCTTCAACGTTTTCCTTCTTTACAACAATGACTACTTCAAAAGTACTTGGTATACTCATGATAGTGTGGAGCAAGTTATTATAGATTATTATAGAATTTACAGTGCAGAACGAGGCCATTCGGCCCATCGAGTCTGCACCGGCTCTTGGAAAGAGCACCCTACCCAAGGTCAACACCTCCACCCCATCTCCATAACCCAGTAAACCCACCCAACACCAAGGGCAATTTTGGACACTAAGGGCAATTTATCATGGCCAATCCACCTAACCTGCACATCTTTGGACTGTGGGAGGAAACCGGAGCACCCGGAGGAAACCCACGCACACACGGGGAGGATGTGCAGACTCCGCACAGACAGTGACCCAAGCCGGAATCGAACCTGGGACTGGAGCTGTGAAGTAATTGTGCTATCCACAATGCTACCGTGCTGCCCTAACTCTTTTCTCTGTTCTATTAAATAATATTCTGTACCGAGTAATTTAGATTAAATTTTATGGCACTGCCCATTGCTCTGTGAACCAATGGTCTTGAGAGATATATAATTAATAAACTAATGGATCTCCTGTAGTCTTTGGTGTGGGATGGGTTTAACCATTGACCCGAAACCTAACTCTACCAGCGATATAAATATTGTATCTGTCTGGGCTGGGAAGTTTGCAGTGAGTAATTCACTTTGTGACTCCCCATAGTCTGTCCACCAACTGCAAGGCACAAGTCAGGAGTGCAATGGAATACTTGCCTGGTTGAGTGTATCTGTAACAATGCTCATGAAACTGAACACCATTAAGGACAAAGCAGCACATTTGATCAGCAACCCATTCAACACCTTAAACATTCATTCATACCCTCTACCAACATACATTGTCAGCAGAGTGGACCTTCTGGAAGAGGCATTTAGCAAGCCTCTTTCAACAGTACTTTCAAGTCTGCAACTTTTACCGCCTAGAAAAAGAGGGCTGTAGCCACATGGGAAGATCACCATTTGCAAGTAACCTTTCAAGTCACACACCATCCTGACTTGGAACTATATCACATTTTGTTCACTGTCACTGAGGTCAAAGGCTAGGAATCCTACTGCAAGTAACTCACCTCCTGATAAACCCCCCCCCCCCAAAACCTGTCCACCATCTACAAGGCACAAGTCAGGACTGTAATGGAATACGTTCCACTTGCCTGAATGAGTGCAGTTCCAACAACACAAGAAGCTCAACACCATCCAGGACAAAGCAGCCCACTTGATTGCTACCCCTGCCGCAAACATTTAATCTCTACACCGACGAACAGTGGCAGCCGTCTGTACCATCTACAAGATGCATTGCAGTAACTCACCAAGGTTCCTTAAACAATACCTTCCAAACCCACGACCACTACCATCTAGAAGAACAAGAGGAGCAGATACCTGGGAACCTCACCATCTGGAGGTTCCCCTCCAAGTCACTCATCACCCTGACTTGGAAATATATCGCCGCTCCTTCACTGTTGCTGGGGCAACATCCTGGAACTCCCTAAAAGCACTGTGGGTGTACCTACACCTCAAGGACTGCAGTGGTTCAAGAAGGCAACTCGCCACCTTCTGAAGGGCAACTAGGGATGGGCAATAAATGCTGGCCTAACCAGTGTTATGGGAAAATCAACCACTTCAGGAGTCAGACTTGCTGTGTCCAATTAGTGCAGTTTATTGTTACACGAAGCTTCGGGAGAAAGCGTACGTACCCCGCGGTTCGGTAGCCAGCCTTTCTCGTGGTTTGAATGTCAGTCATTCATTTTATACTTTGGGTTCACAATGGGCCCAGATACAAAACAATTATCACCTTGTTATCTTAAACAGCCACTTCGGGTTCACAATGAGCCCAGATACAAAACAATTATCACCTTGTTATCTTTAAACAGCCACTTCGGGTTCACAATGAGCCCAGATACAAAACAATTATCACCTTGTTATCTTTAAACATTTTATAGATTGTACATTGCTATTTGTAAGCGTTTTGCCATTTACACATGGTTATAGTTAAAGAGGTTTTACAGGTAGCAGCAGGAAAGCAGTATCGATTGTCCCTTTGTTTTAGGAAATGACCGAAGACATTCGTATTAGCATATCATTGTGTACACCTTGGCTGAAGTCAGCTTTATTCAAGTGGTGTCCCGCATTTATGTATTTCTTAATCTTCCTGTCTGGCTCCCTTTGTCCTGGATCTGTTCCTATCTGTCCCACTGGCACCCCGCTGGGCTCCAGGTATCCGTTATGTCTGCTTTATTCTCTGTGTCTCTATCTTGTGTGTCAGGCAGCTATCTTCTGGGCCAAGTGCCCTTCTGAACCATTTCCCACTTCACCAGCCATCCCCACATCCCGGAAATGAATAAATAAAAAGTCAAGATCCTGAAGCTCCTTGCAGTGGAGTTGGTACAGTAATGATTCACTTGATTGGCCCTTGGGTTGACAGTATTGTCCTGAGTTGACAGGGTTGTCCTGTGACTAGAGACAAAGTAAATTGGGCCACTATCATAGAACTTAAAGTGCAGAAGGAGGCCATTCAGCCCATCAAGTGCACCAGCCCTTGGAAAGAACACTCTACTTAAGCCCGTGCCACCCCTATCCCAGAAACCCCACCTAATTTTTTTTTTGGACACTTAAGGGGCAATTTAGCATAGCCAATCCACTTAACCGGCACATCTTTGGACTGTGGGAGAAAATGGAGCACCCGGATGAAACTCACGCAGATACGGGGAGTTGTCTGGAGTTTGGAAGAATGAGAGGTGACCTTATCAGAACATACAATGTCCTGAAGGGACTTGAAAGGATGGACACCCTGGTTGGAAAATCTAGAATATGGTGGCACAGTCTTATGATAAGGGGCCAATAATTTATGACAGAGAAGCAGAAATTTCTTCACTTGAAGGATTGTGAATTTTTGGAATTCTTTACCCCAGAAAATTGTGAATACTCCATTGATAAATGCATTTAAGGCTGAGGTGATAGACGTTTGGTCTCTTAGGGAATCAAATGATGTGGGGAGCGGGAGAGAATCGAAGGATATGGGAAGCAGGTGGAAAAGTGGAGTTAAATCTGAAGATCAGTCATGATCGTATTGATGGCGGACTGACGCAATGTGCCATATGGTCTACTCCTATTAGTAATCCTGAGGACGTATGTATATCACTTGGACTGTAGCGGTTCATAAAGGTGACTCGTCACCACCTTCAAGGGTAATTATACATGGTAACAAATGCTGGCCTTGCTAGTGATGCCCCTATCACATGCAAGAATTAAAAAAGTTATTTGCTCTAGTATTATTGTTGGAGGGAACCTGACTTGCCGGTGAATTCTTCTTGGTCATTAATGAAAGAACAAATTATCTAAATACTTAAAACTATTAAAGGCACAACATGTAGGTATACCATTTAAAGTGATGAAATTGTGTAGAATTTAGGGCCCATTTGGAAACTGGGGAGTGAGGTTGGATGTTAAGTTTCACTTTTTTCAAAGAACGCTTAACCTGGAGGACAGGTTTCTGGAGATATTGTGAAAGTTGCAATGCACTGCTTTTTAAGCAACAGATTTGTATAAATATTACATTTGCTAATTGGTCTTAAAAGTGTATCTGCTTCTGTCTTCTCTCAATCAGGAAGTGAAATTATTTACAAAGGCACAGATCATCAAAAATATTTTGTCTTTTTGCTATTAAGCAAAAATTCGGATGAGAGCAATGCTTTATCCTTTATGTTTAAATTTTCAAACAACAAAAGAAATGACCTTCAAATGACAATTTACAAGCTTTAGCGTGATGACTCAACTCTTAAAGAACTTAATTCCTAAGTTGGGTGCGTTTTCTTCCAAATGGGTTAAAAAAACAATCATTACTCTCTCTTTTTTCCTCTCACTCACGTGCTCTCACACATACATCCCTGTTTTAAAAACAATATGAACTTTACCTGAATAAGAATCCAGCTTTTCAAATAATTCTGAAAAACAGATAATCTTTTTTCGAGAGTGATGAGGGTCATTCCACTAACTTAAATGCTACTGATTGTGTTGCCAATTGCCACCAGTCTCCAATAATGCTGCCAATTAATAACGATGCTCTTTAGAGTCACCAGGTAGCAAATGATACCACCACAAGACTTTACTGGATATCGATCAAAGGACCACACAACCAGTTAGTCAGTTCAAGTTCAAAGATGGTTTATTTATACACAAGGATTACTTCGACATGCAACACAAAACACTACAAGTTAAACTACACCTAACAACTACAATAACCTATACTTAACTTCAGGGCAACTGGCTCTATGTAGATGGACAAGGCCTTTGTCCGGATCTTGCGTGGCTGGGTGGAAGAAGTGGCTCTGTTTCTGCTGGGCTCATCCGTCTGGTAGCGATCGTTGGTCTTGAACTTGTCTGTCTGGTCGTTATGCTGCACTTGGGTTGGCATAGGCCGGATCCAAGAGAGACCGAGCACATGGCTGTGTCTCTTCTTATCCCTCTGGGATTTCGCGCTCTTTGGGGCGGTCCTTAACTTGGACCAAATAATTCGACAGGCTTCGATCACTGCCTTCGATTTTGGCCAATAAAGGGGCGGGTGCCTTGATGGCTGGGCGTGTCCTTAGCGGTCATTGACCTTCGCTGTTTGGGCTCCCTGAGTAAAGGGAGTGGCGCCAATTAGTCTGTATCTATCGGTTACCTGAGTACAGTTCTTTTGTTCTGGGGAAATGGGCCATTAGAATGCAAACGAGCGGGGGTTTCGATCGCGTCTAGCTATCTGGGTTGCAAATACACACACAAGCTCTGAGTGTGTCTGAGTCCTGGGTTGGCCATAATTCCCATGGTCCTTTGCAGGTGGCCATCTGAGATGGCTACAATTGACCGTGGGAAATTCTTTTTTTTAAAAATATTTTTATTCTCCTTTTTCTCATTTTCTCCCAAATTTACACCCACCAACAATAAACAATAATCAGTAACAAATATGTCAATCCCCATATCAATAACAACGATCCCATCCTCCCACCAAACCCCAAACATTAGCCCGCATGTTCACACAAACAAATGACAAAAAGGAATTAGGGATCACCCATAGTCGCCATTAACACAACACAGCCCCCCTCCCCCAACCCTCCCACCCACACACCCCAACGAATGTTCAATGTTATCCAATTCTTGAAAGTGCATAATGAATAATGCCCATGAATTGTAGAACCCCTCCATCCTCCCCCTCAGTTCAAACTTAACCTTCTCAAGAGTCAAGAATTCCAACAGGTCCCCCCCCCCCCCCGCCACGCCAGGGCACAGGGTGGAGAGGTTGCTCTCCAACCTATCAGGATCCGCCTTCGAGCGATCAATGAGGTGAAGGCGACAACATCTGCCTCCGCACCCGTTTCCAACCCTGGCTGGTCCGACACCCTGAATATAGCCTCCCGAATATGGTATCAGCCCCAACCTCGCGCACGAGGTGGAAGCATTCACTCCCCGGAGCACCTCACACCAGACCCCCTCCTTCATATCCTCTCCCAACTCTTCCTCCCACTTTGCTTTGATCCCTTCCAGTGGTGCCTTCTCCTCTTCCAAAATAGCTCCATAAACCACTGACACTACCCCCTTCTGCAGTCCCCCTGTTGTCAGCACCACCTCCAGCAATGTGGAGGCCGGCTCCATCGGGAAGCTCTGTATCTCCTTTCTGGCAAAATCTCGAACCTGCATGTATCTAAACATTTCCCCCTGCCCCAGCCCATACTTCGCTTCCAGCTCCTCCAATCCTGCAAACCGACCCCTAAGAAACAAGTTTTTTAGTGTCTTAATCCCCTTCTCCTTCCATTTCCAAAAATTTCCATCCCACCTCTCTGGCT
Source organism: Scyliorhinus torazame (assembly GCF_047496885.1). Taxonomy (NCBI): domain Eukaryota; kingdom Metazoa; phylum Chordata; class Chondrichthyes; order Carcharhiniformes; family Scyliorhinidae; genus Scyliorhinus; species Scyliorhinus torazame. The sequence continues at coordinate 119,496,296 of NC_092713.1, read as the reverse complement.
CAAATCTGTGGTTCCCCCGAATCGGCATTTCCGGACTCCCTGAGTATTTCCCCGGGGCTATCAGGAGCGGCGCTGTTGCTAGTGCTTTCAATCCCGACCCCCTGCACAAACCCTCCTCCATTCTGACCCACTGGGAATCAACCCCTCTGACCCAGCTCCGCACCTTCTCCACATTCGCCACCCAGTAGTAATACATCAGGTTCGGAAGACCCAAACCCCCTGCCTGCTTTCCCTCTGTAGCAGCACTTTTCTAACTCTGGCCTCCTGAACAAAGTAATCCTTCCCTCAATCTCTCTGAAAAAAGCCTTTGGCAGGAAAATCGGCAGGCATTGAAAAATAAACTGAAATCGCGGCAACACATTCATTCTAACCGCCTGTACCCAACCCGCCAGTGACAGAGGGAGACCATCCCACCCTGTCAGATCAGCTTTCACTCTCCACACCAAATTAGAAATGTTGTACCTGTGGAGCACCCCCCACCCCCCCGGGCAACCTGCACCCCCAGGTACCTAAAGTGTCCCTGCCCTACGGAATGGCAGCCCCCCCACCCCCGGAAGAGACACCATAAAATACTCACTCTTGTCTAGATTTAGAGAAAGACCCAAACACTCAAAGCAGTTCCAATATTCCCCCTATTGATACACTCGGTTCCGACACGTATAACAGCAAGTCATCGGCATATCAGGACACCCTATGCTCTAACCCCCTCCGCACTATTCTTTTCCATACCCCCAAACTACTTAATGCGATGGCCAACGGCTCAATCGTGAGTGCAAACAGCAGGGGGGACATAGGACATCCCTGCCTAGTCCCACGGTGGAGAGAAAAGTATCTCGAGCTGATGTTGTTTGTGCGGACACTCGCCCTCTGCTCCTTATGTAGTAGCTTTGCCCAGTTCACAAATCTTGGTCCAATCCCAAACCGCTCCAGAACTGCCATCAAGTACCCCCATTCTACACGGTCAAACGCCTTCTCAGCGTCCAATGCCACAACCACCTCTGTTTCCTTTCCGTCTGCCGATGACCTTGGGAAATTCAACGTGCTTTGTATGCTTTGATACCAAACCATGATGTGAGTGCAGGAGCAGCTGCATTTTCACAAGTTCTGGCTTTGCTTATCTTGTAATCCTTTATTTTGTCCTGGTACACATTTCATTTTTGCCTTTTATTGGGATATATGTCTTGCTCGATGTCCCTGAAATCCCTAGGCTGTGGGCTACTTGGGCGGATAAGAATCCGTGCCTTTCTGCTTCAATGGCCTGGCAGATTATGCATCGTGGAGAGGACTGTTTCTTCTGACTTTTTTTCTTCCCTCTTTCTCATTCCCCACCTTCGAGTTTGCTTTCGCATTTAATAATTCTTTACAATTTCCTTTGTTCATCTGATTTCCTTGAGCTCTCTGCTTGTGCTCTCCACCATTCCCCCCACACCCTTCTCTCTCCCTCTTATCTTTCCTTTTTTGCATTACATTTCCTCTATTTTGTTAACTTTGACCAAATCCATATGGTGTGCTGATATAGATCCACTCATCAAATTAAGGAAAATTATTACTAACCTTGAGTGGGTATATCAAAGGGCAACAACAATATGGAGTCTTAACAGTTACTTTAAGAGTTTAAGGAAAGGTTTACTATTTATACATGCCTTTCACGACCACTGGACATCCCAAAGCGCTTTGCAGTCAATTAAGTACTTTTTGATGTGTGGTCACTATTATAATGTAGGAAAAGAGGCAACTAACTTACGAACAACGAAGTTCCTCAACCACCAATACGATAATAATCAGATAATCTGTTTTTGTGATATTTGAAGGATAAATACTGGCCAGGACATTGGGGGGGTAATTCACCTACTCTTCTTCAAAATAGTGCCATGGGATCTTTTACATCCACCTGAGAGAGAAGGTGGAGCCTTGGTTGAATGTCTTATCTGCAAGACCTCTGACAGTGCAACACTTTTCAGTACTGCACTGGAGTGTCAGCCTTGATTTTTGTGGAAATGAACTTAAACCCAACTGTGTGCCTCAGAAGCAAGAGAGCTACATACTAAGCAATGGCTGACAATGGGACATTACATCAAGCTGACCCGTTGCAAGTTTTCAAAGTAATGAAAGCAATTGTTCTTCTTTCAGGCTTCTTTCCTATGTCAAAAGCATGCTATTGTACAGTGATAGTTCCAAACAAGGATTATTCCAAAGGGATTCCAGTAACTGGTGGTGGGATAAGTATTTTTAATATTGAATATTTTAAAAATAGCTGCTCTTTTATGATGCACAATCTGACCATGGGTTCCTGAAAATCACCAAAATTCCTTTTCTTCTGCCATGTTCCTTCTAAGTGACCTAAGTTTGTCGTGGCCAAAGAGTTTAAAGAACAAAGAACAGTTCAGCACAGGGACAGGCCTTTTGGCCCTCCATGTCTGCACCAATCATTTTTAAAATAAATTTAGAGTACCCAATTATTTTCTTTTCCAATTAAGGGGCAATTTAGTGTGGCCAATCCATCTATCCTGCACATCTTTTGGGTTGTGGGGGCGAAAACCACGTAGACACGGGGAGAATGTGCAAACTCCACACGGACAGCGACCCAGGGTCGGGATTTGAACCCGGGTCCTCAGCGCCGTGGGCAGCAATGCTAACCACTGTGCCACCATGCTGCCCCAGCCTGCACCAATCATGATGTCTGTCTAAACTAAAACCTTCTGCACGCCCAGGGTCCATATCCCTCTATCCCCATCCTATTCATGTATTCTTCAAGATGCCTCTTAAACGTCGCTATCGTATGTGCTTCCACCATCTCCCATGACAGCGTGTTCCAGGCAGTCGCCACCCTCTGTGTAAAAAAGATGCCTCGCACATCTCCTCTAAACGTTCCCCCTCGGACTTTAAACCTAGTAATTGACTTTTCCACCCTGGTAAAAAGCATCTGACTATCCACTCTGTCCATGCCACTTCTAATTTTGTAAACCTCTATCACATCGTAATAGCCTCCAGACCAGGCAACCTCCTGGTAAACCATTTCTGTGCCCTCTTCAAAGCAGCCGCATCCTTATGGTAGTGTGCAACCAGAATTGAATGCAATATTCCAAATGTGGCCTATTTAAGGTTCTGTACAGTTGCAGCATGACTAAACAATTTTTATACTCAATGCTCCAACCGATGAAGGCAAGCATGCCATATACCTTCTTAACTGTCTTAGCCACCTGTGTTGCCACTTTCAGTGATCTCTGGACCTATAACCCAGATCTCTCTGCCTGTCAATACTCTGAAGGATTCTGCCACTATTGCATAATTCCCACCTCCATTAGATCTTCCTAAATGCATTACCTCACATTTGTACTGATTAAACTCCGACTGCCATTTCTCCGCCCAAGTGTCCAACTGATCTATACCCTGCTGTATCCTCTGACAGTCCTCTTCACCATCCGCAACGCCACCAATCTTTGTGTCGTCCGCAAACTTACTGATCAGACAAGCTACATTTTTCTCCAAATCATTTATATGTAGTATGAACAACAAAGGTCCCAGCATTGATCCCTGCGGAACACCACTAGTCACAGCCTTCCATTCAGAAAAGTACCTTTTCACCGATACTTTCTGTCTTCTATGACCTAGTCAGTTCTGTATTCATCTCGCCAGCTCACCTCTGATCCAATGTCACTTCACCTTTTGTATCAGCCTGCCACAAGGGACCTTGTCAAAGGCTTTACTGAAGTCCATGTAGACAACTACCACTGCCCTTCCTTTATCAATCATCTTTGTCACTTCCTCAAAAAACTCAATTAAGTTAGTGAGACACGACCTCCCCTTCACAAAACCATGCTGCCTATCGCTAATAAGTCCATTTGTTTCCAAATTCTGTCCCTGAGAATCTTTTCCAATAATTTCCCTACAACTGACTTAAGGCTCAGCTGACTTTAATTTTCTGGATTATCCCTGCTACCCTTCTTAAACAAAGGAATAACCTTGTCTATTCTCCAGTCCTCTGGGACCTCACCTGTATCCACTGAGGATACAAATATTTCTGTCAAGACCCCAGCAATTTCCTCCCTTGCCCTCCTCTGTATTGGGGCAGCACGGTAGCCTTGTGGATAGCACAATTGCTTCACAGCTCCAGGGTCCCAGGTTCGATTCCGGCTTGGGTCACTGTCTGTGCGGAGTCTGCACATCCTCCCCGTGTGTGCGTGGGTTTCCTCCGGGTGCTCCGGTTTCCTCCCACAGTCCAAAGATGTGCAGGTTAGGTGGATTGGCCATGATAAATTGCCCTTAGTGTCCAAAATTGCCCTTAGTGTTAGGTGGGGTTATGGGGATAGGGTGGAGGTGTTGACCTTGGGTAGGGTGCTCTTTCCAAGAGCCGGTGCAGACTCAATGGGCCGAATGGCCTCCTTCTGCACTGTAAATTCTATTCTATTCTATTCTATTCTGTGGTAGATCCCATCAGGCCCTGGGGCCTTATCTACCTTAATACTTTTTAAGACACCCAACGCATTTTGATATGAGACATGACCCAGACTATCTACACATCCTTTCCTAGACTCATCATCCACCAAGTCCTTCTCTTTGGTGAATACTGATGCAAAGTACTCATTTAGTACCACGCCCTGGCTCCATGTACAGATTCCCTCCACTGTATTGAGTGCGCCAACCCTTTCCCTGGCTACCCTTTCGCTCTTTTTACACGTATAAAATGCCTTGGGAGTCTCCTTAATCCTGTTTGCCAAGGACTTTTCATGGCCCATTTTAGCCCTTGTAACTCCTTGCTCACATTCCTTCCTACTTTCTTTATATTCTTCAAGGGTTTGACTGTTCTCAGCCTTCTAGACCTTACAAATGTTCCCTTTTTCTTTTTAAATAGGATCACAATATCCATCGTTCTCCAAGGTTCCTGAAACTTGCCATACTTATCCTTCATCTTCACAAGAACATGCCGGCCCTGAATTCTAATCAACTGGCGTTTAAAGACTCCCACATGTTAGATGTTGATTTACCCTGTCATAGGAGTGTCATTTTAAGAAATGTTTTTGTCTTATCACATGGCTTCAGTGATGTCATAGTGTGGATGGAGCTGGGCTGTGGCTCTGTGGGTTTTACTTTCGCCTGGAGTTTGGAGCTGATATTTTGAACCGCACAGGTTGAAAGAAGTGTTTCTCTATTTTCATTTTAAAAGCTGTTTCCAGACTACTCGGTAACTTAAAAGAGATAATTGCTTTCTGGAAGGAATTCAACCTGCTGTTTGAAACGGGGAATAGAATATCACTAACAAGTCTTATACCAGTGAGAAGGCCGTGTGCTGGGCCACACCTCTAAAAAAGGTTTCTGGTTTTACTTGGATTTTGTTCTTGAATTGGGGGAATTCATTAAGGGTTATACATAGATTACTGTAGCTGTGAGGGGTCGTTTTGTTTTTAGTCGATAAACAATCTTACTGTGTTTTGTAAGGGCCACGAAGAATCCAGCACGAGTTTTAAGGATACAAAGTAATAACATTTATTTACTATAACATATATACATAACAGTAGCAGTAACTTCTCTTGCTACATACTCCTTCCTGCTGGTTCTTGAACTGGCCAGCTTTATTTATACTAGGAGTTTACTAGTGGTTTCTCCGCCCGCCCTCTTGGGGAAGCTCATACTCCCACAGGATTGTGGGATAGTCATTAGTCCCCAGCCAATGGTAAGTAGGCAGGTTATAACACTGTGTGTGTTTATACAAATGTTAACTAAATTCGTAGAATAAAGCTTGTTGTTTGATTAAAAGTGCTTAAGAACTCTGTTGAATAACATCTGAAACGCAGGCTCTTGTGTTCATCCGAGCCAAATTCAATAAACAGTTGTAGGTCAGGTGAACTCCATGATATATTTGGAGTTTTCTAAACCCTGGCCCATAACAACCCTCAAACAGCCACCCCCAATCTAAATTCTTCAGTTCCTGCCTAATATTGTTGTAATTAGCCTTCCCCCAATTTAGCACCTTCATCCGAGGACCACTCTTATCCTTATCCACCAGTACCTTCAAACTCAAGGAATTATGGTCACTTCCTGAAATGCTCCCCCACTGAAACTTCGAACATCTGGCCATGCTCATTCCCCAATGCCTGATCCAGTACGGCCCATTCCCTAGTTGGACTATCTACATATTGTTTCAAGAAGCCCTTCTGGATGCTCCTTACAAATTTTGCCCCATCCAAACCCCAAGCACTAAGTGAGTCCCAGTCAATATAGGGGAACTTAAAATCACCCACAACAACACTGTCGCTTTTACAGCTTTTAAAAATCTGTCCACATATCTGCTCCTCCATCTCCCGCTGGCTATTGGGAGGCCTGTAGTAAACATTGTGACGACACCCTTCATATGCCTGAGCTCTACCCATATTGCCTAGTTGCATGAGCCCTCCATGGTGTCCTCTCTCAGTACAGCTGTGATATTCTCCTTAACCACTAATGCAACTCCCTCAGCCCTTTTACCTCTCCCTCTATCCAGCCTGAAGCGTCTAAACCCTGGAATGTTTAACTGCCAGTCATGTCCCTCCCTCATCCAAGTCTCTATAACAGCAACAGCATCACAGTTCCAAGTACTAATCCAAGCTCTAAGTTCATTTGCCTTACCTGTTATACTTCTCGTGTTGAAATAAATGCCTTTCAAACCACCAGTTCCACTGTGTTCAGCAACTTTTCCCTGTCTGCTCTTCCTCTTAGTCTTGCTGACCTTAGTTTTGAGCTCTCCTCAATTAATTCACCTGCTAACCTACAGCTCTGGTTCCCACCCTTAATCCATACGAGTTTAAACCCTCACAAGTGATGCTAGCAGTGTTTTTCTAACTTTTTGTTCATGGACCCACTTTTTCACAGACCCACTTTTACCGACCGGCCAACCTTTGGGACCCACGCCAGCCGACCTTTGGGACCCACGCCGGCCGAACTTCGCGACCCACGTCAGCCAACCTTCGCGACCCACGCCGGCCGACCTTCACAACCCACGCCAGCTGAACTTCGCGACCCATGCCGGCTGACCTTCGCGACCCACGCCGGCTGAACTTCGCGACCCACGCCGGCCGAACTTCGCGACCCACGCCGGCTGAACTTCGTGACCCATGCCGGCCGATATTCGTGACTCATGCCAGACGACATTCACGACCCTCGCCGGCCGACTTTCGCGACCCACGCCGGCCGAACTTCGCGACACATGTCGGCCAACTTTTGCAACCCACACCGGCCAAACTTCGCGACCCATGCCGGTTGACCTTCGTGACCCGCGCCGACCGACAATCGCGACCTACACCGGCCATACTTCGCGACCCATGCCGGTTGACCTTCATGACCCGCACCGACCGACAATCGCGACCCACACCGGCCAAACTTCGCGACCCATGCCGGTTGACCTTCGTGACCCGCGCCGACCGACAATCGCGACCTACACCGGCCAAACTTCGCAACCAATGCCGGTTGACCTTCATGACCCGCACTGACCGACAATCGCGACCCACACCGGCCAAACTTCGCGATCCATGCCGGTTGACCTTCGTGACCCACGCCGGCCGACATTCGTGACCCACGCCTGCCGACCTTCGCGACCCACGCTGGTCGACCTCCACAACCCACGCCAGCCGACATTCGCGACCCTCCATTTTCTCTTACCTTTAATGCGAGAGGTGAGCCTGCTTGGTCCTCATGATCTCACCCCAATCAGGTTCACAGGAGGAGAGCATGGGTTTCGTACCTCAGTTCGTAAACTCCGTGTAGCTCCCCTGTTCACTGATCATTACAGTAACTCTTCAAGCAGATGAAGTCCACCATTATTGGGATTGACTGGTCACTGTTTCGATTCAATGCTTTAATGTAGTCTCAAAGGTCAGCAAAAAACCTACAGCCACCCTTCAGTACACAGAGGGCGACGATGTGATGATTTCCCATGGCTTTCATTGTATCCCTTGCCAAAAGTTCAGTTTTGTCCACGAATAAATCGTGAAGAATATATACTCTCTCCAGATCATTACAGTAATGTTTATGGATGCAAAATAGATCGAGTTATTAGCCTTGTTCATCATCACGTGATCATCACGCAGTCAGCCACCGGCATGCCGTGATCGCACTTTGACCCTGGGTTCAGGTCCCAACATTTACGGGCAGCACGGTAGCATTGTGGATAGCAGAATTGCTTCACAGCTCCAGGGTCCCAGGTTCGATTCCGGCTTGGGTCACTGTCTGTGCGGAGTCTGCACATCCTCCCCGTGTGTGCGTGTGTTTCCTCCGGGTGCTCCGGTTTCCTCCCACAGTCCAAAGATGTGCAGGTTAGGTGGATTGGCCATGATAAATTGCCCTTAGTGTCCAAAATTGCCCTTAGTGTTGGGTGGGGTTACTGGGTTATGGGGATAGGGTGGAGGTGTTGACCTTGGGTGGGGTGCTCTTTCCAAGAGCCGGTGCAGACTCGATGGGCCGAATGGCCCCCTTCTGCACTGTAAATTCTCTGTAAATTCCTGGGCCGCATGCGCACTGATACGTGGACACGCATGCGCGGTGCGCCCGCATTTGTTTAGGTGGTCACGGTCGCCATTTTCAAAGCCACTCGCAGCCAGCATTGTTAAATACCAGATGCTGCGACTGTTGTGTGTGAATTCCCACGATCGGGAATGCCACGATTGCTGGCTCCACAACCCTCCCGACACCCGCCCGCCACCCACCCAAAGGTCGCGACCCCTAGTTTGAAAATGCCTGCGCGAGCAAACTTCCTGACCAGGATATTGGTATCCCTCCAGTTTAGGTTTAAAAACATGAATTACATAGAACATAGAACAAATAATAACAGTACACATCATGTTGAACTTTTAGCAACTAAATGTTACGTTTAATTTGTAATCTGCTCTTTTGCTATTGTAGCCAAGTTACCTTATTTATGTGTCTTCACGTGTCTTTACTGTATCTAAGCACTGGGCTGACAAGTTTCATAAATTATCCACGATAGTCCTTGGATCTCTTTCCTAGTCAACACAATTCTGCCAACTCATTCATTTAGTTCATTGATTCTATACTATCTGTTTTACACCTATCCACATTTAATTGTACTTGTCACGTATTGTGCCATTTGTTTTAAAACTGCAAATTATTCTCATTTGAATGTTACTCGTTATTTTCTCTGCCATCCATTTTGATCTGCTCTTGCAGGTTTGATTAAGATATTTTGTCCAAGTCAATTAAAATAACAAGGATCTTGTTACAAAGTTCTTGTATTTGTGAATTGATTTTCATACTAAGTGCCATTGACCTTTGCTATAAGTGGATCCTGTGCCTCCTACAAGGAAGAGTATCCTTTTACTAATTTCTAGTTATATGCTGGTGTGACGAGGGCAGCGTAACAAAAAGATTCATTGTGTGCACTGTATGTGAAAACTTTGCAGTTGCATTTTTCTTTTCTCCCTGAAGGTACAAGTATTCAAGCGAAATTAGGCCAATGATAAACCAGCAAACCTGTTAATTTTACAACAATAATACAATATTCAGTAAATTTTCAATCCGTATTCTACCATTCCTTACAAAAACCTAACCCTTGATACTAGCCTAGCAGTAGCTTCATTTACGAGTCTGCATTTAATGAACTGAGCTATTAACCTTAGGAAGGGAGCTGACACTGACTTCACCTCCATTTCTATTTTACTGTGTTATTGTTGGCAATTAATCCCTGTGGGCCAAATTTAACTCGATATAAATTAAATTAAAATCCTTCCCAGAGCGATAAGGCAAACATGTCAAAACACAATCTGCCCTGAGGCTGACAACAAGGTGCCACTCATAACCAGGTTGACCAACCCTGTGGGGAGAAAATAAGGGGCACTTCAACAGTGGGGTAGTTTCAGGGACTCGAAAACCCAGTGCAAAGGGAATGGTGGGTGGGTTTAAGAGAATGTGCACAGCTCGGCAGGGCTAAGGTGAGGCACGACCGATTGAACAAAGACTAGAGTTGGATACAACTGAGGCTTTATTGCTCTAAGGTGTGTGGCCTCCCACAGCAGCTGGCGAAATGGCTGCTGAATGGAGGACACGCATTTTTATACTCCGCCTACTGGGCGGGACCAGCAGGCAAGGACTACCGGCGAACCTGTAGTACAGGTCCTACCTTACATCACCTAATACAGGTGTAACAGTGGTTTACCACATTCACCCCCTGTTAGAATTGAGTCCGGCGGGGGTGGTGGAGGACTATATACAGCAATGAATCTATATTTACAGTAGTTGAGCAGAAGAAAATGTCTTTTGAAGTCCGGCGGACCAGTTAGAGGTTTAACCGGTCCAGTGCCTTGATGTTCCGCTGGGAGCGACGTAGTGGTGGCGGCGATGTCGATGCTGGCCCGATGTTCGGTGACTCCGCGAGCGTGCCAAAATCCTCTTCATCCTCGGGCGTGGGCAGGGGAAGGACGGATGGTTAATGCTGGGAGCGCCGGGGGAGGGGATGGTGGCGCTGGGCCGGAGGGGTGTGTGTGTGTGGAACCCGCTGGTGCCAGGTCCCCGAGGGAGACAGTATCCTGGCGGCCGTTGGAGTATGCCACTTAGGCATACTGGGGGTTGGCATGGAGCAATTGCACCCTTTCCACCAACGGATCCACCTTGCGGAGTCGGACGTGCCTAAGGAGCAGGACTGGTCCTGGAGCTGCGAACCAAGTCGGGAGCGACATCCCGGATGTGGATTTCCTGGGGAAGGCAAAAAGACGTTCATAGGGTGTGTTGTTAGTGGCGGTGCACAGCAGTGACCGAATGGAGTGGAGTGCATCAGGGAGGACCTCCTGCCAGCGAGAGGCTGGGAGGTTCCTGGACCGTAGGGCCAGTTGGACGGCCCTCCATACCGTCCCGTTCTCCCTCTCTACCTGCCCGTTTCCCCGGGAGTTATAGCTGGTCGTCCTGCTGGAGGCGATACCCCTGCTGAGCAGGAACTGACACAGCTCATCGCTCATGAATGAGGATCCCCTGTCACTGTGGATGTAGGCAGGGAAACCGAACAGAGCGAAGATAGTGTTTAGGGCTTTGATGACGGTGGCAGACTTCATGTCGGGGCATGGGATGGCGAAGGGGAATCTGGAGTACTCATCGACCACACTGAGAATATACGTGTTTCAGTCGGTGGAGGGGAGGGGCCCTTTCAAATCCACGCTGAGGCGCTCAAAGGGGCTGGAGGCCTTCACCATGCGTGCACGGTCCGGCTGGTAGAAGTGCGGCTTGCACTCCGCACAGACCTGGCAGTCCCAGGTGATTGTCCGTACGTCCTCGACGGAGTAGGGCAGATTGCGTGCCTTGACAAAATGGTACAACTGTGTGACTCCCGGGTGACAAAGGCTGTCGTGCAGGGCCCGGAGTCGATCTACTTGTGCACTGGCACATGTACCTCGGGATAGGGCGCCTGGGGGCTCGTTGAGTTTACCGAGGCGATACAAAATATCGTAATTATAGATGGAGAGCTCGATCCTCCATCTCAAGATTTTATCGTTTTTGATCTTGCGTGTGTTATTGAACATGAAGGCTACTGACCGTTGGTCAGTGAGGAGGATGAATCTCCTGCCGGCCAGGTAATGCCTCCAATGCCTCACAGCCTCAACAATAGCTTGGGCCTCTTTTTCGATGGATGAGTGCCATATTTCTGAGGCATGAAGTGTGCGGGAGAAGAATGCCACGGGTCTGCCTGCCTGATTGAGGGTGGCGGCAAGTGCGACGTCCGATGCATCATCTCTACTTGAAAGGGCAATGTCTCATCTTCTGCGTGCATCCCACCTTGGTGATATCGGCTCTGATAAGGGCGAAGGCCTGTTGTGCCTCGGCCGCCAGGGGAACATGTGTGGACTGTATGAGTGGGCGGGCCTTGTCCGCATAGTTTGGGACCCACTGGGCGTAGTATGAGAAGAACCCCAGGCAGCGTTTGGGGGCCTTGGAGCTCCATGAGGGGGCGCATGCGGTCGGGATCGGGCCCCAGAACTCCGTTCTGGACCACATAGCCAAGTATGGCTAAGCGAGTCGTGCTAAACACGCACATCTCCTTGTTGTAGGTGAGGTTGAGGAGAGTGGCGGTGTGGAGAAATTTGGCAAGGTTGGCATCGGGTCCTGCTGGTCATGGCCGCACATGGTGGCGTTGTCTAAGTACGGGAAGGTGGCCCGCAAACCGTACTGGTCGACCATTCGGTCCATCTCCCTTTGGAAGACCAAGACCCCGTTCGTGACGCCGAAGTGAACCCTGAGGAAGTGATAGAGACGACCGTCCGCCTCAAAAGCAGTGTATGGCCGGTCCGATTTACGAATGGGGAGTTGGTGGTAGGCGGATTTGAGGTCTACCGTTGAGAAGACCCAGTACTGTGCAATCTGATTGACCATATCAGATATGCATGGGAGGGGGTACGCGTTGAGCTGCGTGTACCGATTGATGGTCTGGCTGTAATCCATGACCATTCTGTGTTTCTCCCCAGTTTTAACGACTACCACTTGGGCTTTCCAGGGACTGTTGCTGGCCTCGATGATGCCTTCCCGAAGCAGCCGCTGGACTTCGGACCTGATGAAGGTCCTGTCCTGGGTGCTGTACCGTCTGCTCCTGATGACGACGGGTTTGCAATCCGGGGTTAGATTTGCAAAGAGAGAAGGCGGATCGACCTTTAGGGTTGCGAGGCTGCACACAGTGAGGGTGGTAGGGACTCGCCGAATTTCAGGGTTAGGCTCTGGAGATTGCACTGGAAGTCCAGGCCTAGTAGTAGAGCAGCGCAGAGGTTAGGGAGGATGTCGAGGCGGAAGCCGCTGAATTCTACGCCCTGGACCGTGCGTGTGACCGTACAGAACCCCCGGATCGTGGCGGAATGGGATCCGGAGGCCAGGGAGATTCTTTGGTTGGCGGGGTGTATCGCGGAGGAGCAGCGCCTTACTGTATCCGGATGTATGAAGCTTTCAGTGCTCCCGGAGTCCAGCAGGCAAGAGGTCACGTGGCCGTTGATTTTCATGCTGGTCGATGCGGTGGCCAAGTTGTGCGGACGAGACTGGTCGATCGTCACTGAGGCAAGTCGTGGTCGGTCGTCGCTGGCGTCGGATGATGGAGAGCCTGAGGGGCCCAGGTCCTGGAATGCTGTCGGTGTCCATGCCCTGTGGGGGAGACAAGATGGCGGCGCCCACGGGCCATACGTTGCCGGGGTTGGACAAGATGGCGACGCTAGATCGAGCGAGGCCCCTTCTAACAGTCTTTGGCGTATGAGATCCGACCCAATCCCCGTAACAAATGCGTCCCGCATAAGGAGGTTCGAATGTTCAGTGGCCGTAACGGCCTGACTGTCACAGTCCCGGACGAGTGGGATTAGGGCCCGTCAGAAGTCTTCTATAGACTTACCAGGGAGTTGAGAGCGAGTGGCGAGTACGTGCCTGGCGAAGAGCGAGTTCATCTTCTGTGCGTAGTTTTCTTTGAGAAGTGCCATGGCGTCGGCGTAGTTCGGGGCGTCCTTGATGAGCGGAAACATGTTGGAGATGAACCTTGAGTACAGGATCTGTATCTTCTGAGCCTCCAGAACAGGGGTGGTCGCTGAGTTGATATACGCCTCGAAGCAAGCTAGCCAGTGATTAAAGTCCTTTTTGGCGTCACTTGATTGCAGATCCAGCTGCAGGCGATCTGGCTTGATACGGAGGTCCACCTTTTAGAACATCTTAGAGCAATAGATTGAGGCACGATCAATTGCACAAAGACTAGAGTTGGGTACAACTGAGGCTTTATTGCTCTAAGATGTGTGGCCTCCCACAGCAGCTGGCGAAATGGCTGCTGAATGGAGGACACGTATATTTATACTCTGCCTTGTTGCTAACTTTTGGTTGGCTCTTAATTTGGCTCCGTTTAATCATGTTTGCTCAAGAGTCGCCAGGTATCTTTCGACACCGCCACAAGGTTCAGAACCGAATACTGATCAATGACTCGATACACCAGTTAGTAAGTTCAAAAGCAATGCTCATTTATTTACACACAGTCAAATCTACTCATGCATAAACTCTACAAACTAAACTACCACGATTACTAAAGCCTATACTTAGCTTCAGGTGCCCACTCAGTCAGAGGAACAATGGCCAGTGCTCGGTTCTGAGGCCGCTGGGTTGAGCTGTTTACAGGGTAGCAACTAGGAGCGTCTATCTCGTTGCGTGCGTTGACTTGGGACTTACTTGGTCTGGTGTAGCTGCTAGGCAGGTCTCTCTCTTCGGTGAGAGCCAAAGCCAAAGGAGGAAGATTCTCCCTTGGGTGATACCTCTTATACTGCAAAGGGCTTTGCGTGCTTTTGGACGGGCCTTGAACTTGGCCTCAACTAATTGGGTCTTTCCCAATCATCTGTATCGATTTTCCTCCAATAGAGGGGTGGTTCCCTGATCGCTGGGCGTGTCCTGGTGACTGTCAGTCTGCTTTGTCTTAGCTTCTTCTGGCGCCGGGGAGTCTGTCCTAACATTGTTTATCTAAATGTTTCCCTTTTGTTCCCGGAGATGGCTCATTAGTATGTAAATCGTTTGGTAGTTTCTGTCCTGTCTGAGCGTTTTAAGGTTCTAATCAACAGACCGAGCTTGCACCTGCTTGTTTCTTAGCCTTGTCCAATTTTCCCTGCATTCTTTGCGGGTGTCCATTTTGTAATCGGGACGTGGCCATCCCAGATGGCTACAGCCTACTGGGCGGAGCCAGCAGGCAGGGACTACCGGCGAACCTGTAGTACAGGTCCTACCTTACATCATCTAATACAGGTGTAACAGTGGTTTACCACATAAGGAGGCCCAAAAGGGATTACCCTCGCAACATTCCACATATAAGATACTTAGCCTACCTCCTCAACCTCACTAACAGCGTGCTCGCTGTTCATTCGAAGCTCCGTGGTGTTCCCCAGACAAATGCCCAACATACAAACATCTCTGCCCAACTCACTTCCCCTGATATATGCACACTCAGAATTGCTTCTCTCCAATCCTGCATAATCTCCACTCACTCAGAAGGCCCCTCTCCAAGCCCTGCAACTATTCACTCAACAGCACCACTTCCCAAACCCCTTCTCCCCACTCAATCAGCAGATCTCTCCCTGCACCCGCCTTCATCACCTTCCCTCCTCCACACCCACCTGCCTCCCACCGTTCATCCACCCTACCCCCTCTTGCAGAGTGTAGCCACCTGGGTTGGCCAATTCCCAATGTAAAATGGAGAACAGCAAAGGCTGCAGGGAAATTCAGCCAACACAGGCAGAAACTAGCAGGTGCAAGTTTACTGTGTATTAAACTCTGCAAAAGCCCAGACAGCATCGATACCAGCAACCATCTGCACAATAATGTAGCAGCCATCTACATACTAATGAGCGATCCCCGGGAACAATCGAAACATTTGAGATAAACAAAGCCAAGCCAAACTCCTCGGCGCCAGCAGGAGCCAACACAAAAGAAGTTAATGGACACCTAAAGACCGCCCATCGGTCAGGGAACTGCTCCAGTATTGGAGAAATCGAACCAAGCGATTGAAACAAAGTCCAATCACTTGGAACCAGGTACGGAGTCCGCCCCGAAAGGCGGGAAGACCCTGGGGACTATAAAGTAAAGCCCCCAAGTTCAAATCGTCCTTCTTGACAGGGTCACTCAGCAACGCGAACCAACCCTTGACAGTGATCTGTTCAGCTGCCGCCGAAGAACGTAAGTCTCAAATCAATGCTCGCTACGAGATAGGCGCTCCTAGCTACCAGTCCATACCAGCTTTTGAATCCCGCAGACTCAGAACCTGAACGAAAGGCCATTTGTTCCCCTGACCTGGTGGGCCAGTCCAAAGCTAAGTATTGGCCTGTTAGTGATAGAAATAGGTTAGAAGTAGAGTTTATGCATGAGTAGATTTTACTGTGTGTAAATAAATGTGCTTTGATTTGAATCTTACTGTGGTATTATCAGGTATTGCAGTACCCGAGAGGCTGTAGACCATTGGGTAAACCTAGGAGTTTACCATTGGCTGTTTGGTATGTAGCTCCGCCCTGACAGGCGGGGTATAAGAACCGGTGCCGTCCCAGCAGCCCTCATTCTGTACCGAAGCTGCTGGGGAACAAATCTAGTCTATTAAAGCCTTCAGTTATGTTACAACCTCGTCTTTGAGTTTAATTGATCGTGCATCAATTTAATAGACTACACTTAAGCTGAAAGAATGGATCTCCGAATCAAGCCGGAGTGTCTACAACTCAGCCCTCACGCGGAGAACTCAGCGGCGATATTTAAGCACTGGCTGGCGTGCTTTAAAGGCTACCTCGAGACGGCCGGAGGCACCCCCTCAGGAGAACAGAAACTGCAACTCCTGCACTTGAGCGTAAGCCCTGGAATCTTCACCCTCACCGAGGAGGCGGAGGACTACGATGCTACGATGCTGTTAAAAGGACATTATATCCGCCCTGTAAACCAGGTCTACGCATGTCACCTGCTCGCAACTAGACGGCAAAGCCCCGGGGAATCGCTGAAGGACTTCTACAGTGCGCTACTGGTGCTGGGCAGAAACTGTGGCTGCCCGCAAGTTTCGGGCAGCGAGCACACGGAACGTCTAATCCGGGATGCCTTCGTAGCAGGTATGAGCTCCTCAGAGATCCACCAAGGACTCTTAGAAAAGAACACCCTGGGACTGAGAGAGGCATGGGCCCTGGCAGGGTCCATGGATGTTGCCTCCAGAAACCCGCAGTCCTATGCGCCCAACCGTGCGGTGGCCCCCTGGGCTGCGTGGCATCCCGCAGCGGCAGCCCCACTGACCTTCCCCGGGTCCCCGCAGGTCTGCGCTGTAAGACGGCCCGCTAACTCCGTCGGGCCCCGCTGTTTCTTCTGCGGGCAGGCGAAGCATCCCCGCACGCGCTGCCCAGCCCGCACCTCCACCTGCAAAGGGTGCGGCAAGAAGGGCCATTTTGTGGGGGTCTGACAAGCACGAACCGTGGCTGCGGTCTCCTGCGACTCCGGACCGCCGCGGCAATCTTCCCCTCGGGCCCCAGGCGGCCAGCACTCACCGCCACCCCCCTATTCTAGGGCCACGTCCGACCCACGGGCGTGGCCATCTTGCCCCACAGACACCACGCTGGACGGATGGGCGCCGCCATTTTGTCCATCCCCGCCGCCATTTTGTCAATCCCCAACCACCATGTGCGATCCATGGGAGACGTCATCTTGGATGGGGCCCCAGGCCCCCAGCACGGCCGACTACACGCTGCCCGATCACAACCCGCACTGCTCCATCTGGCCTCGGTGACACTGGACCAGAATCGACCTCGGACACTCGCAACTGCAACGACGACGGTGTTCATCAACAGCCACGAGACGTTTTGCCTGATCGACTCTGGGAGCACGGAGAGCTTTACACCCCGACATGGTAAGGCGCTGTTCATTTGTTACCCACCCTGTAAACCAAAGAATGTCCCTGGCCTCCGGGTCACACTCGGTGGAGATAAAGGGGTTCTGCCTAGCAAACCTCACTGTCCAAGGCAGGAAATTCAACAATTTCCGCCTTTATGTCCTGCCGCACAGAGGTGCGGCTACACTCCTGGGGTTGGACTTCCAATGTAACTTGCAAAGCCTGACCTCAAATTCGGTGGCCCTATACCTCCCCTTACTGTCTGCGGCCTCGCGACCTTTAAGGTCGACCCGCCTTCCCTGTTTGCGAACCTCACCCCGGATTGCAAACCCATCGCCACCAGGAGCAGACGGTACAGTGCCCAGGACCGGACCTTCATCAGGTCAGAGGTCCAAAGGCTACTGATGGAAGGTGTCATTGAAGCGAGCAACAGCCCCTGGAGAGCTCAAGTGGTGGTGGTGAAGACCGGGGAGAAACATAGGATGGTCATTGACTACAGTCAGACCATCAACAGGTTTACGCAGCTGGACGCGTACCCTCTCCCCCGCATATCCGACCTAGTGAATAGGATCGTGCAATACAAGGTCTTCTCCACGGTGGATCTCAAGTCCGCTTACCATCAGCTACCCCTCCGCACTAGTGACCGCAAGTACACTGCCTTCGAAGCAGATGGGCGGCTCGACCAATTTTTAAGGGTTCCCTTTGGTGTCACTAATGGGGTCTCGGTCTTCCAGCGTGAGATGGACCGAATGGTTGACCGATACGGCTTACGCGCAATGTTCCCGTATCTGGATAACGTCACCATCTGCGACCAAGACCAGCAGGACCACGACACCAACCTCCGGAAATGTCTCCAGACCGCAAAAATCCTTAACTTAACGTATAATAAGGATAAATGCGTATTTAGCACCGACCGCCCGGCCATCCTTGGCTACGTAGTGCGAAATGGAGTTATAGGCCCCGACCCTGAACGCATGCACCCCCTTATGGAGTTCCCCCTCCCTCACTGCCCCAAGGCCCTGAAGCGCTGCCTTGGGTTTTTCAGTTATTATGCACAATGGGTCCCCAACTACGCAGACAAAGCCCGACCCCTAATCCAGTCCACAACCTTCCCCCTGTCGATGGAGATCCGCCAGGCCTTCTGCCGCATCAAAGCAGACATTGCAAAGGCCACGATGCGCGCCAGGTCGATAGCGATGCGTCCGACGTAGCTCTGGCCGCCACCCTCAACCAAGCGGGCAGACCCGTGGCCTTCTTCTCCCGTACCCTCCATGCTTCAGAAATTCACCATTCCTTGGTCAAAAAAGAGGCGCAAGCCATAGTAGAAGCTGTGCGACATTGGCGGCATTATCTGGCCGGCAGGAGATTCACTCTCCTCACTGACCAACGGTCGGTGGCGTTCATGTTTGATAATGCACAGCGGGGCAAGATTAAGAACGACAAGACCTTATGGTGGAAGATAGAACTCTCCACCTACAACTACGAGATCTTGTACCGTCCTGGGAAGCTAAACGAGCCTCCTGATGCCCTGTCCCGCGGCACGTGTGCCACCGCACAAGTGTACCGCCTCCGAGCCCTCCACGAGGACCTCTGCCACCCGGGGGTCACTCGTTTTTTTCACTTCATTAAGACCCGCAACCTGCCCTACTCCATCGAGGAGGTCAGGACAGTCACCAGGGACTGCCAAATCTGCGCGGAGTGCAAGCCGCACTTCTACCGGCCAGAGAGGGCGCACCTGATAAAGGCTTCCCGTCCCTTTGAACGCCTCAGCATGGATTTCAAAGGCCCCCTCCCCTCCACCGACCGCAACACGTATTTCCTGAATGTGATTGACGAGTACTCCCGGTTCCCGTTCGCCATCCCCTGCCCCAACATGACAGCAAACACCGTCATCAAGGCCCTCCTGGTTATCTTTACACTGTTTGGGTTCCCCGCGTACATACACAGTGATAGGGGGTCCTCCTTTATGAGCGACGAACTGCGTCAATTTCTGCTCAGCAAGGGCATCGCCTCAAGCAGGACGACCAGTTACAACCCCCGGGGAAACGGGCAGGTAGAGAGGGAGAATGGAACGGTCTGGAAGACCGTTCTACTGGCCCTACAGTCCAGGAAAATCCCAGTCTCCCGCTGGTAAGAAGTCCTCCCGGAGGCCCTCCACGCCATCCGGTCGCTGCTCTGCACAACTACCAATCAGACACCTCATGAACGTCTCCTTGTCTTCCCCAGGAAGTCCTCCTCCGGGACCTCGCTCCCAACCTGGCTCGCGACACCTGAACCCATCCTGCTTCGGAAGCACGTGCGGGCGCACAAGTCAGACCCGTTGGTTGAGATTGTCCACCTGCTGCACGCTAACCCCCAGTACGCCTACGTGGCGTTCCCTGACGGCTGGCAAGATACAGTCTCCCTCCGGGACCTGGCACCCGCCAGAACCCCACGCGCACCCGAACCATTACCCCACCCCCTCCACAGCACCTCACAGGGGGGTCAGTCCATCCGCCGCTCCTGCCTAGGCCCTCCCACCCACCGACGCCCCCTACAGGCGCCCCCCTCTCGTGTCAACCGATTGCCCCACCAGCGCCGTCTAGGGGTGACGAAGCTGCCATGGAGGCCGAGGACACGCTCCCGGAGTCGCAGACGCCCGGACCTCCACCAGAATCACCACCGAGGCTCAGACGATCCAGGAGGATGGCCAGGCCACCCGACCGACTGATTGCTTCACTGTAACTGTAACTGTAAATGAACACTAACTGTATATATCTTCCACGCTTGTAAATATTCTCGACAACCCTGTAAGGAGGTATCACGGTACCTCCATATCTGATCATACCATGTTAAATGCAATTGTAACCTGGCCACCAACCCCGCCGGACTCTTTTTTAACAGGGGGTGAATGTGGTATTATCAGGTATTGCAGTACCCGAGAGGCTGTAGACTATTGGGTAAACCTAGGAGTTTACCATTGGCTGTTTGGTATGTAGTTCCGCCCTGACAGGCGGCGTATAAGAACCGGTGCCGTCCCAGCAGCCCTCATTCTGTACCGAAGCTGCTGGGGACAGATCTAGGGTATTAAAGCCTTCAGTTATGTTACAACCTCGTCTTTGAGTTTAATTGATCGTGCATCACTTACTAATTGGTGTATTGAGTTATTGACCATTACTTGAACTTGAACCTCGTGGCGGTATCATAAAGATACCTGGTGACTCGAGAGCAAAGGTTATAAAACAGAGCCAATTGAACCAACTAAAAGTTAGCAACATACTACTGGCGACCCAAATGGGACCCGATCTAGAAGTGGCTTCACCACTCCGGGAGAACCCAAAAAATTGAATTAGAGATCCAATTGGGAACAGAAAACCACAAGTGTTCAAGCAGTTCTGATCAATCCTCATAATTCGGAAGTGTGTTAAATGCATGCGTAACTAACAGGGCTATAAGGTAAACAGATAGATTTTTTGTTGCGACAAAACTGTCGGGAGTTTTTATTCCGGAAAATAGCGAATGCCGTACCCATAATTACAGCACCGCCTTAATACCCCTTGTTCCAAATTTTAAAAGAGTATTTAGAGAGGAAAGATGGCAATGCAGGCAATGCAATGCCTCATGAACCCCGAAGAATTCATGGTCGCAGCGACCAGCAGTAGAGTAGGACAATGTCCCGTTTGGGAAGAGGAAATCAGGAAGTACCTCAAAGGGAAAGGATGGCCCCTTTGGAGCGAATTCTGTAACAACGAGGAAACAGGTCCCGGGAGTATAGGACATACTTGGTGGGAGAACCTGAGTGAGATTCACAAGAAGAGCTTAGGAAAAGCTCGCAAACCGATGGCAATCGTGTCCTGTTTGGCACAATTGCGAGGCACAGAGGAGGTCATTAGGACGCTCCGGAAAGAGATAGAAGGCATACATCGAATGAGCAAGGTCGATGTCAGTGGGAGACTTCCAGTTGCGGGGAGACTTCCGGTTGCGGCGATGACCAGCTAAGCCGCATGTTTCGGCACCTCCCGTTTCAACGGCCTTTTGGGCTCTTATCGGGAGCCCCAACGGAAATTTTTGACGGCCAAACCCAGTGTGAGGCGACAAAGGAAGGAGTCCCCCCGGGTGTGGATGGAAAGAAGCGATAGTAGTGGCCAGATTGCGGAGGATCCTCTGGAGCAGCGGCAGAGAAGAGAAGTGAGAAGCAAGATGGCGGCGGAGGGCGGCCAGTTGGTATGGGGCCCGGAACAGCAGGAGTTCCTCCGACGATGTGTGGAGGAGCTCAAGAAGGAGGTGCTGGCGCCGATGTTGCTGGCGATTGAGGGATTGAAGGAGATGCAAAAGACCCAGGCGATGGAGCTCCGTGGAGTGAAAGCAAAGGCAGCCGCAAATGAAGACGAGATACAGGGCTTGGTGGTGAAGGCGGAGACGCACGAGGCACTACATAAGAGGTGCATGGAAAGTCTGGAAGCCCTGGAGAACAGCTCGAGGAGGAAGAATCTAAGGATTTTGGGTCTTCCCGAAGGGACAGAGGGAGCTGATGTTGGGGCGTATGTGTGTACGATGCTCCATACTTTAATGGGAGCTGAGGCCCCGACGGGTCCCCTGGAAATGGAAGGAGCATACCGGGTCCTCGTGAGAAGACCAAAGGCAGGGGAAACACCGCGATCAATAGTGGTGAGGTTCCACCACTACAAGGACAGGGAGATGGTCCTGAGATGGGCTAAGAAGACACGGAGTAGCAGGTGGGAGAACGCGGTGATCCGCGTGTATCAAGATTGGAGTGCGGAGGTGGCGAGAAGGAGGGCGAGTTTCAATCGGGCCAAGGCGGTGCTCCACAGGAAGGAAGTAAAATTTGGAATGCTGCTGCCGGCAAGACTGTGGGTTACATACCAGGGCAAACACCACTACTTTGAGATGGCAGAGGAGGCGTGGACATTTATTCAAGAAGAGAAGTTGGACTGGATTTGAGGAATTGATGTTTGGAAAGAAGTAGCGAGGTGGTGGCAAAGAAATGCAAAGGAGGGAGAGGGGGAGGGTTTATCTGTAAAAATGTTAGACGGGAGAATTTTTCTCCCCCCACCCCCCCCCACCTGAGGGGGGACACACAAACAAATGTGGGTGCCGGTGGGGAAGGGAACAGGGAAGGGGAGAGGGCGTTGCGCCACTAGGGGCGGGGCCGAGAGGGAAGCGCGTTTTTTTTTCCCGCGCTATGGAAATTGCGGCGGGAAAAGTGGGCGCAGTAAGGAAGGGGGCCTCACACGCAGGGAGGCCAAGGGTAAACGGGGGAAGCCGAGGTCAGCCAGAGTTTGCTGACTCCCGGAAGCAATATGGGGGGAGAAATCAAGCTAGAAGGGAATCGAGCGGGGGGGGGGGGCGCCGTCTGGGGGACAAACGGGTGCGTGGGACCCGGGTGAGGAGCTGGTTTAAAAGAGCGGATGGCTAGTCGACAATGGGGGGGGGGTAAAGGGCCCCCCAACCTGGTTGATCACGTGGAACGTGAGAGGGCTGAATGGGCCGATTAAGAGGGCAAGGGTATTTGCGCACCTAAAGAGACTGAAGGCGGATGTGGTTATGATTCAGGAGACGCACCTGAAATTGGCGGATCAGGTCAGATTAAGGAAAGGATGGGTGGGACAGGTATTCCACTCAGCTTAGATAAGAAAAATAGAGGGGTGGCAATACTGGTGGGGAAACGGGTATCGTTTGAGGCTAAGACCATAGTGGTGGACAGTGGGGGCAGGTACGTGATGGTGAGTGGCAGGTTGCAAGGTGAGGTGGTGGTGCTGGTGAACGTATATGCCCCGAACTGGGATGACGCGGGTTTTATGAAGCGTATGTTGGGGAAAGAGGGAATGATACACTTCCTGGACCAGCTGGAGTTCCCGAGGGTTGAGGAGCAGGAGGTGGCAGGTTTGGGAGCGCAGATTGAGGTGGAGGAGGTGATTAAAGGAATTGGGAACATGCAGGCAGGAAAGGCCCCGGGACCAGATGGGTTCCCGGTGGAATTTTACAGGAAATATGTGGACCTACTGGCCCCACTCCTGATGAGAACCTTCAATGAGGCTAAGGAAAGGGGGACACTACCCCCGACAATGTCGGAGGCGACGATATAGTTGATCCTGAAACGAGACAAAGACCCGCTGCAGTGCGGGTCATACAGGCCCATCTCCCTCCTAAATGTAGATGCCAAGTTATTGGCCAAAGTGATGGCGACAAGGATAGAGGACTGTGTCCCAGGGGTGGTACATGACGACCAGACAGGGTTTGTTAAAGGGAGGCAATTGAATGCCAATATACGAAGGTTGCTGGGGGTGATGATGATGCCCCCACCGGAGGGGGAGGCGGAGATAGTTGTGGCGATGGATGCAGAGAAGGCATTTGATAGAGTGGAGTGGGACTACCTGTGGGAGGTACTGAAGAGATTTGGATTTGGAGAGGGGTTCATCAGATGGGTTCAGCTCCTGTACGGGGCCCCGGTGGCAAGCGTGGACAAACAGGCAACGATCCGACTATTTCCGATTACATAGGGGCACAAGACAGTTGTGCCCCCTGTCCCCGTTACTGTTCGCGTTGGCAATTGAGCCATTGGCCATAGCGCTGAAGGGCTCTAAGAAGTGGAGGGGGGTGCTCAGAGGAGGAGAGGAAAATCGGGTGTCATTATATGCGGATGATTTGCTGCTATATGTGGCGGACCCAGTGGAGGGGATGCCAGAGATAATGCAGACACTCGGGGAGTTTGCAGAGTTCTCGGGATATAAATTGAATATGGGAAAGAGTGAACTTTTTGTGATGCACCCCGGGGAACAGGGCAGGGGGATAGACGATCTGCCGCTGAGGAGAGTAGCAAGGGATTTTCGATATCTGGGGATCCAGGTGGCCAGGAACTGGGGAACCTTGCATAAACTTAACTTGACGCGACTGGTAGAGCAGATGGAGGAGGACTTTAAGAGGTGGGACATGGTGCCCCTGTCATTGGCGGGCAGAGTACAGGCGGTTAAAATGGTGGTCATCCCGAGGTTTCTTTTCGTGTTTCAGTGCCTCCCCATACTGATTACAAAGGCCTTTTTCAAGAAAGTAGACAGGAGTATTATGAGCTTTGTGTGGGCTGGAAAGACCCCAAGGGTAAAGAGGGGGTTCCTGCAGCGCAGTAGGGACAGAGGGGGACTGGCACTGCCGAGTCTGAGTGACTATTATTGGGCCGCCAACGTGTCTATGATATGTAAGTGGATGAGGGAAGAAGAAGGGGCGGCATGGAAAAGGCTGGAGATGGTGTCCTGTAAGGGAACAAGTTTAAAAGCACTGGCGACGGCGCCGTTACCGTTCCCCCCGAAAAAATACACCACAAACCCAGTAGTGGGGGTGACTTTGAAGATTTGGGAGCAGTGGAGACGACATAGGGGAGTGACGGGTGCCTCGGTGTGGTCCCCGATAAGGAACAATCACAGGTTCGTCCCGGGGAGGATAGATGGAGGATTCCAATCTTGGCAGCGAGCAGGAATTGGGAAGTTGAAGGACTTGTTCTTGGACGGGACGTTCGCGAGTTTGGGAGCATTGGTAGAAAAATATGGGTTGCCACCTGGGAATGCCTTCCGATATATGCAAGTGAGGGCATTTGCGAGGCAACAGGTGAGGGAACTTCCGCAGCTCCCGGCGCAAGGGATCCAGGACAGAGTGATTTCGGGGGCATGGGTTGGTGAAGGTAAAGTGTCCGATATATACAGGGAAATGAGAGACGAGGGGGAGACGATGGTAGAGGAGCTGAAGGGTAAATGGGAGGAGGAGCTGGGGGAAGAGATTGAGGAGGGGCTGTGGGCAGATGCCCCAAGTAGGGTAAATTCCTCGTCCTCGTGTGCCAGGCTTAGCCTGATCCAATTCAAGGTTCTACACAGGGCGCATATGACGGGAGCAAGGCTGAGCAGATTTTTTGGAGTGGAGGATAGGTGCGGGAGGTGCGCGGGAAGCCCGGCGAACCACACCCACATGTTTTGGTCATGTCCGGTATTGCATGGGTTCACGCTCACCATAGGAGAATATACAAACAAAATTAGTGCAGTAGACAAATTTTGGTTTAACCCGACTACGATTAGCACAGACAAGCAGGTTAGGGCAGTTTTACAAAAGAACAAGACAGCATTCGTGACCCACAAACATGACTGTGGCCGGATGACTGGTTCAGTACAAATCACAGGACCTGACCCGAGACCCCAAAAGCAATACGGATTTCCCCAAGAGGCAGAGGGAGAAATCGCAAAAGTTATCGACAGCTTATTAGAGCAGGGCGTACTTAAATCAGTAGCCTCCACTAATAATGCCCCGATTTGGCCAGTGAGAATGCCCGATGGATCATGGCGACTGACCATTGATTACCGGGAACTCAACAAAATCGCCCCGCAGCAGCAAGTCCCGAGACCATGCTCAAGCAGGGACTCAATTCCCGATACTTTACGGTTTTGGATATCAATAATGGATTCTGGTCCATTCCATTGGCAAAGGTGTGTCAGTACAAATTTGCCTTCACCTTTAAAAACCAACAATACACATGGACATGCCTTCCACAAGGATTCCACAACTCCCCCTCCATTTTCCACCGAGAGCTGGCAAATGGATTATCAAGATTCTTGTCATGATATTCAGGTAAACATCATGGTGCAAAGATACATACATACTGATGGACAGATCAACGGACCAATCAATACACACACAACACCACAGCCAATCACAGGCAAGAGCACACACACTATAAAACGGGGAACACGACACTTCCCGCGCATTCCAGCAGGAGACAGCTCAGGGCACAGAGCTCACAGCAAGCCACTCAGACATCCACCATGTGCTGAGTGCCACTCCAAGATAGTGTTAGGGATAGGTCCACAGATTCAAGGGTAATGAACGAACCACAGTAACCAGTTTACCATTGTAAATATTGTTAGTAATAAAACTGAGTTGTACCATCCGCAACCGTGTTGGTTCGTCTGTGTAGCAGAGCACCAAACACGACAATTCTCTCGCCCTGACTGTCTGGTCCAGTATGTGGACGACCTACTACTGCAGACAGATACCAAGGAAGAGCACATCGAGCTTCTGTCCGAACTCCTGGAACTCCTACAGAAAATTGGATGTAAAGTTAACCCCAAAAAGGTCCAGATTTTGGAAAACAAGGTGATATATTTGGGTACAATTATCACGTACGGTAAACACGAGATCGAGCACAAAAGGATTGACTCGATTGCTAAATTACCCCTTCCCCAGAACGTTTCAGCCCTCCGGTCATTTTTAGGACTGGTTGGCTACTGCCGAAACCACATTGACCTCCTAATGAAAGGAGCCCCCTGGGAATGGCTTCCGCAGCATACGGATGCTGTGGACTCTTTGAAAAGAGCACTCATAGCAGCCCCCGCACTACAAGTTCCAGACCCGCTTTCCCCTTACGCTATAGAGGTAGCAACCACAGGCCGCACCCTTTTGGCCGTGCTCCTCCAGGAACGGCACGAACAGTTAAGGCCCGTGGCTTACGCCTCCAGAGTTTTATATGCTGTGGAGCAGGGATTTTCAGCCTGTGAAAGGCACCTGCTCGCATTTTGTTGGGCAGTACAGTATTTTTCTTACAAAACCGGACAAAACCCCATCACAATCCTCACAGAACACTCCCCCACCCAACTTTTACTGGACGGACGACTCAAGGACGGTACAGTCAGTCAGATTAGAGCAGCTAGATGGACCCTTCTTTTGCAGGGACGGGACTTTTTTAGCCGATAACCTTCAGTACCCAGGCACCCCCAATGAATGCGGAATCATCTCACCACACCACAACACAAGCCACCTTATTGCTAAAACACCCCCCAGAAAGATAGGTAGTTCAACCTAGAGCCCCCAGCACACAGACACATGCAAACCCATTAGGATATATGTGGATGGAGCTTCCACAATATTAGAAGGGAAGCGCATAACAGGATGCGGCATTTACGTTGAAGACGCGCAGGGACGCGCCCTAGAAGAAATAGCAATAAAACTTCCAGGAGACTTAGGCGCGTAGGCAGCAGAACTTGCGGCCATCGCATACATAGTGGAACACCCAGATTCCTTCCCCAGCCCAGCATACATATATTCGGACAGCCTCTATATCTGCAACAGCCTGACGGAATTCCTACCCCTGTGGAAAGCAAGAGGATTTGTATCCGCAGATGGAAAACCCCTCCCTTCAGCCCCATTGCTCCGTCACATTTTAGAGCGAGCACAGAACAGGACTTTTGGAATAGTCAAAGTTCGAAGTCACCATCGTTCCTCCCCCCCTGGAAATGTGAAAGCCGACGGGACTGGCAAAAGCAGGTTCCAGGCACGGATATTTTTGGACACCCCCGAAAGCGCACCAGTGAATGCAGTTCAGGTCTCGCAGACTAATATCGAGGATTTAGTGCAGGCCCAGAAGCAGGACAGCAATTTCAGGGAGATTTTGAAAGGAAACTATCCAGCCCCCTATGATAGATTTAAAAATGCTCTGACCACACATGACGGTGTGGTGTTAAATGACACCCTTTATGTGGTTCCTGAACAGGACAGGAATCAACTGATTTGTTTATTCCATGACGGTCATGGACATCAGGGAATTGATCCCACTACAGCCCACCTCAGGCAGCTCTGTTGGTGGCCAAGTTTAAAAGACGATGTAACTCACTATGTTGAGAATTGCCTTATCTGTGCCCAGAACAACCCAGACAGATACGCAAAGGAAGCTCAACTCAGTCACACCAGACCCGTTAATGGCCCCTGGACTAACCTCCAGATTGATTACATTGGACCATTGCCCCCTTGCAAGAGTGGTTATAAATATGTACTCGTGGTGATAGACACGTTTGCAAAATGGGTGGAAGCATTCCCAGCCAGAACAAACACGGCAAAGACCACAGCCAAGATCTTAACCCACCACATCTTTACGAGATGGGGACTCCCCCGCAGCATTGAATCCGACTAAGGTTCCCATTTTATGAGACGTGTCATGAAGAACGTCCTCACGATATTTGGCCTTATCCAAAAATTCCACATCGCATACCACCCCCAGTCAAGTGGTATCATGGAGCGCATGAATTGGACCCTAAAATCAACCCTCAGAAAAATGGTCCAGCAAAACAACACCACTTGGAATTCAGTCCTCCCTTTTGCGCTGATGTTTTTGCAAAATACCGTTTCAACTTCTACAGGTTACACCCCATACACCCTCATGACCGGACGCCCCATGAAAGGCACAGAATTTTTATTAAGATTAGATTTGACCAGCCCTGAAGTGACAGCCCTCACACACGAGAAAGCTGTGGAACAACTGGTACAGAATGTAAAAACAGCTCAGCTAGCAGCCGCAGTGAAATTGGGCACAAGAAATAAACAGAGCAAGGCCTGTTTCGATAAGACAGTGCATGCGACTGAGTTCAGTGTAGGACAGCAAGTCATGCTCTCCGTATACAACCCCAGCACATTCCTGTCACCTAAATATTCGAGTCCGTACTCCATTGAGGACAAAGTAAGCCCTTCCATCTACAAAATAAAGTACCCCAATGGAAAGACTGCGTGGCTCCACATCAACCAGCTTAAAGCATATGGAACACAGTCTAACCACGCATATCACGTCATACTCGACGCAGCAGACCACGCCCCGCCCACAGCCACCGTAACCCTAGCCTCCCCCAACACGTCCAGCCCAGCCACGGACTCAACCTCGACTCCACCCCCGACCTATACACTCCACCCCGAAACGCCCACAGACAGCAGCAGCAGCGACAGTGACTGTGACTCGGACAATAGCCACAGCACGCCTCCCTACTATCCCCATGCAACAGGACCCACACCCGACGAATCTGACCACGATTCGAGTGATCCCTTCATGATCACTTTCCTAAACAAACCCCACCACCGACCACCGACCTACAATGACGACCCCGATTCCGTCCCCACAGAACTAGACACCACCTTTTGGCACCGAGATAATTCATACAGACTCGTCCGGAATGACGAAAGCGATCCCAAATCACACCATGCAGCCCTATCAGCCCTGACACACTCGAGAGTTTGGCATCCGGGAGAAGATGACGACTTTGAGTCTGACTCCCAAAACGAGAACCCCTTTGTGACCCTGTTCGCAACCAATAACTGAGGTGTCCAGATGATGTTTTAAAAGGAACCGCTTGGGAGAAAACGGTGTCCTTTCTGATGGAACCTGCAGCAGGTTTAATGTTGTTTGTACTAGTATTGTTAAAGCCCCACGCCTTATTTTTCGGCCGAAACCTCTGAGAACTTGTCAGCACGCTAATCAGCAGAAACCTCTGAGAGCTTGTCAGACCCCCATTCGTAACTGCCCTTCTGGTTCGAAGGAAGAACCAATACGGCAACCCCCCATGATGACTACATTTCTTGCCCGTTCTTATCGGTTGCTCAGGCAGTGGAGAAACGGCATTGGGACCCCCCCTCTGGTCAGCTACGCTCGGGTAGTGTACACACGGCATTGGTCGCCATCCTACCCGGGGATTCCATCCAAATCTTACCCGTCGCGGCCCACACGCACCTCATTTCGGCAATTTTGTTCAAAAAGTTTTGGTTTGTTTTCAGGGAACCCTTAGGTTGCCAACCCTCTGCTATTTACATCCTCAAACATTTGGATGGTAAGTCGCACAGCCTGCGAGACGCCTCGCACTATTTCAGTATTTTTAAGTGTGTCTTGTCCTGTATATTCGTTTTTTTTTTTCATTTTAATGAGGGTATCATACATAGTGACCAATTATAAAGGGAGTAATTGGCACTAAAGGACAGACACGCTATCATACGAGATTTTAAACCAAGATAGTTACGGACACTATGCTTGATCCCACAGAACTCCAGAAGCTCCAGGACCAGAGAAGAGAAGAGAAGTGAAGAGAAGAAAAGAGTGGAAGAAGGACCATGAGGACATTCTCCGTGTTGCTCATCACCATAATGGACATTTGGTTGCGCCCGAACGCGAACCCCCTGAGCCGTTAATGATTCACTTCCCCATAGTACCCAGAGCCCAGTCACAAGCGACACCACACCATCTTGGTGTGACAGGCTTATAACCTGGTACTCCCTGTCCTACTTGATAGAATCCCTATTCGTATTGGCGATACTCTGCTGCATCGTGCAGACTATTCGTCTGAGGAAATGGAGAAGGAGAGCCTACCGTGCTCGCTCCCCGGTATATAGGATAAGATCCCCTATTTTCGGATACGACCAGAGCCCCGACCCCCACGATCTATAATAAAGAACATTCATTTGCGTTTTTTTTGTGAACAAAGAAATGTTTCATGAGCGATTGTACAATCCTGAGCTTGACTGCCAAGCCAGACAAATGTGTATAATGCTGCTATGATTTTGTGTGTATTGTTTAGGAAGTTAGTATGATTGAATGTTTGAGTGAGTGTAGTTTATGCAGGATAGTTAGAGGTACCGATTTTGTAATGCATGTCCCTGTTTTGGCATAGCGCCCCTCAGAATTGTCAATTAAAACATTTTTTTGCATAGTTATGGTCAATGTAGAGGCCATAGAAGAGTGCTCGCTGGGTCAGGGAATGAAGAACAACGCAGTTATGTGATCCTTCACGCTTCGCGTTAGGATCACAAGAAGGGATGTGTAGCCACCTGGGTTGGCCAATTCCCGATGTAAAATGGAGAACAGCAAAGGCTGAAGGAAAATTCAGCCAACACAGGCAGAAACTAGCAGGTGCAAGTTTACTGTGTATTAAACTCTGCAAAAGCCCAGACAGCATCGTTACCAGCAACCATCTGCACAATAATGTAGCGGCCATCTACATACTAATGAGCGATCCCCGGGAACAATCCAAACATTTGAGATAAACAAGGCAGAGCCAGACTCCCCGGCGCCAGCAGGAGCCAACACAAAAGAGGTTAACGGACACCTAAAGACCGCCCATCGGTAGGGAACCGCTCCAGTATTGGAGAAATCGAACCAAGCGATTGGAACGAAGTCCAATCACTTGGAACCAGGTATGGGGTCCGCCCCGAAAGGCGAGAAGCCCCTGGGGACTATAAAGTAAAGCCCCCAAGTTCAAATCGTCCTTCTTGACCGGGTCACTCAGCAACGCGAACCAACCCTGGACAGTGACCTGTTCAGCTGCCGCCGAAGTACATAAGTCTCAAATCAACGCTGTCTGTAGAGGTCCCACCTTCCCCAGAAAGAGCCCCAGTTATCCAGAAATCTGAATCCCTCCCGCCTGCACCATCCCTGTAGCCACGTGTTTAATTGCTCTCTCTCCCTATTCCTCTCCACCAGAATTTATTGGTTGGGGGGGTCTTCCCAGAAGTCCGCGGGTCGAACTTCCGGTTCCCGCCTTATATAAAAAAATAAAAAATAAAACAGAAAAGAACAGACACGGGACCAGGTAAGGGTTTTTAAAGTAAATACTCGCCTCCCAGAAGGCCCTTGAGCACCGCTCCCGCCGAAATTCAAAGGGCTGCTCCTGCAAAGGTAAGGGTTTTTAAAGTAAATACTCACCTCCCAGAAGGCCCCTGCGCACCGCTCCCGCCGAAATTCAAAGGAATTGTATGGCTTTATTGTATGGCTGATGGCTAATATGAAACACTGTTGAAGTAAATGGGCAACATTACTGTGGTAATACCAAGTATTGCAGTACCTGAGAGGCGAATGACCATTGGCTAGACCGAGGGGGTCTAGCATTGGATAATGTACATAGCCCCGCCCTGAGAGGCGGAGTATAAGAACCAATGCCGTCCCAGCAGCCTTCACTTTCTGTATCATCGCTGCTGGGCACAGTTCTGAGTACAGTGATTAAAGCCGATTAGATATGACTCCCTTTCGTCTCGAGAGTTATTGATTGTGCATCAATTATAATATCCTAAAAAATGAAATTTAAACTTTTACACTGGTTTACAAAATAATTTAATAAGGCTATTTAGTTTTTATCTTTCTTGACATTAGAAATCAAATACAAAGTAGTCACACCAGCTAGAAGGCATTTGTTAATGGTATCTGGTTTAAGTGTTGTATGCCAATTGAGTTCCTTCTTGTATCTTATGCTGTGATATACAATTCTAACTTTTGCACATTAGCACAAGTAAATTGGACTCAAAGGATGATTGTCACCACCTCTTTGACTATAAGTACACAGCTCACCTTTTTGGGGAACTCCCATAAGTGGCACAATCAAATATGTGTTCAGTGATTCAATGATGCAATCTGAACTGTATCACCAATTGCTGTAAACGTGGGCATGTAGGATGGAATAATGATTTCCATTGATTCATTTCAGGGCTGACAGCCTTACATTTCATGACAGTAATTTTAGTCATAAACTGGACTTCACACATTTTGATGAAGAGATTTTAAAAGTTTTTTTTCACCAAATCCATAAAATTAATGAATAAAGTCTTGTCTGTGGTATCTGCAAAATATCCAATCTAATCTCCAAGGATAACTATGAATTAAATTGATGAATTAGAGAAAATGCACATTGTCAATGGTGATATTTTAAAAATTCTTCCACTGCATTTTGCTTGTTGATTTGTGCTGGGATACAGTGTCAAAGGTGCCAGGTGTCCTCCAGTACCTCATTCATTCACTCGGCGCAGCTGAAGTTGTTAGTAGTTATCAGGAGCAGGATTTCCTTTTTTACTTCTTGCCTAGTGTTGGGTCACTGAGGTCAGTGGTATCATTCTTACCATTGTGGGCCATTTAGCTAATCGAGCAGAGATGGATCAAAGTTCAGACCTTCGTAGTCTGTACTGCTCAGTTTTATGCTAGATATTGTACATCAAAATGCACAAAAAAACTTTGTGAACAGAAGGCAGTTATATACTGGGAGAAAAATGTCCTTTTTCATTTTTCTCCTCATCTGAAGGTAGTGATGGATTCCCGGGTAGTTTTTGAGGTCCCAATGATTTTGATTTAAGTTATTCTTTTTGTTTCAGCTTTGATAATTTAAATAGGATATATAACATTGGTGACAGCTCTAATTTCAGAACATATTACATTGACAATACCAACAGAGTTACAAAATTAGAGGAAAAAAGTCCAGAACAGCATGATTCATGTGTGATCTTTCAGAATCATAGATTTGGAAGCCAGCTCACTGTGGGACAAGGCAGGGATGCCTGCTCTCCCCATTGCTGTTTGCTTTGGCTATAGAGCCATTGGCAATGGCGCTTAAAGCGCCGAGAGATTGAAAAGGGATTGTGCGTATCACTGTCTGTGTGGAGTTTGCACATTCTCCCGGTGTTTGCATGGGTTTTGCCCCCACAACCCAAAGATGTGCAGGCTAAGTGGATTGGCCACGCTAAATTGCCCCTTAATTGGAAAAAATAAATTGGGTTCTCTAAATGTTTTTTAAAATATTTTTTTAAAAAATATATATATATTTCAGACCCACTGGGGGGCATTGGCTGTATTATGGGAATTTTGAAGGACTTTAGTCGGTTTACCGGGTACCAGCGGAACACAAGAAAGAGCCAGGTGTTCTCCATTGAGACCAGAGGCCAGGAGAGGAGGTTGGGGGTGCTGCCATTTAAGGTGGTGAGGGCGGGTTTAAGGTACTTGGGTATCCAGGTGACGCGGGGTTGGGCGCAGCTGCATAAGTTAAAATTGACCCAGTTGGTGGAGCAGATGAAGGGGGATTTTAAGAGGTGAGATGTGCTGCCACTGTCATTGGTGGGACAGGTGTAGACAGTGAAATTGACGGTGCTGCCAAGGTTCCTGTTTATATTTCAGAACCTCCCGATCTTTGTCCTGAAGACATTCTTTAGGAAGGTCAACGCGTTGATCTCGGGGTTTGTGTGGGCGGGGAAGACCCTGCGGGTCTAGAGGTTTTTTTGGGAGTGGGGACGAGGTGGCGGGGATTGGCATTGCCAAATATAATGAATTACTACTGGGCAGCTAACATCACTATGGTCAGGAAATGGGTAGTGGAGGAGGAGGCGGCTTCTTGTAGGGGAATGAGCTTAGGGGCACTGTTGACACACCTCTGTCGTTCTCGCCAGCCAGGTACTTTGTGAGCCCAGTGGAGGTGTCGGCCTTGAGGATATGGGGACAGTGAAGGCAACATTTGAGACTGGAGGGTGCCTTGGTGTGAGCACTGATTTGTGATGATCATAGGTTTGAACTGGGGGGACTGGGTCCGAGGTTTCAGGGGTGTCTGCTGGCGGGATTGAGCGATTTGGGGATCTGTTCGTTGGGGGCAGCTTTGCAAAATTAGAGGATGGAAGAGGAATATGAGCTGTCCAGGGAGCATGATTTTATGTACTTACAGGTCTGGGATTTTGTGAGGAGGGAGGTGCCTTTCTTTCCTGGGCTGCAAGGTAAGGTGTTGTCGAGGAAGGGGGTAGGGGAGGGGAAGATGTCTGAGGTCTACAAGGATCTGATGGACTGGGAGGAAACCCCGGTGGGAGATGTTAAATGGAAGTGAGATGAGGAGCTGGGGATGGTAGGGGAGGTGGGAGCCAGGATGTGGGAGCAAGCCCTGCGGAGGGTGAATGTGTCCTCATCATGTGCAAGACTAAGTCTTATCCAGTTAAAAGTAGTCCACAAGGTGCACATGACGATGGCTGGAATGAGTAGATTCTTTGAGGGAGTCAAGGACAGGTGTGGGTGGTGCACAGGGAGGCCCACGAATCATGTCCACATGTTTTGGGTATGTCCGAAACTGAAGGGGTTCCAGCAGGGGTTTGCAGACGTAATGTCCGAGGTATTAGGTATTTGGGTTGAAAGTGGCCACGGGTCCAGAGGTAGCGATATTTTGGGTGTCGGAAGACCCGGGAGTCCAGGAGGCAGGAGAGACCAATGTCTTGGCCTTTGCCTCCCTGATAACCCAGAGACAGATTTTGCTTGGGTGGAGGGACTCAGATCCACTGAAAGCTGGGATGTGGGTGAGTGACCTGGTGGAATTCCTGGGGTTGGAGAGGATCAAGTTCATCTTAGGGGGGGGGGGGGGGGTCGGTCGATAGGTTCACCCGGAGGGTGAAGCCATTCATTGACTTCTTTAAGGAGGATTGAGGTGTCAGCAGAGGGGAAAGGGTGAGGCAAGTGGGTGGGAGTAGAGAGTCCCACTGCCAGCAAACGGCACGCAGCCAAGAAACACATGACTGGGGGAGGGGATGGTAGAAACCTATCAATATTTATTCCTAAACCAGTATCTAAAGCACTTTAATAAAAGCAAAATACTGTGCATTCAGGAAATCTGAAAACTGAAATACAGAGCTGTAAGGCTGCATAGACTTAAGCGTTAACTGTGCTTCTCGCTCCACAGATGTAGCCAGGCCTGCTGAGCTTTTTTCCAACATTTTCTGGGTTTTAAAATCCAAAACCGGTTATTTGTTCACTGTTGTATTATGCTGCCTCGTGCAGCATAAGCTGCTTCCTTGATGTATGCTTTGACAAAGGAAGCTCCAGACTATGAAATGAATTCAACGTGTTTATTGAACTATTAACACCGTTCTTAAATGAGTTTGACTCTCTGCTAATCTAGCTGTAGTAACTCAGTCTACAGCTGCTCTAAGCCGCGTGCTGGGTGTGATGCTGTTGATCAACCCCAATGTACTCTCTAGATGTCTGTCTGTGGAAAGAGGCAGAGCATGTGTGCCCTGTCCTTTTATATGGGTTGTGAAGTGTCCCCTTGTGGTAATG
Organism: Scyliorhinus torazame; assembly: GCF_047496885.1. NCBI lineage: Eukaryota > Metazoa > Chordata > Chondrichthyes > Carcharhiniformes > Scyliorhinidae > Scyliorhinus > Scyliorhinus torazame. The sequence continues at coordinate 119,460,354 of NC_092713.1, read as the reverse complement.
CCACCTCTGGGTGTCCTGATTACCCATTGGTTGTGTCCTGTTCTAATGACCCATTGGCTGTATGTCTGCATGTCATGACATCTCTGGTGTTCCCTCTAGTGGTTACTTAGTTGTAGTGTATTTACATTAACCCCTTGTGTACATACCACCACATTCACGATCAAATTGCTGTTTTGGGGGAGCTTGCTGTGGACAATTTGAATGCTGATGTTTTGCCACAGCAGTGACTGACTTCACTTGAAAAAGGAACGAGCTTCAGCAGCTGTTAAAAGTGTGACTGGACAAGATGCAAGGCTTTAAGTCCTGGGTGTATTTAGATTTTTAGGCTGTATAAATTCAATTTGTTGAAGCAGGGAGGAAGGAGGTCTTTGGGGGAAAAAAGTGTGTTGGCGAATTGCTGGGGGGGGGGGGGGGGGGGGGTGGTGTGGGCAGCAGGTTGGGTCGTCTGCCTGTGTCTGTGGGCGCGCTCTCGCGAGAAGAGCTGAGGCGTTGTGGCTGCAGGGGAGCGGCGGCGGGGGCCATTGCGCCGAGAGGAAGGAGTCCTGAGGTGAGAAGAGCGGGAGGCGCCGGCCCCTCCACCAATGCAGCCGGGAAAAGTACACTCGGAAGCGGGGGAATAAACTGCCGTCCCCGGCCATGGTGGTAGAGGTGAGCAGGCGTCCGCTGTTCCTAACGCTGGAACCAATAGCGGCTTATATTTCATATCAAGGTGCTCGGCTCGCAACCGATTTAAAAAAAAACGGCCGCGTTTACCGACCCACCTGCGGTGCTGTCACAATTCCTATATCTATCAGCTGTAACTTAAACACCAGCCGAGATCGCCCGTCATTCACTTGGTGACTGCTCCGGGTCGCAAGGTTCCGGGTTCAAGTCCGGCTCCAGGACCTGAGTAAGACATCAAGGCTGACGGTCCCGAGAGGGTGCTGCACTGTCGGAGGTGCCGTCTGCCAAATGAGATTTTAAACCAGGGTCCCATCCCGGGACGTGTCCCTTTGTTGGTGACTGACCGAGGACCCCAAGGATACAGGTGTGTGTGTGTGATTGACTGTAGCGCCCGTCTCTTCACTGTTGCCCGAGGATCATGATTTGCTTCTTCCCAAAAATATACTTCATTCAGAAAATTTGTAAAAGTAGATTACCAAACGTTTCAACTTAAAAATGACAACCATAAAATTAGACTTGTCTTCATACAGTGATGTTCCACTACAAGGTGCTGCTAAAGAACTATAACTGTCTAGATATTTATGATATATTTTTCATGCCAGGCATGCAGCTTGAGGGCAAAACATTTCAAGTTGAGAAATGACAAAACTTGAAAATTAATTCAACTATCCTTCATACAGCATGTTCTTCTCTTGAGATGCCTCAATATAATGTCAATACTCTTGTATTTGCAAAGTACATTCAATGTCAGGTGTACAGGTCTAGCAGCTGAAAGGTCTTAGACGACCTTTCCCCACTGCATCTTTGTGGAGCCACCCAAGCTTTCATGTGCCCCATAGCATGTAGTCCTGGACCTTGGAATGTGCCAATCTACAACATTCAGTCAAGGAGCCCGCTTTGCACGAGAAGACCAGCAGGTTTAGAGTGGCCAATCCACCTACCCTGCACGTCTTTGGGCTGTGGGGATGAGACCCACACAGACACGGACAGTGACCGGGACCAGAATTGAACCTGGGTCTTTAGAGCCATGAGGCAGCAGTGCTAACCACTGCACCACCGTGCCGCCTCCATCAGCTGCATTTGATCTGAGCATGCATCCCTGGGAACAGCACATAGAGTCTTGTGTCGCACAGCTGCACAGGATGTACCTTGACAAAAAACACTGCATCTCTCCAGACCTTTGCAAAGGTGTATTTCAGAGGAGATTAGCAATAGTCCCTTCCATACAACAGCCACCTCAAGCGCAATATGCAGAGGGACTGAATCTTTGGGCATGTATGAAGGACCTGATGGGGAGGGCCTTTTACGCTACCGACCAAGCTGCATCTTGGTGCTTTTTTTGAAACGTTTGGTGATGATGCCAAATAACTTGACGGTCTGCTCTGGAAACCATCTTTCAGGATTTACCATTTATTTTTTCCTGCAAGGCCTCCTGGACTTTATGTGCAGACCATTGCCTAATGGACTTGTAGTCAAAGGTATTTTTCTGCTTAAACCTTTCCAAGAGGAATAGGTGGTTCAGTACGGTCCAACAGTTTGGAGTGGCAAGGTGACCAGACCCATACTTCACAACATATGGGACAGGGAAGACCTCAGCACATAGTAACACTTGGTGTTCGTGGTTTCGTCTCAATGGCCAATCCACCTAACCGCACATCTTTTTTAAAAAATATATATATTTATTAAAGTTTTTTAACAAAACAAAACAAATTTTCCCCCTTACAAACAATAACCCCCCCCCCGTAACAAAATAACACAAAATCGCCCTGAGCAAGATATATACATGGTAAGATTATATATTTACATAGCTTTATACACTGGCTCTCGCCCATTCATGCCAGTTTCCCCCACCCTCCATGTTATCCCCCGCTCATCCGTCCCCTCAAGCAATCTCTCGTTCCCCCTCTTCCCCCCTCTTCTCTCTCTCTTCCCCCCCCCCCCCCCCCCCCCCCAGGGTTGCTGCTGCTGCTGACCGACCTTCCTCTAATGCTCCGCGAGGTAGTCTAGGAACGGTAGCCACCGCCTGTAGAACCCCTGCGAAGACCCCCTTAAGGCAAACTTAATCCTCTCCAACTATATGAACCCAGCCATGTCGTTTGTCCAGGCCTCCACGCTAGGGGGCTTCGACTCCTTCCACATTAGCAAGATCCTTCGCCGGGCTACCAGGGACGCAAAGGCCAGAATGCCGGCCTCTTTCGCCTCCTGCACTCCCGGCTCGTCCACTACTCCAAATATTGCTAGCCCCCAGCTTGGCTTGACCCGGACTTTCACTACCTGAGATATTGCTCCCGCCACTCCTCTCCAGAACCCCTCCAGTGCCGGACATGTCCAGAACATGTGGACATGGTTCGCCGGGCTCCCCGAACATCTTCCGCATCTGTCCTCTACCCCAAAGAACCTACTCAACCTCGCCCCCGTCAGGTGCGCTCTGTGAACCACCTTAAATTGTATCAGGCTGAGCCTGGCACATGAGGAGGAGGAATTAACCCTAGCAAGGGCGTCAGCCCACAAACCTTCCTCGATCTCCTCCTCCCATTTACCCTTCAACTCTTCTGCTAGCGCTTCCCCCTCTTCTTTCATCTCTTGGTGTATTGCCGAAACCTTGCCTCCCCGACCCATACACCCGAGATCACCCTATCTTGAATTTCCTGTGTCAGGAGCAGCGGGAATTCCCTGACCTGTCGCCTCATAAAAGCCCTCACCTGCATATATCTGAATGCATTTCCCGGGGGTAGCTCAAACTTCTCCTCCAGTGCCCCTAGGCTTGCAAATGTCCCGTCGATGAACAGGCCCCCCATTCTTCTAATCCCCACCCGGTGCCAGCCCTGGAACCCCCCGTCCATTTTCCCCGGGACAAACCGGTGGTTACCCCTGATCGGGGACAACACCGAGGCTCCCACTGCACCCCTATGCCGTCTTCACTGGCCCCAGATCCTTAACGTTGCTGCCACCACCGGGCTCGTGGTGTACTTTGATGGCGAGAGCGGCAGCGGTGCCGTCACCAGCGCCCCCAAGATCGTTCCTTTGCAGGACGCCATCTCCATCCTCTTCCATGCCGCCCCCTCTCCCTCCATAACCCACTTACGGATCATCGCCACGTTTGCTGCCCAGTAGTAGCTCCCTAGGTTTGGCAGCGCCAGCCCTCCTCGGTCCCTACTGCGTTCCAGGAACCCTCTCCTTACCCTCGGGGTTTTGTTCGCCCACACAAACCCCATAATACTCCTACCTACTCTCTTGAAAAAGCCCTTGGTGATCACGATGGGGAGGCACTGGAACACAAACAAAAACCTCGGAAGGACCACCATTTTTACCGACTGCACTCTACCCGCCAACAAGAGCGGCAACATGTCCCATCTTTTGAAGTCCACCTCCATTTGGTCCACCAACCTCGTCAGATTCAGTTTGTGTAGGGCCCCCCAGCTCCTGGCTATCTGGATCCCTAGATACCGAAAGCTCCCCTCCACCCTCCTCAGCGGTAGGTCCCCTATCCCTCTTTCTTGGTCCCCTGCCTGTAGTACAAAAAGCTCGCTCTTCCCTACATTGAGCTTATAGCCCGAGAACTCCCCAAACTCCCTCAAAGTCTGCATGACCTCCACCATCCCCTCCATTGGGTCCGCCACGTACAGCAGCAGGTCGTCCGCGTATAGCGACACCCGATGCTCTTCTCCCCCGCGGACCACCCCCTCCATTTATTAGACTCCCTTAGTGATATGGCCAAGGGTTCGATCGCCAATGCAAACAACAGGGGGGACAGAGGGCACCCCTGCCTCGTTCCTTGGTACAGCCGAAAGTACTCCGAACTCCGCCGGTTCGTCACCACATTTGCCACCGGGGCTCTGTAAAGGAGTTTAACCCAGCTAATAAACCCTCCCTCGAACCCAAACCTACGCAACACCTCCCAGAGGTACTCCCACTCTACTCGGTCAAAGGCCTTTTCCGCGTCCATGGCTGCCACTATCTCCGCCTCTCCCTCCTCCGATGTCATCATTATCACGTTTAAGAGCCGCCGCACATTCGTATTTAATTGCCTGCACTTTACAAATCCTGTCTGGTCCTCATGTATCACCCCCGGGACACAGTCCTCAATCCTCGTGGCCAGCACTTTTGCCAATAGCTTAGCGTCCACATTAAGGAGCGAAATCGGCCTGTACGATCCACATTGCAGTGGGTCCTTGTCTCGCTTCAGAATCAAGGAAATTGTCGCCTCCGACATTACCGGGGGCAGGGTCCCCTCCTCTCTTGCCTCGTTAAAGTCCTCACTAGTAGCGGGGCCAACAGGTCCGCATACTTTCTATAGAACTCCACCGGGAACCCATCCGGCCCCGGGGCCTTCCCCGCCTGCATGCTCCCCAAACCCTTACTCAGCTCCTCCAACCCGATTGGTGCCCCCAAACCAGCCACCTCTTGCTCCTCCACCCTCGGGAACCGCAGTTGTTCCAGGAATCTTCCCATCCCCTCGCTCTCTCGCCTCTCGCTCTCTCTCTCTCGCGCTCTCTCTCTCTTCCTTCCTCTCTCTCTCTCTCCCCCCCCCCCCCGTGTGGGGGGGGGGGGGGGGGGGGGGGGGCTGGGATCTGTACAGCTCTTCATAGAAGGCCTTGAATACCTTGTCTATTTCCGTTGCACTCTGGGCCATGGCTCCCCCACCATCTTTGACTCCCCCTATTTCCCTCACTGCCGCCCTCTCACGGAGCTGGTGTGCCAGCATCCGACTGGCCTTTTCCCCGTACTCGTAGGTCGCCCCCTGCGCCTTCCTCCACTGTGCCTCCGCCTTCCCCGTGGTCAACAGGTCAAACTCTGTCTGGAGCCGTCGCCTTTCCCCAAGTAATCTTTCCTCCGTGGCCTCTGCGTATCTCCTGTCCACTCGCAAAATCTCCCCCACTAACCTCTCCCTTTCCCTGCCCTCTGTCTTCTCCCTATGAGCCCTGATGGAGATTAGCTCTCCCCTGATCACCACCTTCAACGGCTCCCATACCACCCCCACTCGCACCTCCCCATTGTCGTTGGCCTCCAGGTACCTTTCAATACACCCCTTACCTTACCACACACCACCTCATCTGCCAACAGTCCCACATCCAACCGCCACAGCGGGCATTGGTCCCTCTCCTCTCCCAGCCCCACTTCCACCCATTGCGGGGCATGGTCCGAAACGGCTATGGCCGAATGCTCCGTCCCCTCCACCCTCGGGATGAGCGCCGTGCGCAGCACAAAGAAGTCTATCCGGGAGTATGCCTTGTGCACGTGGGAGAAGAAAGAAAATTCCCTGGCCTGCGGTCTTGCAAACCTCCATGGGTCCACTCCCCCCATCTGGTCCATAAACCCCCTGAGCACCCTGGCCGCCGCCGGCCTCTCTCCCGTCCTTGATCTGGAGCGGTCTAGTGCTGGATCCAGCACTGTATTAAAGTCCCCTCCCATTATCAGTCCTCCTACCTCCAGGTCCGGGATGCGCCCCAACATGCGCTTCTCTCCTCCTCCTCCTCCTCCTCCTCCTCTCCCCCCCCCCCCCCCCCCCCCCCCCCCCCCCCCCCCGCTGACTAGCCATCTCCTTTTCTGGGCCAGTCCCGTGTCCGCGTCTCCCTCACCCTCCAGGCCCCCAATCGGGGGACCTCCGTCCCGGCCACCTCTTCTGTGTCCCATTCCCTTTCGGCCAGTGCAGCAGCAACCCTGTTTCTTCTCTCCCCCCCCCCCCCCCCGCCCGCTAGATCCCTGTCTAGCTTTTTTGCTCCCCCCATATCACTCCCGTAAGTCAAAACATGTGGACACTCGCCCCTGTGTCGCCTCCACTGCCCCCAGATAGTCAGCGTCACCGCCACCACCGGACTCGTGGTGTACCTTGTCGGCGAGAGCAGCAGCGGTGCCGTCACCAGCGCCCTCAGGCTCGTGCCCACTCAGGACGCCATCTCTAGCCTCTTCCACGCCGCCCCCTCTCCCTCCATTACCCACTTACGAATCATCGCCACATTGGCTGCCCAATAAAAGCCACACAAATTTAGCAGCGCCAGCCCTCCCCTGTCCCTGCTACACTCCAGAAACACTCTCTTCACCCTCGGGGTCTTATTCGCCCACACATGATGCTCCTGCTTACCCGTTTGAAAAAGGCCTTGGGGATCAAAATGGGAAGGCACTGGAACACAAAGAGAAACCTCTGGAGGACCGTCATTTTGACCGATTGCACCCTACCCGCTAGTGAGAGTGGCAGCATATCCCATCTTTTAAAATCCTCCTCCATCTGCTCCACCAAATTGAGCTCGTGCAGGGCCCCCCAACTCCGAGCTACTTGGATCCCTAGGTACCGAAAGCTCCTTTCCGCCCTCTTCAGCGATAACTCGTCTATTCCCATTCCCTGGTCCCCTGAATGCACCACAAAGAGCTCACTCTTCCCTACGTTGAGTTTATACTCCGAAAAGTCCCCAAACACCCTAAGGATCGGCACCCCTGCCTCGTCCCCCGGTACAGCCGAAAGTACTCCAACATCCGCCGGTTCGTAGCCACACTCGCCACCGGGGCTCTATATAGCAGCCTGACCCAACTGATGAACCCCTCCCCAAACCCAAACCTCCGCAACACTTCCCAAATATACTCCCACTCCACCCAAGGATTTTATTTTTAATTATGGGACGGGCATCACTGGCTAGACCAGCATTTATTGCCCATCCCTAATTACCGTGGAGAAGGTGATGGTGAGCTGCCTCTTTGAACTGCTGCAGTCCATGTAGTGTCGGTATATCCACGGTGCTGTTAGGGAATTCTAGGATTTTTGTTCAGACACAGTGAAGGAACAGCATTATATTTCCAAGTCAGATTGGTGCGTGGCTTGGAGGGGAACTTCAGGAGGTGTGTTCTGATGTGTCTGCTGCCCTTGACTTTCTAGATGGTAATGGTTGCGGGTTTTGAAGATAGTGCCAATGGAGCCTTGGCGATTTCCTGCACTGCATCTTATAATAATAATAACCTTTTATTGTCACAAATATGAAGTTACTGTGAAAAGCCCCTAGTCGCCACATTCCGGTGCCTGTTCGGGTAAGCTGGTACGGGAATTGAACCCGCGCTGCTGGCCTTGTTCGGCATCATACACCAGCTGTTTAGCCCACTGAGCTAAACCAGTGTATGGGTGGTAAACACAGCTGACATTGTGTGTCAGTGGCAGAGAGAGTAAATCGTACCCCATCTACAAGCAATCAAGCAGGCTGCTTTTTTCTGGATGATATCAAGCTCATTGAATGTTGTTGGAGCTGCACTTATCCAGGCGAATGAAGAGTAAACTCCTGACTTGTGCCTTAATGTTGGACAGATGTCGGTGAGTCAAGAGGTCAGTTACTCTCTGCAGGATTCCTAGCCTCTGACCTCTTGTCGCCACAGTATTTAGAACATAGAACATAGAGAAACAGTGCAGAAGGAGGCCATTCGGCCCAACGAGTCTGCACCGACCCACTTAAGCCCTTATTTCCACCCTATTCCCATAACCCAATAAACCCTCCTAACCTTTTTGGACACTAAGGGCAATTTAGCATGGCCAATCCAACTAACCTGCACATCTTTGGACTGTGGGAGGAAACAGGAGCACCCGGAGTACACGGCTAGTCCAATCAGTTTTGGTCTATGGTAACCCCCAGAATGTTGATAGTGGGGAAATAAGCAATAGTGATACCATTGAATGTCCAGGGGAGAAGTTGGATATTTTCTTGTTGGCGATGGTCCTCGCCTGGCACTTACTGATGCATATGTTACTTGCCATTTGTCAGTCCAAGCCAGTATATTGCCCAGGTCTTGCTGTCTTTGGACATGGGCTGCTTCAGTATCTGAGGAGTTGCAAATGATGCTGAACATTGTGCAGTTATCAGCGAACATCCCCACTTCTGACCTTATGGTGGAAGGGAGGTCATTATTGATAAAACAGCTAAAGATGATTGGGCCTAGGACAGAGATCTAGCAGCTCAAATTGAGTATACCTGAGGAGCTCCTCCAGTGATATCATGGAAATTAGTTGATTGACCTACAACAACCACAATGACCTTGCTTTGTGTTTGTTATAACTCCAACCAATGGAGAGTTTTCCCCGATTCCTGTTTTGCTAAGGCTCGCCTTGATGTCTTGATGTGCCTTGATGTCACACATGATCAAATGCTGACTTGATGTCAAGGCCAGTGTCTCTCAACTCATCTCCGGAGCTCAGCTCTTTTGTCCATGTGTGAACCAAGGCTGCAATGAGGTCAGGGGCTGAGTGATCCTGATGGAACCCAAACTGAGAGTCAGTGACACGGCTTTGCTAAGTAAGTACCGCTTGATAGCACAGTGAATTATCTTTTCTATCGCGTTGCTGATGATCGAGAGCAGACTAATGGGGCAGTAATTGGCCAGGTTGAATTTGACCTTTTTATGTACAGGACATATCTGGGCAATTTTCCATATTACCAGGTAGATGCTGGTGTTGTAGCAGCTTGGCTAGGGCTGCAGCAATTTCTGGAGCACAAGTCTTCAGTACTATTGATGTAAAAGATCCCAGGGCACTGTTTTTGAAGAGGAGCAGGAGAGTGTTCTCTCCAGTACCATGGCTAATATTTATCCTCCAATCACCATCACAGAAACAGATGATCTTGTCATTAGCACATTATTGTTTGTGGGAACTTGCTGTATGCAAAATTGACTGCTGTGTTTCCTACATTACAACAGTGACTACACATTTTAAAAGTAATTAATTGGCAGTAAAGTGCCTTTTGGGTATCTGGTAGTTGTGCAAATACTATATTAATGCACATCTTTGTTTCTTAAGATTTTAAACAGATTGCTAGGCCAAGAACAGAAATCTCAAATATGTTGTAGTACAATGAATATCAGTGTCCCGATTCTGGGATCTGCCAGTAGCTCAGAGGATACAAATAAAAGATTGAAACCTTAATCTACTTGCACAACAAAGGTTAGTTATAACGTTTATCTGTGTGTAGTTTGGGGAATTTATGGTAGTTTTGCCTCTTTAGTGGAGCAAGGACTATATGTTAGGTATTGGATTGACCATAGCACCTTACTTCATTTTAATATTTACCCACATAATTTTAATTGTATATATATTTGTTTCTTCATATTAAATAATTATGTGGTTACAGCATTTATAATTTTCCTCTGTCAAATCTTGACATCGGTCTTGTGTTAAATGCTGATGCAAAGGTTGATGACATTCTTGGGAAGCAAAGCTATTAACCTCGTACGTCTCTTTAAATTACTTCTTATACCTGTGATCTCTTATTAATCCAGGAAAAATTAGAATTAAAGCATGTAAGGCAATGCAGAGCTCTCTTCATTGTAATTGGTTAGAAAGCCTTTATTTGTACAAAGCTCCCAAAAGAGGTTGAGATCATAGTATTTGTGATACTATGCTGGTACTTAAATATTTAATGAAGGTATTGAAATTGTGTGTTTATATTGTGCTGAGATGATCAGAGTGAGATACATTTGCAAATGTGTGTCAAATACTGCAGCAATGTGAAACAACTTTACATTGAAATTTTCATCTCTTTAATATTGTAAATATGATTTGAAAGCAAACAAAACTATATACATAAATGGTTTAATTAACGCACAATATAGAGTTACTGTTTTGTTTTTTGCTGCCTACCTGAAAGAAACTAATGTATTTCTTTGCAAAACTTGCAAAAATGTGACTTTTGATGCTTTTGCTTGTTTTATCAGACCATATAGCATTTTCATCTGCACATGGCCTTCATGGTTTTTTTCGTTCAACTTCCTTGCTTGAAAAACTCTGAGATGGTGTATCCTGTTGGCAGAATTGTTGTAAACTGGGTGAGGGCAAGGACCAGGAAACCTTTTGCTGGTTGCACCTATTGCTCTCCCTCAGCTGATGAATACTCTTCCATGATGGACATCTTTTGGAAGAAGCGTAGCGAGTTTGTAAATACACAGAGTATACTCTGGTGCCAAACTTCAATGTCCATCAGCAAGATTGCTTGATAGTACTATCGCTGACAGAACTGACTTTTGAGGCCTGAAGGATGCAGCTGCAATACTAGACCTGCAGCGGGTGATGAAAGAACCAACATGAGGGAGAAATCTTGTCCTCACTGATCTGCCTGTCATGGTTGTGTCTGTTCGTAGTAATCCTGGTCAGGATGAAGTCCTATTTTCACACTGAGGACAAACTCCATGTTGTGTGCCACTTCCACTGTGTTAAATGGATAGAACAGATCTAGCAGCTCAAACTGGGTATCCGTGAAGTGCTGTATGTAATCAGCAACAGAGTTGTATTCCACTAGAATCTGTAACCTCATTCTGATATTCCAGCAGGGACCAACCTTGGTTGAGTATTGGAGAGTTGCCTGGAACAGCACCAAGCAGACCTAAAAATAAAGTGCAAACCTAGTGAAACCACAAGGTGAATGCTAAAGAGCAGACACAAACCAATTCAGCCAGAAGTACTGAGTGGATAATCCATCTCGGCCTTCTGAGGATCCTACAATCATAGAAGCCAATCCTGAAGCTGTTTGATTCACTGTGTATTATATCGAGAAACAACTGAGTGCACTGGCTGCAGCATAAACAATGGTCCCAACAACGCCCAGCTGTAGTGCTGAAATCTTTGTGCTTCAGAATTAGGCGTGCCTCTAGTCAAGTTGTTCCAGTACAGCTATGACACTGCCACCTACAACAAAGTGGAAAATTGTCCAGGTATATCTTGTCCACAAAATTCCAACTGCACATATGAATATTTCAAAGGTTTCTGTCTATTTTACTCCGTAATTGTGAGCACTGTTAACCTGGCTTATTCTTAACACACAATCTAAGCCAGTGTGAAGGATCTGAGTTCTATTTATAAAGTTGATTTGAATTTAGAGTGGATTAATTAAAGCAATTCTCTGATATTAGAGGGGTTTGCATCATTGTGATGTGAAGAGTTTTTGAGTAAATTGCATTGTCCTTTATCTTACCTTTTTGTTAAAGTGCTGCAGTTTTGTGACCATTAGAGTTTAATCAACATATTGCATTTATATGGCACTTTATCCTGTGGGATGTCTCAAAATCATTTCATCACTGCATTTCTTGGTTCAGAAAATTAATGGTTTGACCTTGGTAGATGTGTGCGCATATGGTGGTGGGGTAAGGATTGGTTATGGTGCTCTCTGCAGTTGAATAGCTTGATCATCGTCACAGCTCAGAAAGGAATAATGGCTGCTTCAGCATGTACCCACGTACCTTTGCTTCACAGCTCCAGTTCCCAGGTTTGATTTCCGGCTTGGGTCACTGTGTGGAGTCTTCACGCTCTCCCCGTGTCTGCGTGGGTTTCCTCCAGGTGTTCCGGTTTCCTCCTACAAGTCCCGAAAGACATGCTATTAGGGATTTTGAACATTCTGAATTCTCCCTCTGTGTACCCGAACAGGTGCCGGAATGTGGCGACTCGGGGCTTTTCACAGTAACTTCATTGCAGTGTTAATGTAAGCCTACTTATGACAATGAAGATTATTATTACCCATGGAACTGAACTCAGCAACAAGTTGACTACTTCAAAAGAGAAGATGGGAATTGGCAAAACATTGCAATATTATTCATAATATTTGTATTTATGTATCACTTCTCAACTTGAAATATCACCAGGTATCTCTAAACTTAAAAATAAATTGTTCACCCAATGCTTAACTTTGTAATTTACTGCACCACCCAATCTCCAACTCTCCAGAATTAATCTATTTTCACTAGTTAACCTTGGCATATTGCACCAGAAACAAAGATGACATTGTGTCCCATGTTTATGCTCCACACAAACCTCTTTCCATCCCTCTTCATCTAATCTTAACCACATATCTATCCTTCCATTATTTTCTTCACAATTTGCTTACCTACCTGTCTCTTAAATACAATGTTTTGACGGAAACCTATCCTTTTTATCCACTTTTGTTTGTGAGAGCAAAAATTGATGGAGACAATCATGAATGAGTGGCCTCTTCTCTCATCTCTGGGTAGATCTGCTGTCCCTGCTTGCAGACAAAAGAATAAATAAGGAGGGCGAAACCATTTTCCTCAATCCCAGAATAACAATATAGTCGAGGGAAATATTTTTCTAAAAGCGATATAAATCTCAAGTAAATTTTTCAACTATTTAGAAAATAATTTAAAGATCTGAATAACATTTTGAATCCCATTTTCTGCATCTAATAATTTGACCATTGAAGACAAGGCAGTGCTGTGCAACTGTACTAAAAATCTTGGTAAATATAATTTTCAAATATAAATTAAATACAATAGACTGGATGATAATTACACAGCAAAAGAAGTATGATAAATGCTTAGAATGGTAGGATTTGGCTTTTAACACTGGTGGGGAGAACTTTTCAATCATAATGTAAACCCATCAGTAAAGGAGCACTGAATTATCTCTCTCCTGATATTCCTAAAAGTATACTTCTGTTAAAAAATGGGAATTGATATCTTCAAATGCCAAACCACATCATCTAGGTGTCCCTGCCACTGCAGTTGAGGGTTTGGCAATAGGATGTAATCAAATACAATTGACTGGAACCCTTCCTTAACATCGCAAGGAAATTCCTTCTCTTTCTACTCTTCCTGCTCCCCACTGTTAGCTGACATCTGAGAATTTTAAAACGGTTTTTCCTTGTGTATTCGCAATAAAGTCAGAGGCTAAAAATACTCTTGTGATATGAATTAGTGTTTTACTTTTAACTCTTTTTCCAGGAAAGTGAAGGTGGAAACATGTCATTCAATTTGAAATACATTTCACTGGGAGTTCTAGTTTTTCAAACAACCAGCCTTGTACTGACTATGCGTTACTCCCGTACATTCAAGGAAGAAGGACCCCGTTATCTAGCATCAACTGCTGTTGTCATTGCGGAGGTGATGAAGATTACAGCATGCCTTTTGTTAGTCTATAAAGATTCTAGTAAGTATACTATTTAGTACTTAATATAATTTTTCTGGTATAAATTTGCAATAATCTTTTTATTAGATTTTGTACATAAAACTCATTCTATTGTTTCATCTTGTGAATACTAGAATCCCATTGGTTGAGAAATATCCATTTTATTGAAATTGTTTAGTCAACTATCAGATCAGAATGAATGGAAACATTGAGTTTGGTGTGAATCGCAAATCCTGAATTGCAAGAAATTTTAACTGGACTGTTTGTGCACATTTCAAAGTCCTGCTTGGCTGCATCCTAGATTTGCAACACTATTTCACCTGATCAACCGTTCTGGTTATGATTAAGTAAATTGAAGAAAAATTATTTTTATTAGTCAAAGGCAACAGATTTGCAGATGACACATGAACAAAGGGACACTTTGTGGCAATTTATTTTATACGCAGAGGGTTGTTGCAACATGGAAGCAGAGCTGGAAGTAGACCATAACAACTTTTTAAAATGAAATGGATAAGTATTTTAAACAAATAAATGTACATGTGTCAGGGAAAAGGGCAAAAAAAACCAGAAACATGGGACGATTGGCAGCAAAGAAGGAGGCTTTTCAACCTATTGTGTCTGTGTTGACAGAAAAAGAGTTATCCAGTCTATTCTTACCTTCCAGCTCTTTATCAATAGCCCTGTATATGAAGGCACCTCAAGTGCACATTCAAATGTTTTTTTTTAATCGGATGAGATTTTCTGTTTCTACCATCCTCTTAGGCAATTCCTTTTTAAAAAAAAAATTCAGAGTACTCAATTCTTTTTATTCCAATTAAGAGGCAGTTTAGCGTGCCCAATTCACCTACTCTGCACATCTTTGGGTTGTGGGGGAGAGACCCACGCAGACCCTGGGAGAATGTGCAAACACCACACGGACAGTGACCCGGGGCCGAAATCGAACCCGGAACGCCAGCGCTGTGAGGCAGCAGTGATAACCGCTGCACCACTGTGCCGCCCTGCCCATAGGCAATTCCAAACCTTCACCACCCTGTGTGAGGCAACATTAGTCCTCACTTCTTCCTCCCCCAAAGCTTTCCAGCAATGACTTTTAATCTGTGGCCTTCCTGGTAATGGAAATAACCTTCCGATCCACCATCTAGTCCTCATAATTTTATACACCTCAATTAAATCTTCTCTCCACCTTCTTGGTTCCAAAAAAGCCTATTGGTTTTTCCTCATTACTAAAATTCTCTATTCCTGGCAACATCCTTGTAAATCCTCTCGATACCAGTTTAATGCAATCCTGTCCTTTTATGTAATGTGGTAATCAGAACTGTACACAGTATTCTAGCTGTACAAGTGTTCTGTATGCTCTTATATTCAATGTCAATGGCCAATAAGCAGAATATCCCATATGCCTTTTTGATCACCCTATCTATAGGTCCTGCTCCCTTCAAGGATCTATGGAAATGTGCTCCAAGATCACTCGGTTTCTCTGCATGTCCCAAACCCTACCATTTATTGTCTATTCCCTTCTCTTGTTTGCCTTCCCCAATCACATTGATTTCTCCAGATTGATTGGCATTTTTCTGCCCACTTGAACAGTCTATTTGTGTCTTTCCACAGCTTGCTTCCTTCCTCTCAAAGGGAATGAAGTGGATAAACCTTTTGGATGGTAACTACAGGTGTAGTAGGCTGAATGGCCTCCTTTTGTAATCATAGAATCCTTCCAGTGCAGAAGGAGGCCATTCGGCTCAGCGTGTCTGTACTGACCCTCCATAAGAGCACCCTACCTAGACCCAATCCTCTGCCCCATCCCTATCACTGCACCTAACCTTTGGACACTTAAGGGGCATTTAGCATAGCCAATCCACCTAATTTGCACATCTTTGGACTGCAGGAGGAAACTCACACATGGGGAGAATGTGCAAACTCCACACAAACAGTCGCCCGAGGAATCAAACCCCGGTCCATGGCGTTGTGAGGAACATGGGAATTAGGAGCAGAATTGGCAATTCAGCCCTTGGAGCCTGCTCTGCCATTCAATCAGATCATGGCTGATCTCTTCCTGGTCTCAAATCCACCTCCCCCCTACCTTTTCCCCATATCTCTTGAACCTGTTTTTAAAATCAGAAATCTATCTATCTCCTTCTTGAAACCATTTGATGACTCCGATTCCACCACATTATGGGGCAGCGGGTGCCACAAATTCACCACCCTCCACGAGAAATAGTTCTGCCTCATTTCAGTTCTAAATCTACCGCCTTTCAACCTATAACTGCGGCCTTATGTTCTAGGTTGCCCCACAGGGGGAACATTTGGTCTGCGTTTACTTTATCAATCCCTTTTAGTATTTTATATACCTTGATCAGATCCCCTCTCATCCTTCGAAACTCCAGCGAGTATAAGCCCAAACTGTTTAATCTCTCCTCGTACGTCAACCCTTTCAGCCTGGAATCAATCTGGTGAACGTCCTCTGATGCCACCACATTCCTCCTCCAATAAGAAGACCAAAACTGGACACAATACTCCAGATGTGGTCTCACCAACACCCTATACAATTGCAGCAACAAGGGGAGCTTTCTGAGTATGAGGGCGCTGGAGGAGAAGTTTGGGTTGGCGAGGGGAAACACATTCCGGTATCTGCAGGTGCGGGACTTCCTACGTAAACAGGTGTCAACCTTCCCGCTCCTACTGCTAAGAGGGATTCAGGACAGGGTAGTTTCCAGAGGATGGGTAGGAGAAGGGAGCGTCTCGGACATTTACGAGGAACTTATGGGGTCAGAGGAGATGCAGATCGAGGAGCTGACGTGCAAGTGGGAGGAGGAGAGATCGTGGACGGTCTATGGGCGGATGCGTTGAGTAGAATCGACGCATCCCCAACATATGCCAGGCTCAGCCTGATACAATTTAAGGTCGTTCACCGGGCTCACATGACAGTGGCCCGGATGAGCAGATTCTTTGGGGTGGAAGACAGGTGTGCAAAATGTGCGGGAGGACCAGCGAACCATGTCCACATGTTCTGGGCATGTCCGAAGCTTAGGGGATTTTGGCAGGGGTTTGCAGATGTCATGTCCACGGTGTTAAAAACAAGGGTGGCGCTGAGTCCAGAGGTGGCGATTTTCGGGGCGTCGGAAGACCCGGGAATCCAGGTGGAGAGAGGCAGACGTTCTAGCCTTTGTTTCCCTGGTAGCCCGGAGACGGATACTATTAGGTTGGAGGGACTCAAAGCACCTGAAGTCGGAGACCTGGCTATCGGACATAGCTAGCTTTCTCTGTTTGGAGAAAATTAAGTTCGCCTTGAGAGGGTCACTGTTGGGGTTCACCCGGAAGTGGCAACCGTTCGTCGACTTATTCGTGGAAAATTAATCGTCAGCGGGGGGGGGGGTTAATAAAGGTGGGACCTGTAAGGGAGGGAGACTGCTTTTGCACTATGTTTATAGTTTCATGTACATTGTTTACTGTGTTGTTGTTATAATACCAAAAAATACCTCAATAAAATGTTTATTAAAAAAAAACAATTGCAACAACACTTGCATAGTGGTTAGCACAATGGCTTCACAGTTCCAGGGTCCCAGGTTTGATTCCCGGCTTGGGTCACTGACTGTGTGGAATCTGCACGTTCTCCACGTGTGTGCGTAGGTTTCCTCCGGGTGCTCCAGTTTCCTCCCACAGTCCAAAGCTGTGCAGGTTAGGCGGATTGGCCATGCTAAATTGCCTTTAGTGTCCCAAATTGCCCTTAGTGTTGGGTGGGGTTACTGGGTTATGGGGATAGGGTGGCGGTGTGGGCTTGGGTAAGGTGCTCTTTCCAAGAGCCGGTGCAGACTCGATGGGCCAAATGGCCTGCTTCTGCATTGTAAATTCTCTGATTCTCTACTTTTATGCTCCAATTTTTTTGCAATAAATGCTAACATTCCATTTGTCTTTTTGCTGAGGCAGCAGTGCTAACCACTATGCCACCATGTCTGTGTGTGTATGCGCTCCCCTCAGTTGGGGAAAGAAACATATGAAACACTATTATAACCCGCTTTTGTATGAATGTCTAGAACAACGACACAAAGTACTTGACCTATTCATACGTAATTGCGAATTCAATTTAATTAATGATATTCTTCTACTTTCCCTTGCATAATAGCATTTCTAACTAGATAATAAATGGGCGGAGGGGGGAAAAAAAATCATTTTTTTATTTCTTCACGAGATGTGGGCATCCCTGGCGAAGCCAGCATTTATTGCCCATCCCTAATTGTCCTTAAGGAGATGGTGATGAACTGCCTTGAACTACTGCAGACCATCTGGTGTACTACAGAACCAGAGAATTCCTACAGTGCAGAAAGAGGCCATTCAGCCCATTGGGTCTGCACTGACCCTCTGAAAGAGCACCCTACCTAGGCCCGCTTCCCTGTCTTATCCCTGTAACCCCACCTAACCTTTATGTCTTTTGACACTAAAGGGGCGTTTTAGCATGGCCAATCCACCG
Source organism: Scyliorhinus torazame (assembly GCF_047496885.1). Classification (NCBI taxonomy): domain Eukaryota; kingdom Metazoa; phylum Chordata; class Chondrichthyes; order Carcharhiniformes; family Scyliorhinidae; genus Scyliorhinus; species Scyliorhinus torazame. Next base: position 119,442,352 of record NC_092713.1, on the reverse strand, counting down.
AACCACATCTTTGGAATGTGGGAGGAAACCAGAGCACCCGGACGAAATCCATGCAAACATGGGTGCAAACTCCACACCCAAGGCCGGAATTGAATGCTGGTGCTGTAAGGCAGCAGTGCTAACCACTGTGCCACCCCACTCAAAATGCTATTAGGAAGAGAGTTCCAGGAATCTGACCCTGTAACGGCCATAATAGTTCCAAGTAAGTATGGTGTGTATTGGAGAGGAACTTGCATGTGGTGGTGTTCCTATGTATCTGCTGCCTTTGTCCTTGATGTTGTAGGTTTTGAAGATTTTAATTCTTTAGGTAAATAAAGATATTTCAGCATTAACACTTTGAAAGGTTAACCTACTTGTGTTGTTTTAATTTTTTCTTAGGTTACAGTTTGAAAGCGCTACAGAGAGTGTTGCAAGATGAAATTATTAACAAGCCAATGGACACACTAAAACTTGCCATTCCTTCTGGAATTTACACACTTCAAAATAACCTCCTTTATGTAGCATTGTCCAATTTAGATGCAGCAACTTATCAGGTAAAATATTAACCTCATGTATTTCCCCGGCCTCGTTTTTAAATATTCTTTCTTTCAGTTGTGTTTTTCTTATTTGGTAAGAGTAAGTTTTAAAAGGTCCTGCATTACAAATCTACTGCAAGTATTTGAAGATGTTCTTGATGAAATTATTATTATTATTTAAAAAAATATATTTTTATTCTCCATTTTTACATTTTCTTCAGAATTTACACCACCAACAAACGGTAAACGGTAACGAATACAATGTCAATCCCCTTATCAACAACAACGATCCCATCCTCCCACCACCCCCCAAACAACGACCCACCTGACAATATAAGCACCAAATAAAACCCAAGGTGGAAAAAAAGGAAAAGGTATCAGGAATCGCCTATGGTCACCATTGACATATATAGTCCACCCCTGACGCCGGAGTGAAACAGTCCGGTTTTCACTCCAGCGTCAGGACTTAGTCTCCCGATGGGAGAATTACGCCCCATACATCCTTGATGTCGGAGGTGAAATTTTGGGAAATTTCTACATTCAATATGCTGTCAGCTCATTGTTGCTTTACAAGTACATTAAGGGTAAAAGGATAACTAGGGAAAAAGCAGGGCCTATTAAGGACCTCAGTGGTAATGTGTGTGTGGAGCCAGAGGATGTAAGTAGGTTTCTGAGTGAATACTTTGTCAGTGTTCACTTGTGAAATGACAGAAGGACTGTAATACAATTAAAGAGATTAACATAGACACAGAGGAGGTTCTGAGTGGTCTGGTTGGCTTAAACCTAGACAAATTTCCAGGGCCAGATGAAATTTCCAATGTGGTACCATTATTCAAGAAGGGATAAACCAGGAAACTTCAGGCCAGTCAGTCTAACTAACCTCAGTGGTGGGGAAACTATTGAAAGCAATTCTGAGAGTCAGAATTAATCAGCATTTGGAGAGGGAGGGATTAATCAACCACAGTCAGTATTGTTTGGTTAAGGGGAAGTCATGTCTGACCAACTTTTTAAAAAAAAATGTTTTTATTCTCCATTTTCACATTTTCCTTCAAAATTTACACCCCACCCACAGACAGTAAATGGTAACAAATACAAAATCAATCCCCTTAACAATAACAACAATCCCATCCTCCCACCACCCCAAACAACGGCCCACCTGTCAATATATGCATCCAATAAAACAAACCCTCCCACTTTGGAAACAAAAACAAAGGAGTCCGGGACCGCCCATGGTCACCATTAACCTATCGAGTCGTCGCCCCCCACCCCCACAATATTCAATGCCATCCAATCCCCGAAAGAGTACTGTGAATGACACTCATGAATTGTAGACCGCCCTTCCCGACTCCTCTCCTCCACTTCCTCTTGTAAACTCCTCTCCCCAACCTCTGTTCCTTCCCCCAACTTTTCACCCCGGCTAGACTCAACGAAACCTGTTCTACCAGGCTCCGATGGCCGCAGGCCCCCCCCCCCCCCCCCCCCCCCCCCCCCCCTCACTCCCATTCACTGGCTGGCTTAACCGGACAGCGTGGAGGCCCCCACCTAGGTCTCCTTCCCCCCTTCCCGGTCCAGGGAAAACCAAGAAATCCCCTTTGGCACACAACTCCAACATACATACCCAAGCCCCAAAGAACCATCAATGCAAATGAAAGTCCCAACTCTTCCCTTGTCCAAATATGCAGCATTGACTCATTTAGTACATACACACGCAGTGAAAAAATAAAGTTACATGAGGCTACATCGGTACACGACCCGCTCTCAGTCCCATTTCTCAATTCTGCCACAGTCCTTCTGCCTTTGTAAACTCCTCCGCTGCTTCCGCCGTCCAAAATAAAAGTCCTTGGATTTGTAGGTCACCCTCAACTTAGCTGGATATAATATGCTGCACTGCACCTTGCTGATGTACGTGCCTTCTTCACCTGGCTGAAAGCAGCCCGCCTCCTTGACAGCTCCACCCTAAAGTCCTGGTATATGCGTATACCAGCTCCAGCCCACTGCACCACCCGCTTCTGCTTTGCCCACTTGATACCGCTGTCCTCACCGGGGCAATCGCCTCCTCCACCAGCACTTTCAATACCGCCCCCATTTCCTTCTTCATCATTTCCATGTGCTTTGTGAACTATTTTTCAAGTTCCACAGCCATCACCTTGGTAATTTCTTCTGCTTGAGCAATGCGGCCTCCCCTGGTGCCCCAGCCTCCGCTTTCCTCACAGTTCCTGCGCTGATTTTTCCACTCACCGGCGGACTTTCATTAACTCTCTTTTTCACGGCCGTTTATTTTCCAAACTTGGACATTTCTCCACCCTGTGCCTTCTTACAGTTTTTCAGCCTCCGTTGTCCCCGGGACTGGGCCTTAAAACCCCGAAATTTCTATTCCCGAGCGGGAGCCCTCCAGTGTGCGGCTGCCTCACCCCCTCTGTCACCGGAAGTCCTTGATGAAATTATTAATATGTTTGAATTTTTCAAAGCCATTTGATGTATCTTTAGAATGTTAAACTTTATGACAAATCAGCTACCTTGGTTGAAAGCTGGATTGGTAATTGAAACAAATGAAAAATCCCTGGCTGGGTCAACGATAGTGGAATTCTAGAGGTGTGCTGTTTACACAATTTATGAATGACCGAGTATTAAACAACATCAGCTGTTATTAATACACTACCTTTCACATAGTAACCATCCCATGGTGCTTCAGAAACAAAATTTGACATCAAGCCACAGAAAATAGTATTGGTCCAAGTGAAGAGTTAGAGTTTAAGAAAGGTCTCCATGCGGCCTCACGGCGCCAAGGTCCCAGGTTCGATCCCGGCTCTGGGTCACTGTCCGTATGGAGTTTGCACATTCTCCCCGTGCTTGCGTGGGTTTCGCCCCCACAACCCAAAAGATGTGCAGGCTAGGTGGATTGGCTAAATTACCCCTTAATTGGAAAAAAAAATGAATTGGGTACTCTAAATTTAAAAAAAAAAAGGTCTCCAAAGAGGAGAAAGCGATCGGAAAACCTGAGGTTTTTGGAGAACATTCCAGTGATTAGGTTCCAGTCAGCTGAAGGTACAGACCCAATTAAATATGCAGGATGCACAAGAGACCAGAATTGGAGGAATGCAGAGATCTTGGAGAATTGGAGGATTGGAGAGGTTACAAAGATAGGAAATGGCGAAACCCTGGTGAGATTTGAAAATGAAAATGTGAATTTTAAAATCAAGGCATTGCCAAGGAGCTAATATATTTCTGTAGTACTCTGCATTGGAGTGGTTCAGAGGAATGATGAGGTTGATTCTGGCAATGGCAGCTCTAAATTGTAAAGGCACAGAATGAGAAGCAGTATAATCCAGGTTTATGTTGAAGTGAAAGAAATGGAAAATGAGAGTGAACAACTAGAATATCCACGTACACGGTGCAAATCAGATCAAATATTTGTGGAGTTTGTTTTCCCCCAGAGTACTGTATATCTGGAACAGACTATCAGCAAAAAGGTTGATTGCTGTTAAAGTTTGGGCGCGGGTTTGAGGGTTTTAAGATTTATTAATACATATAAATAATTGACAACCTCATGCACTATACATATCAGGGTAATCATCATAATTGGCAATCGCTCATGTAGAGATTGATTCTTCCCTGCAGATGGCTGTGTGGACGTGAGATGTCATTGATCATCATTTTGGTCACGATTGGTATCTGCTTCCCATGCATTGATGTTAATAAAGCAGATCCTCGTGGAGGCTTTGCGATTGTCATTGAAATATTTACTTTGGCTCTCATGCCATGGCATAGCTCTGAGTAGTGCATCAGTTTGAAATGAAATGAAAATCGCTTATTGTCACAAGTAGGCTTCAAATGAAGTTACTGTGAAAAGCCCCTAGTCGCCACATTCTGGCACCTGTTCGGGGAGGCTGGTACGGGAATGGAACTGTGCTGCTGGTCTGCCTTGGTCTGCTTTAAAAGCTAGCTCTTTAGCCCTGTGCTAAACCAGTCTTCAGTTGAACATTCTGTCAACATGCTGCCTCCATTTTATCTAAAATTAGATTATCATGGCATTTATATTGACATATCTGTGTGTTGGAAGACCTTGTGCTTTTGTTGATAAAGGCAATAGTGTACTCGAAGGACTATGGAAATATGATCTGTGGAAAGCAACCGTTTAAATAGATGCAACTAGATAGGATTTGTATATAGTGTTAAAAGTAAATAAATAATTTGTTGCTAAAATATTGTTTCTCTTGTGCAGGTTACTTACCAGCTAAAGGTTCTTACCACGGCTTTCTTTTCAGTGACTATGCTCGGTAAAAACCTAGGTGTTTATCAGTGGCTCTCGCTCTTAACGTTAATGGCTGGTGTAACACTTGTTCAGGTATGTGTAATAAGAACAGAACATAAGAACTAGAAGCAGACAAAGGCATCTAGCCTCTCGAGCCTCCTCTGCCATTCAATAAGATCATGGCTGATCTTTTTGTGGACTCAGCTCCACTTGCCCGCCTGCTCACCTTAATTTTTTATTCCTTTATTGTCCAAAATCTATCTACCTTTGCCTTAAAAACATTTAACGAGATAGCCTCAAACGCTTCACTGGGCAGGGAATTCCATAGATTCACTACCCTTTGGGTGAAGAAGTCCTCAATTCAGTCCTAAATCTGCTCCCCCTTATTTTGGGGCTATGCCCCCTAGTTCTTGTTTCACCCGCCAGTGGAAATAGCCTCCCTGCTTCTATCCTATCTATTCCCTTCATATGTTTCTATAAGATCGCCCCTCCCTCTAAATTCCAATGAGTATAGTCCCAGTCTACTTAGTCTCTCCTCATAAGCCAATCCTCTGCACTCCGGAATCAACCTCGTGAATCTTCTCTGCACCCCCTCCAGTGCCAGTACATCCTTTATCAAGTGAGGAGACCAAAAAAGTATACAGTACTCCAGATGTGGCCTCATCAGCAACAAAGAACAAAGAACAAAGAAATGTACAGCACAGGAACAGGCCCTTCGGCCCTCCAAGCCCGTGCCGACCATACTGCCCGACTAAGCTACAATCTTCTACACTTCCTGGGTCCGTATCCTTCTATTCCCATCCTATTCATATATTTGTCAAGATGCCCCTTAAATGTCCCTATCGTCCCTGCCTCCACTACCTCCTCCGGTAGTGAGTTCCAGGCACCCTACACAGTTGCAGCATAACCTCCCTGCTTTTAAACTCTATCCCTCTAGCAATGAAGGACAATATTCCATTTGCCTAAATTACTTGCTGCACCTGCAAACCACCTTTTTTGCGATTCATGCACAAGGACACCCAGGTCCCTCTGCACAGCAGTATGCTGCAATTTTTTACCATTTAAATAATAGTTCATTTTACTGTTATTCCTACCAAAATGGATGACCTCACATTTAGCAACATTGAACTCCATCTGCCAGACCCTTGCCCACTCACTTAAACTATCTATATCCCTCTGCAGACTTTGTGTCCTTGCACACTTGGCTCTACCACTCAGCTTAGTGTCATCTGCGAACTTTGACATATTAATCTTGGTCCCCAACTTCAGATCATCTATGTAAATTGTGAACAATTGTGGACCCTGAGGGACACCACTAGCCACTGATCGCCAACCAGAAAAACACCCATTTATCCCCACTCTTTGCTTTCTGTCAGATAACCAATCCTCTATCATGCTAATACATTACCCGTAATGCCATGCGCCTTTATCTTATGCAGCAGCCTTTTGTATGGCGCCTTGTTGAATGCCTTCTGGAAATCCAGATGCACCACATCTACTGGTTCCCCATTGTCCACCGCCCTGGTAAAGACCTCAAAAAATTCAGCTAAGTTAGTCAAACATGACCTGCCTTTCACAAACCCATGCTGTGCCTGCCCAATGGGACAATTTCTATCCAGATGTCTCGCTATTTCTTCCTAAACGATAGATTCAAGGATTTTCCCCATTGCAGAAGTTAAACTAACCGGCCTATAGTTACCCACCTTTTGTCACTGTTTTCCAATCTGCCGGAACCGCCCCCAAGTCCAGCGACTTTTGGTAAGTTACACGAACGCATTGGCTATTTCCTCCCGCCACCTCTTTGAGGGATGCATTCCATCAGAGCCAGAAGACTTACCTACCTTTAGCCCCATTAGCTTGCCCAACACTAGCTCCTTAGTGATAATGAACGTTTCAAGGTCCTCACCTGCCATCGCCTCCTTGCCAACAATTATTGGCATGCTCCTTGTGTCTTCCACTGTGAAGACCGACACAAAATACCTGTTCAATGCCTCAGCCTTTCCTCATTTCCCATTATTAAATCTCCCTTCTCATCCTCTAAAGGCCAATGCTTACCATAGCTACTCTTTTTTGGTTTATATATTTGTGGAAACTTTTGCTTGCCATAGCTACTCTTTTTTGTTTTATATATTTGTGGAAACTTTTGCTATCTGTTTTTATATTCTGAGCTAGCTTACTCTCATAATCTATCTTACTTTCCTTTATAGCTATTTTCATGGCTTTCTGTTGACCTTTAAAGATTTCCCAACCCTCTGGTATCCCACTAATCTTTGCCACTATGTATGCTTTTTCTTTCAATTTGATACCTTCCTTTATTTCCTTCGCTATCCATGGCTGATTATCCTTTTTGCTACAGTCCTTCCTTTTCACTGGTATATGCTTTTTCTGAGCACTGTGAAAAATCTCTGAAAGTCCTCCACTGTTCCTCAATTTTCCCACCACAAAGTCTTTGTTTCCAATCTACCCTAGCCAACTCCTCCCTCATCCCATTGTGGTCTCCTTTGTTTAAGCACAAGTCACTGGTATTGGATTTTACCTTCTCACACTCCCATCTGTATTTTAAATTCAACCATACTATGATCGTTCCTTCCTAGAGGATCCCTAACTATGAAATCATTAATTATTCCTGTCTCATTACCCAGAATCAGATTTAGGATAGCTTGCTCCCTCGTAGGTTCCATTACATACTGTTCAAGAAAACTATCGAGGATTACTGAGCCCTTTTTTAATAAGTTTAAACGGATATTTCTGTGACAGATGTTTGCAATTGATTCTATCAGTTGAATATTTGACAATACAACGAAAATTCAAGCTTCAACAACTTGGTGTGCTGTTACTATTTAATGTTTTGTTTTTAATTTTACATATTTAATTGCATTAAAACTGTTTTTCAAACTTTTTTTCCGGGACCCATTTATACCAACCGGCCGACCCTCGCGGCCCATGTCGACCAACCCTTGTGGCCCACGCAGGCCGACCCTCGCGGCCCGCGCCGGCCGACACTCGCGGCCCGCGCCGGCCGACACTCGCGGCCCGCGCCGGCCGACACTCGCGGCCCGCGCCGGCCGACACTCGCGGCCCGCGCCGGCCGACACTCGCGGCCCGCGCCGGCCGACACTCGCGGCCCATGCCGGCCGACCCTCGCGACCCATCATTTTCTCTTACCTTGTTTGTTGCTTACAAAAATGGAGGAAATGGTTTTGGGTCCCTTTGGCCCCAAAGGCAGCGCGGTAGCACTGGATAACACTGGCTTCACAGCGCCAGGGTCCCAGGTTCGATTCCCTGCTGGGTCACTGTCTGTGTGGAGTCTGCACGTTCTCCCCATGTCTGCGTGGGTTTCCTCCGGGTGCTCCGGTTTCCACCCACAGTCCAAAGACGTGCAGGTTAGGTGGATTGGACATGCTAAATTGCCCTTAGTGTCCAAAAAGGTTAGGAGGGGTTATTGGGTTACAGGGATAGGGTGGAAGTGAGGGCTTAAGTGGGTCGGTGCAGACTCTATGGGCCGAATGGCCTCCTTCTGCACTGTATGTTCTATGTGATGGTCCTTTTGTCCCTTTGGCCCCCCGAACTTGAAAAAACAAGGCTGCGACCATATTTAAAAAAATGCGGCAGCACTGCGCATGTGCACCGATGATCGGGCACGCATGCGCAGAGCGGCCAATTTTTAAAATCTGTTCCTAGCCATTTTGAAGGCCGCTCGCAGCTGGCATTATTAAAAGCTGGCTGCTGCGGCTGTTACGGGTGGATTTGCACGCTCGGGAGCGCCGCGAAGGACGTCTCCGTAACCCTCCCAACACCCGCCCGCGGGTCACGCCCCTGAGTTTGACACTGCCTGCATTAAAAGATATAGCACAATATACAGTTACTAATTTAAGTCCCAACAGCATGGTTTTTGAATGTATGCTGATCTTAATTGGAGAGCATACACATTTATTTTCAAACTTTCTCCCATTTAAGTCTCTTGGATTAATTGCCAATTTAGCTGGGGGAGTGGGGTAGGCCGCTTGCTGCATTTCATTGTCTATTGGAAAGAACACAGAGTTCTTATTGAGGCATTGCAGCTAATGTTTCCTCATCTTGAAAATGGAAAATAATTGTAAAGCTATTTCTTTGATGTTAGTGTGGTTAATTCTGTGTTCAAATTAAAATTTGTTTTAACATAAAAATAACTTATTGGTTAGAGTCCTCACTCCTGGGGTGAAGTATCCTTTCCTCACAGTTTTACAAATTTTGAAAAATTGTTTGGGGTTCTTGTTCGTTGTCCCCAACAAATGTTGGGGTCTGGTGATTCGAAAAACAAACCTGTTGGACTTTAACCTGGTGTTGTAAGACTTCTTACTGTTCAAAATCATGGTCAGCATTTTAATAAAAAATATTTACTTCAAATAAGGAACAGTTGGAAATGCTCATAATTTATTATGTGATTAACTTTAACCTTTTGTATTTCTTTAGGGAATTAATATCATTCAGAAAATGAAATGTTTTAAAATAGATAAATCTGGGCAACATTTTGACACTTTAACATGTTTCAAAGGTTTTTTTAAAAAGAAGATTGTCGTGCAATTCATTTTAAATAGCGACAGAAGTACTGCTTCAAACAAGTGTAAATTTAAGCCTAAAGAATTTAGACCATTGCAAGCCTGTGTTTTCTGAAATTAATTGCGAAGGTATACAAGGAATACATCAGCCTTACAATCCTCTTGAGATCTCTACATTCCTCCATTCTGGCCTCTTACACGTCCTGATGTAATTACACCACCATTGGTGCCGTGCCTTCAGCTGCCAAAACTCCATACGCTGGAATTCCCTGCTTAAACATCTACACTTCTACCTCTCCTACATGATGATTTTTTTTTTTAAATCTCTGATTATAACTTTAATTTTTAAGTGGGCCAAACCAAAAGGAGAACTTTGAATTTACATATAGCCTTTCAAATCCTTAATATCTCCCAAATCACTTCACTGTTAATTAAGCACTTTTGAAGTGTCACTATTTTGCAAACAAATGTGGCAGTCAATTTGAACACAGCAAGGTCCAACAAACAGCAATTGATAAATGATCATTCAATTTGTTTTTGATAGTGTTTGGTTAAGGGATAAAAGTTGGTGAGGGCACCATGAGAACATCATGGGTGGGATTCTCCGTCCTGGCGCCTTACATTTCAGCTTCACCCCATCGGCGGGATGCTCCGTTATGCCAGCCAGTCAATGGGGTTTCCCATTGTGGGGCAGCCCCATGCCATCGGGAAACCTCTGGGCTGCCGGCAAAACGGAGCATCCCGCCGGCGGAGAATCCACCCCATGTTCTTCGTCAAGATCTTTTACACTTATCCAACAGTTGACCTCTGTTTAATATTTCATCCAAAAGTTGGCATCTCCAATAATGTATTATCGTACAGAAGTATTAGCCTAGATTGTACACTCCGGTCATACATTAGGGTTTGTACCCACAACCTTCTGATTGTGATGGGGGTGTTATAATAGAGTCAAGTTGACATCTCTGTTAATCCTTGACTTGCTGTAATATCAAAATATTATTCCCAAATGTATATGTTCACAGCAATCTTGGATTGTTTCCATGTTGCTAACGTAAAATTGTCTAATCTGTTTCAGTGGCCAACCGACACCATGGAGGAGTCAAAACAGGAGCTCTCTGCAGGTTCCCAGTTTGTAGGTGTGATAGCGGTGCTCACTGCTTGTCTATCCAGTGGATTTGCAGGAGTTTACTTTGAGAAAATCCTAAAAGGGACAAAGCAGTCTGTTTGGGTTAGAAATATTCAATTAGGTGAGTAAACTGTGACATCTGGATATTTCTATTTTGACCTATAATTGCAGTCCTAAAATTTAACTTAAATGTACAGTAGTATTATTATTTGGCACATTCTAATAATCTTTATTGTCACAAGAAGGCTTACATTAGCACTGCAATGAAGTTACTGTGAAAAGCCCCTAGTCGCCATATTCCGGTGCCTGTTCGGGTGCACTGAGGGAGAATTCAGAATGTTCAAATTACCTAATAGCACGTCTTTCGGGACTTGTGGGAGGAAACCGGAGCACCCGGAGGAAATCCAGACAGTGACCCAAGCCGGGAATCGAACTTGGGACCCTGGCACTGTGAAGCCATAGTGCTAACCACTATGCCATCATGCCGCCCATCAAAATAAATATCTACGTATAAGGATTGTGTTATTTGTCATTGATTTAAAATAGATTAGTGATATGTTTACCAGGGACCAATCCTAATGCTCCTAGTTAAATGTTGCCCAAGCTCCTTGTTCCCACTTAACTGGAGCCCCAAGGTTTCTCTTGAGGCCCTTTCCTGTGCTATTTTTCTATGATCTACATCTGTGGAACAACTCCCTGACATCCCAGTACTGGTCAGGACAACAGCTATGGATCTGGCATGACCCAACAAACATAGAGCAAAGTGCTCATTTCCCAAACCCTCTCTCGTAATTGGTGTTTATATCACTCCTCGATGATCTCTCCCATCTGACCCTGGATATATCGCTGACCCACTACATGTTGGCTGCTTTTTCTGCAGTTAAAGAGACACAAATTGACAGTCAGCAGAACGACATGCTTTGATAAAGTACAACTTGGCATTTAAGATCTCAAAACCTCCCATCTTGAAACTTCCAGTTCAGATATAAACATCACAACTTACATTTATATAACATCTCCTGCCATCGTTGTCCCTTCACAAGCCCCACATGTGAAATTCACATGCCATCTTTGCAGCCACTGGTGAGTCCAATTAATCTCTATGTAATCACTTATGCCAGCATCACTGAATAGCTCTGTGAGAGCCTCATGTTTATATTTATGTGAATGATCAGGGAGGTAGGTAATTCAGTGCCAAATATAAGAGGTGAGCACTTTCATGACCCTTTCATGTCGCATGAAACAAACGGAAAGACAATATGACCTGCAAGTCAGAGGATTTCTGAAGCTTTATTAATGGAGTAGAAATACTAGTAATACCATTGTAAATGACAATGTTGCTGTCATAATTTGGGATTCCTGAATTGACTAGAATGGCATAAATATAACCAGTTGTATAATTGATATCCACAATAAAGAGAAATATAATTGAAGCAAATAAACTGGTATTTGGAGGATTGAGCTGATAATGAAAGAGCAGGAAACCTCTTGAACAAGATCGTGGATTGGAGATCAATTCTAAGATGCACACAGTGAACTGTGTGACATAAAATGTATTGATAGCTTGGAGAAGAGGTTAAGATGTGATTTGATAGATATATTCAAAATCTTAAGAGTTTTGATTGAGCATAAATTTCAAGTGGCAGAAGGATTGGTAATGAAAATACAAGATCTAAAGTAATTGATAAAGGAACAAGAAGCCACTCCCTGTGGAGTTTGCACATTCACACCGTGTCTGCATGGGTCTCACCCCCACAACCCAAAAAAGGTGTGTGGGGTAGGTGAATTGGCCACGCTAAATTGCCCCTTAATTGGGGGAAAAAAAGAATTGGGTACTTTAAATTTTGAAAAAAAGAAGGAACAAGAAACAACGTGGGGAGCTGGGTGAGGGATGGAATAAGCAGCGAGTTGTTATGCTGTGGAATACAGTGTATGAAAGGACAGGAGAAGCAGATTCAATAGCAACCTTCAAAAGGAATTGAATAAATACTTAGGGTTATGATGAAAGCAGAATGGCATGATCGAATTATGTAGCCCCTCCAAATAATTAGGAGGGGCATGGCTTCATTCTTTGCTGGATCGTTTTATGATTCTATAATAATATCTAAAATATGGCCAATTCCATTAGTTTACTACTAGTTTACATTTAGTTTAGTAGGGTAGTTCAAAGTTTCAGGGGGATACATGAAGTTAAGTCCAAAGTGACATGATCAACTCCAGCTGTACATCAAATAAAAGCAAAATACTGCGGATACTGGAAATCTGAAATACAAACAGAAATTGTTGGGCAAACTTGGGTCTGGCAACCTCTGTGGACAGAGAAACAGAATTAACATTTTGAGTCCATATGACTTCTTCAGAGCTCAATCATTCATCATAGGCCAACATTAATACTAGGATTATGTTACAGCCTGCTGGATTGGGATATTGTGTAAGGATACACCAAGGCTTCAGTGCTCATCTATGTACAGAAATAAAAGTTCTAAACACTGGTGTCAGACACTTTGAAGTTTATTAAAGGTGAAAGGGACTTACTTGGGTACAAAACCCTGAAACCCACGGCAATGCTTAGCTGTAGAAGTTACAGTAATGGAGTTCAAATTTATGAACCTCTTGCTTCTAACTTTGCATGGTGCACAGTGGTTAACACTGCTGCCTCACAGCTCCAGGGACCCAGGTTCAATTCTGGCCTTGGGTGACTGTGTGTGGAGTTTGCACTTTCTCCCCGTGTCTGCTTGGGTTTCCTCCCACAGTCCAAAGATGTGCAGGTTAGGTCGATTGGCCATGCTAAATTACCCCTTATTGTTCAAAGGGTTAGGTGGGGTTACATAGAACATATAGTGCAGAAGGAGGCCATTCGGTCCATCGAGTCTGCCCTGACCCACTTAAGCCCTCACTTCCACCCTATCCCTGGAACCCAATACTCCCTTCCTAACCTTTTTGGTCACTAAGGGCAATTTATCATGGCCAATCCACCTAATCTGCACGTCTTTGGACTGTGGGAGGAAACCGGAGCACCCGGAGGAAACCCACGCAGACACGGAGAGAACGCACAGACTCCGCACAGACAGTGACCCAGCGGGGAATCGAACCTGGGACCATGGCGCTGTGAAGCCACAGTGCTATCCACTTGTGCTACTGTGCTGCCCATACTGGGTTACTGGGATAGGATGGATGCGTGGTCTTGAGTAGGGTGCTCTTTCCAAGGGCCGGTGCAGATTCGAAGAGCCGTATTGCCTCCTTCTGCCCTGTAAAATTCTATGATGATTTCAATTATTTTTGTAACCTTCCAGCAGCATTACTTCAAATACATTCCATGAACTTTATGCACGTTACACTTGTTTGTACCATCTTTAAATTTTAAAAAAGCTTTATTCTTTAGACTCCCTTCTAGATACTAAGATAAATAACCAACCAACAAACCATCCTTATAGAACACGTCCTCCTGATTACTGTATCCTTCCATTTTAGTTTCTTGCAAATTTGAGCATTAAAATCTGAGTTTATAAATAAACTTAGATGGTAAAATTAAATATCCCATTCCAATTGTCGCTCCATGCCCTACTTTTGCTGGGTGTCTAAAGATTTCAGTAACAGTTTGTGCAGCAATAGTTTGACTTAATTTAACAGTAGTAATGATTTGAAATGTTATTAATATTTGAACTGAGATCTGTTATGTTACATTGCAATGGAATTGATTTGCAGTGGTTGAGTTATTCCAGTGTATTTTTTTTCTTGCAGCTCACTTTCATTCAGACAGGCAAAATGTACTCTGTTGTTTAAGTCTTGATCAGGTAGGTTGTGAAGACTGCCACTGGCAATAAAGCTCTGCAAACTTTTAACTTTGGGACTTAATAAACAAAACACAATTTTTCACTGGAAAGAAGAAAGACTTGCATCTATACAAGTGTCGATGACAATCTCAGTACATCCCAAAGTGTTTTGTAGCCAATTAAATTGTTCTTAAAAAATATATATATTTTTATTGAACTTTCAGCATTTTATATCCAAAAACGACAAAGCAAAACAAAAAAAAAGCCAACAACTGTAACAATCGCCCTCTTAAAAAAAATATAACCCATACAGCCCACCCCCACTCACAGCGAACAGTGACCAATTCCTTAAAGTGCAATATGAGCGGATGCCATCTACGGTAGAACCCGTCAATTGATCCCCTCACAGTGAAATTATCCTTCTTGAGGTACAAAAACTCCATCAAGTCACCTAGCCACACTGAAGCACTAGGTGGCGCTGCCTACCTCCAACTCAGAAGAATCTGCCGCCAAGCAATCAATGAGGTGAATGCCAGGGCATCCACCCCCACACCCGTCCTCAACTCCGGCTGGTCTGGCACCCCAAATATAGCTACTAATGAACAGGGCTCGAAATCAACTTCCAGGAATGCCAATATGGTACAGAAAAAGGCCCTCCAAAAACCCACCAATTTGGGACAGGACCAGAACCTGTGCATGTGGTCTGCAGGCCCTCTCAAACACCACTCGCACATATCCTCAACCCCTGCAAAAAAATCGACTCATCCTGACCTTGTTGAGGTGTGCGCTAAACAGCACCTTGAGGTGTATCAAGCTCAACCTTGCACAGGGTGACGTAGCATTCACCCTGCAGAGGAACTCACTCCACACCACCTCCTCCAAGATGGGTCCCAGCTCCTCCTCCTCACCTGGTTGCCTTCCACCGAAACCGGCTCTCCCCGCCCCAAGTTCTGTCCATATATCCCAAACGTGCTGCCCTCTTCCGACCCTGCCAATAAAGTGGACAGTGGCCCTACCGGGAATCTTGGAAATGTCCTCCAGTCAAAGTACCTGAACGTATCTGCCCCCTCCCCACACACACAAAGTCCTGCTTTCTCCTTCAACTCCTCCAAGCTGGCAAACCCCCTCCAAATAAAAATCCTTGCCCTCTTCAGCCCCTTACCTTTCCACCCCCCAAATGTGGCATCCAATTTCGCCGTCTCAAACAAATGTTTCCCACCAATTGGGGCCCATCATGATACTGCCCTCAATTGAAAATGCTGACGAAGTGGAGAGGACCACTGGGTCCGAAGACTATTTCGCTGGGGCAATGGCAGCGACACTGTCACCATCGCATCCAAACTAGACCTTTTGCACGTCCCCAACTCCATCACATCCATGTAACGCCCTGGTCCCCACACCACCCCAATGCCTCTGCATTAGCCGCTAATAATAAAACGTCAAATTTGGCAGTGCCAACCCCACCACCTGCCTATTTCTCTGTCAGACCCCCCCTCCGAATCATATGAAGCCCGTTATGAGCTGCTCAATCCCCCCCAAAAATGACTTGGATCGAAAAATTGGAAGGATTTGGAATAAGAATGCAAATCGCGGCAGGGTATTCATCTTAATGGATTGAATTCGGCCTGCCAACGACAACGGAAGGCTGTCCCACCTCTCTAGATCTGCCTGACCCTGCTCGCCAAGCTAGTGTAATTCAATTTGAGAAGCCAGACCCAATCCCAAGCCACCTGGACTCCCAGATACCAGAAACTAGGCTCAACCGAACGGAATGGCAGCCCCCCACCCAGCTCTTCTTCAAATTAGAGCCATGGGATCCTTCATGTCCAGCAGAGCGGACAGTTGGAGCCTCCTTTTAATACCTCGTCTGAAAGACAGCCCTTTCAACAGTGCAACATTCCCTCAGTATTGCATTGGAGTGTCAGCCTTAATTTTTGTGCTCCAGTCCTGCTGTGGAACATGAACGCTCACCCTACTGACATCGGGGAGGGTGCTATCAACTGAACCTCGGCTAATATAATTAAGTTAATTATAATTAAACTCTTTTGGAGGATAATGAGCAAGATTTTTATAGTTACAATGTTTGTGTGAGAGAAAGGGAAGCATTAAAGAAATATAAATAATCATGGCAGCTCCAGTACTGATACTCCCGCTTCAATAAAAACAGTGGCTGTATGACGTTTGCAACAAAATGAAAGCAGCCAAAGTGCAGAATTACATTTTGTACAACTGAATTAAAACAAAACCTTCAACATAAAATCTGATACATGAAGCAGGTTTATGACATTTTTGGATAGGGCTAACGTAATTTAATTTGACCCACACAAAAAAATACACGAAACATGCATTTGTTTCTCTGTTGTATATGTTTGGAATGTAAAACATGACAGTTTTGTCATATTTATTTTCAAGATGGATATGTCATGTGAGTGAGCCATCTAAGCTCATCTAAGCTTCTGAGCCTTCTCAGCTGAAGTAGATGCACCCAATCTGCCAAGATCATCTTGCTAGATTCTACAATTTCTGCACAGTAATGGAATATCAAAGGTGTTAATAGTGATGCAACTGTGGTATTTAAATTTTAAAACCATGAGCATTTTTATTTACTCATATTAACTTAGACCAAGATCTTTGGTTTTGCTTTTAAAAACCTTCAGGAAGTGATAGGTGCAAGTATTCTGTACTTGGCTTCCCTTCATGCACATCCCCAATTTGAGGTAATGCCAAGAATGGTTTAAAGGTTTTACAAAGTGTGATTGAATGTAAGAAATTAGTATATATTTTATTTATATCTGTTGCAGTAAGGTTTTTAAAAACCTGGGTTACGGTATATATTTGTTTCAGTAATATTTTTAAAGACCCTAGATTAAGGTATCCAGACTGTGTTTGCTAAAGCTGTAATTAAGGAATCGTAAAAGGTGAGGCCATGAGTCATTCTTTTTTTTTAATCCATTACTTTATCAGAGTTACAAACCCAGAGCTCAGAGTGTGGACAGGGGCGAACCCCTAATCCAGCTCCTTGCCTGCTCCAAAAACCAATTCAAATTAAATCCAATTCATGGTCTCCACAAGTGAGACATACCAGATCCAGGCATTATACCTGAGCCCACGCTCATCTTAGCCAAAAGGCCACGAAGCGCTACACTTGATCTTAGCCAAAAGGCCGAGAAGTGGTCATGAGTCATTCTAATCATTTACCTGTTTACATGTAGAGGGCTGAGGATTGTCTGGAGAATAGATAATCTATGAGGGGTTGTTTTTAGTCCTTGCCAAGCCAGTCATGTGACATCTTAGTGGGATACATATGATGGGAATTACTAGGAGGAGCCAGGTCTGTCTGTAGTTTTGTAGTTTGGCATAGGATTTGAGACTCAACAAGACAGAAAGATTTTAAGTGGAACAGCAGTTTTGCCAAATGCTGCTAGGTTGAGCAAAAGTACTGGTTCTGCTTCTGAAAGGTTCTCTCTGTCCCAAGTCGCTACACAACTAAGCAAATAATCTAATTTGTTAACTTTATTTCTAAGTGACATTTGAACTATATTGGGTTGCTTAATTGGAGTTAGTAGAAGGTATAGATTGGAAGTTTAAGTTTTTCCTTGTGTTTCAGAATTGTTTAACTGATAATTGTAAAACTATTTTCTTTGATGTTAATGTGGGTAATTCTGTTTTTAAATCAAAGATTGTTTCAGTCAGAATCATCCTCCCTTGCTCACAGTTTTACAAATTTTTAAAAATTGTTTTGAATTCTTGTCTGGTATTCTAACAAATGTTGGGGTCTGGTATCCTAACAAAAGTCAGCAGTCTCATATATTAGTTTGATCTTTTGATTACAATTTTTATTTAATGTGATCATTCAGCTGTAACCAGACAACACATTCCAAGTGTTCCATTCATTTCCAAGACAAAAGGATGATCATCATTTTCAGCGGCACGGTAGCACAGTGGTTAGCATTGTTGTTTCACAGTGCCAGGGTCCCAGGTTTGATTCCCAGCTTGGGTCACTGTCTGTGCGGAGTCTGCACATTCTCCCAGTGTTTGCGTGGGTTTCCTCCGGGTGCTCCGGTTTCCTCCCACAGGTCCCGAAAGACATGCTGTTGGGTGAATTAGACATTCTGAATTTTCCCTCCGTGTACCCGAACAGAGCCAGAGTGTGGTGACGAGGGGATTTTCACAATAATTTCATTGCAGTGTTAATGTAAGCTTACTTGTGACACCAATGAAGATTATAAAATTATTCAGGAAAATCAAGAAAGATTAATCTCTGCCTACATATTGATGTAATTCAATCCAAATATTAGATGTCTGCGATAACTAAAAGGAATATCATAATATGTTGAAAAGCTTTTCTTATCTCCTGTAGGTTTATTTGGAAGCATTTTTGGAATGATGGGTGTATATGTATATGATGGGCAACGAATAAATGAAAACGGATTCTTCCAGGGGTACAACAAATTCACTTGGATTGTTGTCATTCTACAGGTCTGAATTTAATCTTAATGCAAATGTAAATATTGAAATCTAACGGGAGATTTGTCTTTGCTGGTGCAGTACAGCACTGTGTAAGCTTTGTTGCAAAATTGGGTATGAGCTTCTTAGTTTATTCTCCATTAAAATGAATGATCGGAAGTCATTAGAACATTTGTGTAATCAGAGTTTACTCCCAGTGCAGAAGAGGGATATCCGTGCTCCCAATCTCCATGGTAGGTTGTGTTCCTCAGTAGATATTAAGGAAGAAAAACATCTGTCGACTAGCACCAAATTAAGGTTTCTTCCAAATGTTGCTTTGGATTTATTTTACAGTAGTGAAATAACTTTGTATTGTTACTATCCTTTTCAGTTTTGTTCCAATCGGACGGAAATGGAAGTCAAGTAAATATTTTTGCTTCCATCTATTGTTCGACCACTGGAATAGAATAATCTTTTTAAGGATCTAAAAGGGAAAAAAAGAACAAGTTATGAATTGCAGACTAGGACCTGTGGGAACTGAAAGATAAACTGTGAAATAGTGCAACAATATTGTATTTGAATATAGGTAATAAGGTGAATCGTGAGACAGTTGAGAAAAATAGAATAGCGGAGTGGTTTAAAAACTTAAGGAAGAATTTGTCTGAACTTAAATCACTTTTTTTTTTTCATCCCTGTTCCCTGTCTTAATTTAGGTCTTCTGATCAGATATTCAAGATATCTTTTGTTGGTCTTCATTTTGTTTAAAAATAAATTAAAATGTGTTGAGGTTGGCAGCTGATTGGCACCTCTTTTTGCACTGAAGTATAATTTCATTAAATTATCTTCACTGCTATGTGATCTGATCACATTGCCATTATCTGTCAAGCTCATACATGACATTGTGTGACAGTGAAAGATACAGCATCCCCTGCCAAAGTGGTAATGCAACGAATGAGATTCTCCCATTCAAAAGGAGACTTGTTGGTCCATTTGACATAGCAGCTCTCTAGAAGTTATCCACTTAAGCGGGCGGGGGGGGGGGTTCAAGTGTTATGTGGCCCTAAATTGGTGGCCAGGAAAAATGTGCACTTGGAGCAGGAAATACACTGCCCACCAGATGAAGGTAAAGTGAAGTGTCCATTACCCACACAGGGTAATCAGGGAACACTTAACTTGAGCATCCCCTAAATTTAAAACATAACAGTTAAGTGTTCGCCGTAATCACCATGGCTCCCAGTTCTGAGATCCCAAATGTCTAATCTCCCTACCCAAACAGGACCAATATTTCCAAGACACCACTCCACTTATTCGATTCAGCCCGCTCCCACAACACACATCTTCATTATGGTGAAAAACTCCTTTCCAAATAACACCTGTTAACTGGTACCTACGCAGCAGTTCGAGAACATTACTCACTACCGTCTTCTCGAGGGCAATTAAGGATGAGCATCAAATGCTGGCCTTTCCAGTGACACGCACATCCAGAAACAAATAAAAAATGTCGAGGCTAAATAGCCAGGGCACCTTGGATCTTGCCATTGATGTGCAGGTGTATAGCACTATACTGTGAGTGCCCTAAAATGTTGGCAAGAGACAACTGCTCATTGATGCTCAGTTTGGGTTCTAACAGACCACTTGGCTCCAGATCTCATAGACACGAGAGCTGAATTCCAGAGGTGAGGTGAGAATAACTACTATTGATCTCAAAGAAGCATTCGACCGAGTGGGGCACCAAGAAGCCCTAGTAAAACTGAACTCTATGGGGATCAAGAATGTTTTCCAGTGACTAGAGTCATACCGAGTACTAAGGAAGACCATAGTGATTGTTGGAGGCGAATCACGTCTGCCCCAGGACATCGCTGTGGAGGTCCTTAGGAAACATCCTTTGTTGTTTTATCGATGACTTTCCCATCATCATCAAAATTAAAAAAGGAATTGATTGTCAGGGAACATTGGACAAGTTAATTAACTTGAATTCTGAATGAAGAACAAGGTCTTGAGTATAATCTTCTTGGGATGTGGACATTGTTGGCAAAGGCAACATTTATTGCCTAGCCCCAGTTGTTATACTCCCTAAGCAGATAGTATAACAACTGAATAACATGCTAATCTACTTCAAAAGACAATGAATTATCAATTACATTGTGGAGAACTGGAGTCACATGTAAGCTGGTCCCTATTAAATTAATTTCAACCCACAGTAAAAGACAAGGCAGGTCCATGGAAATTACTACACAAATGCTGTCTGAAAAAATGGTAAATAAAGTTATCTGGACTTCAGTAAGTAAGTGCTGTAAAGAATCTTATTCTTGTAAGTCTGTACTCAATATCTATTGAACACATCCATGATGGTTAGTCACTTTTAGAAACTCTTAAATAAGTATGATTGATTAAAAATCAAAGTGTCTAAATAACCTTCGTGAAATCGATCTACTTCGACAGTGGTTACTTGAGGATGGAATATCTTCATGGTGCATGGTTGAACAGTTCATTTATCTGCTAAATATGTTGAGCCAAACTAACTTGGTTTATGTATGAATTATCAAATATGGTGCCTGAAGAGACCTACTATTTTAATTTCTTTCTTCTAAGCTACTAGTTATATGGATAAGCAACCTAGATGGCTCCATTTCAGTGGCAACAACATTTTGAACTCCAATCCAACCCTGGAAAATGCCACAATGGCTCAGTTTGTAGCAGTCCCCATGCTCTCTTGTATCAAAACTGTTCTAGATACTTTGTAAATTTTAAAATTGGTAGAAAAATAATTTGTTGGCATTCTGAGGTCCATACTACTAAAAACCAAGGTGCTTTATTGGTTTCTTTGGTTGACATTGATAGTGATGTCAGACTGTATTGTGCTATAATAGCCATTTGTAATTAAGTTTTTTTTTTTTTGTTATAAACAATTACTATAATTCTAAACATACAATTATTTCTTCATAATACCCTTATTTTGTTTACTGTTTCCAGGCTCTCGGCGGTCTAGTAATAGCAGCAGTCATCAAATATGCAGATAACATCTTAAAAGGATTTGCCACATCGTTATCTATTATTCTTTCAACATTGATCTCTTATTTTTGGTTGCAAGACTTTGTTCCTACCAGGTACTGAGCAAGGGAAGATTTGTTTTCTTGATTCCTTGTGCTGTTTTTGTCCTTAACTTTGTTCTATTTTTGCTTTAAGCAAAATAACGTGTCAACACCCAAGTACGGTTAAAGACAAGTTCTGCATTCAATGTTTGAAATTATTTTCTTAATAAAGACTATTCAGTATTGAAAACTTTATTTTTTAAACATTATCAATTATATAACATTACATTGAAACATAAAGAACAAAATAATGCAGTATACAGTTATGGGTACAGGGATAACTTTGTAATTACTTCCAATTGGTAAAGTGACAGTTTGCATTGGAGAAACATCTAAAATTCCAATTAATAGAGAATTCTGATTGGTAGAGTTCCAGATAAAACACAGTTTGCTGTACTTTTATAAATCTGACCTGTTGTTTCTAAAACATAATGCAACAACAGGTATTTGAAACTAGCTCTTGTCCCAAACATGTTTTATTTATTTTTTTAATTTAGTGTACCCAATTAAATTTTTCCAGTTAAGGAACAATTTAGCATGGTCAATCCACCTACCCTGCACATCTTTTGGGTTGTGGGGGCAAAACCCACGCAATCACTGGGAGAATGTGCAAATTCCACACGGACAATGACCCAGAGCCGGGATCGAACCTGGGACCTCGGCGCCGTGAGGCAGCAATGCTAACCACAGTGCCACCGTGCTGCCCTAAACATGTTTTATTTAATATGAAACCCATTACCCAATTGTGTCATTATATTACTGAAACTGCCCTAGGTTTTATCACCAAATTCTTGTTGCAAAAGTTACTATTTTCTGTCAGTTCTGAAGACATTTTTATCCCATGGATTGTGTCTAATACAGCTGGGTGAGACAGGAGGACACACCAGATTCCTCCTAATCACAGATATAAATGTAAAACCTTCTGGCTTTCAGTGCTTATAAGTTTTTCCAAATATAATCTGTTTTTCACTGGGGAGGCGACTTTCATCCTATGTTAATGCAACTGATTCCGATCCAGGTTCCTGGAGACATAAATCAGTGATCAGACATGCTCTCCTGCAAAAATGCGGTACTTGCCTAAACTAAAATATGTTGACGCTGACCAGTGGAATTCCCGGAAAATGGCTGTGGGACCCTTTTGTTCATAATATTTGTTCATAATATTTGTTCATATTACTGAGTGGACTGCAATGTCTTTTGTTCAAGGAGAAAATTAGATGCTATTCTGCTTAAGTTCACAAGAATGCTGGAGGAGGTGGGAATCTATAGTACGAGGAGATACTTGAGATACTGGAGCTATTTCCCCTAGACCAGAGAATGATTAAAGGGGATTTCATAGATATTTTTTGAAATTGAAATGTTTTTATAGAGTAAACTAGGAAAGGCTGTTCCCCTAGGGAGTCAGTAATAAAGGGTTACCATTCCAAATTTTCACTTGAGAGTGAGGAAAAGTTAGGTTAACTTTCTTCAAAGAGCTGGCACAGAAGGGCAGCACGGTAGCGCAGTGGTTAGCATTGTTGTCTCACGGCGCTGAGGTCCCAGGTTTGATCCCGGCTCTGGGTCACTGTCCGTGTGGAGTTTGTACATTCTCCGTGTTTGCGTGGGTTTAGCCCCCACAACCCAAAGATGTGCAGGTTAGGTGGATTGGCCACACTAAATTGCCCCTTAATTGGAAAAAAATGAATTGGGCACTCTAAATTTATTAACAAAAAAAAAAGAGCTGGCACAGATGTAATGGACCAAATGGCCTCCTTCTGTGCTATCACCTTGATTATTTCATCAGGCTTTGACAAACACAATCTTGTGTCACCTAATAATTATTTTCTAATTAAGTGCCACATTTTGCTGTTTCAGGCTTGATGATGTTCTGCATAATGCACATTAACCCTACATTTTAGGTGCTGAACTTAAAACCTAATCTCAAGAAACAGTATTTTTTTCTGAATAGGAAAGGGATGATGAATACCATGGACAATTGATTAGGTAGGACTTTAACCAACAAAAAATTTATGAGCTCAGGTTCCTATATATAAAAATATATATGGGGCTGGTTTAGCACAGGGCTAAAGAGCTGACTTTTAAAGCAGACCAAGGCAGGCCAGCAGCACAGTTCAATTCCTGTACCAGCCTCCCCGAACAGGCGCCGGAATGTGGCGACTAGGGGCTTTTCACAGTAACTTCATTTGAAGCCTTCTTGTGACAAAAAGTGATTTTCATTTCATTTTATATATTTATTAAATGAGGTGAGCCAAAGAAAATTCATTAATATACTAGGTAGCAAAATATAAACTGCTTCAAACCCAAGGTTCCATAATGAAATTCTAAACTGATGTTGGAGTCAGATTAATTTTCTTCATTAAAGCTGCATATAAAATATGTTGCATGTGTATTTGAAGCTTTTGTGGGGGAAGGGTAACTTCATCTCTAAATCTCTGTTTCTCTGTTTTAGTGTCTTTTTCTTTGGGGCCATCCTGGTGATAATTGCAACGTTTCTATATGGTTACGAACCCAAGAACACCTCCAATCCAAGCAAAGCATGATGAAGTATCAGTCAGCAGAACACTCCATTCATGTGCAGATGTAAATCTCATCGAGGAGTCTAAATGCTGGCATCTGGAGGCACTTTGCAGAAAACCGTCCAAGATATGTTTTTTAACGTCGAGAATTGATATTAAGGAAACTGCTGGCATTATAACATTACGTGGATGAAAATGAGAAATTTTATGTATTTCATAGGATCTTGGTGAATGTATAGACTAATGGTACTCTCAGTTTTGAAATATCAATGGCCAAATACAAAGCATCACACATGTAGACAGATAAGTAGTTAAAAGAATCATGCTTGAGCTCAGTGACAGAAATAGACCTATGCAATGTGCAATCAGGGTTCATAAATTGACAGTTTACTGGTAAATGGGTTTTGACACACAAAATGTTTTAACTCAAATTGAAGACAAGTTTACAAGATAAAGCATTTTCATTTTTATGTCTATATAGCTATCCTATATCTGTTTTTCACCCAAAATTACAATAATTTAGTCCAAAACTACCTTAAACAAACTGCTGCTTCTTTGTTAAAAAGTTAAATGAAGAAAATCCCATGCATTGCTGAAAGGCAACCTTTCCTTTGCAGTCTTTCAGAAAGCAAAGTGGCCATTTTATTTCCATGCTGCTGAGCACACTTCTGTATTATGAGATTTAATGGACCAAACCATGGAATATGATTCCCAAAGCAGTTAAGAATTCCGGAATTCCATGTGATAAAAACATACATTGACTCATTTAATCACCATAAGCCAGTGACCATGGGTATATGCAGTATTGCATCATATTTTTGTCTAGGTGATCTGTCGTGGAAAAGTCACCTAAAGAATGGTTAGTCTGACTGACTGTGACTCAAATGTTGCTATTCTATTTCTGGCAATGAATAGACTCTTTTGAAAATTGTAATCTTAAAATTCTTTTCATGAGAATAATTCCTAAATCTGTACCTTAAACCTTCTGTGGTCCCTTGCTGTGAAATGACCGGTACTACCTAATTAAATGTTGATAGAAACCTCAAACAGGCAATAGCACTGACATACTCAACACAATGTGATCATAGTTAATGAACCTTTAAATTGTGTTCTCCACATTGAATTGTTTTGCTTCTTCTATTCATATTCATTTTTGTCTATAATTTGACTATATGAAGGTTGTATTTTAATAGAGAGCTTGTATGAATTGCACAAAGAAACTCACTCAAATTTCTTGTGTGGTCCAACTTTTAATAGAAGTTATAGCACAGGTACAGTCATTTGATCTATCAAATCTGTGCCATTTTACCACTCTCCTGCTCATTTAATCCTTTAACTACTCCAGAAGTTATCAAATTACATTTTAAACAATTTATCGGCACTGCTTCAAATTTGGTTTGTCACAAGCATTTCATGTACGATGCATCTGTGTGAGGGGGAAAAAATATTTTTATAATTAGTTTAAATTTGTGCCCCATTGACCAGTAAGGCCAATGGGAAAAAATTATGATTTAACATAATCTTTTTTCATCCCAAAGACCTCTAACTTCACCTCCACACTGCTACAGGAAGAAGCCTTAACCTTCTTGGTGTTCTCATGCAACTTTGTACACTTTGATAGTATTTTAACATAGAACATACAGTGCAGAAGGAAGCCATTCGGCCCGTCGAGTCTGCACCAACCCACTTAAGCCCTCACCCACCCTATCCTGGTAACCCACTAACCCCTCCTAACCTTTTTTGGTCACTAAGGGCAATTTATCATGGTCAATCCAGCTAATCTGCACATCTTTGGACTGTGGGAGGAAACCGGAGCACCCGGAGGAAACCCACGCAGACACTGGGAGAACGTGCAGACTCCGCACAGACAGTGACCCAGCAGGAAATCGAACCTGGGACCCTGGCGCTGTGAAGCCACAGTGCTAATCACTTGTGCTACCGTGCTGTCCATTTTGGTTCATTATTGTTTCCTCTTTTTCTACTGCTTTTATATTCTTCCTGTAATATAGTTTTGTAAAGCTGTGCACAATATTCCCAACTGTGGGCTAGGATCATTTATTTTATTGTGTATGTTCCACATCATGATGATCTTGTTTCTGTGCGTTATTTAAAATCTTAATTTAATTTGCATTTACTTTTCTCACTCTTGTGTTTTTATATTTTTATGCATTCAACAATTTAAGCTCAACTGACTAGTTTATTAGCCATTTATGTCCTCTGCAGTCTATCATACTACTTCGACCATTATCGTCAGTAAACTTTCACTTTGTTCCCTCTATTACGGTCAATGTACAAACAACATAAATGGGATTGACGCCAATCTGAGATACCACTTGCAAAGTCTTTCCAGTTTCTGAAATTTGCCTTCTGCTCTCCAAACAACTCTATCCATAAAGCCACATTCTTCCATGTGCCATTAACTTTACCATAAGTCTCTGATGTGGTATCATCACTTTTTTTGAAAATCCATGTAAGCAGTGTCCACTGATTTTCTTTATCTGTTATCTCCTTTATGATTTTAGTAATGGTCAGGAATGGAGCTGTAGATAGTGCAGTCTAATCATGCAGTTTGCTGGTATGCGCCATGGAGTTAAGACGATATTGATCGATGGTGGAAGATGTCAAGGATAATTAGGAAGTTGGGGAAACCGGAAGATTTCTTGTGACTCCTTGTCCCGTGCATAATCTCTGGTTATAAAGAGGCAGAAATTAACATTGCATTTTCTTTGGTTAATATCAAAAGATACTTGACCTCTGCTTCACATCTCCCCACAACAGCAAGCCTCAGATTGGGATGTCGGCTTGTAGGCACAAATCCCTGCTCTTTTACTCAACTCAGTGAGCTGGTGTTCCCAGTACTCTTCAAAGAATAAAACAATTTACTGGAAAGTATGGACCAAGTATGTTAAGTATCTTCTACTTCATTCCAAAACTGTGATTGGCACCAGAATAGTTCATTTGGTAAAATTCTCCCTATTTTGATACTAGGCATATGACACCTTTGTGGTAAGTTGGCTGATTTCAGTAAAGACAGTAATGAGAGCATTACAGTTGACCGTTTTAGTGATGAGCATTATCTGGACTTCTGTTTATATATGAATACAGGTTAAAAGCAGAATTGGAATTAACAATTAAGCAGGCCACAATTGGGGAGAATGACAATTCTGAATCTGAACAACTGGTTCATACTTTAATAAGAAAAGTGCATTCAGGACAGGAAAGAAAATTCTGTCTAGAGGGAAACCGGTGAAATTGTAATTGGCTACCATTTTGCTGCAGCAAGAATGCAAACAAGCTTTGCCATTTGATGGTGCAAAAATATCCAATTTCTTTGTGTGTGCTTCCTTCTTTTAAAAGTGGTTAGATTTTATTCTCCGTCTCCTTCATTGTCTACCCTCCCCCACAACATATCCTAAATTATTTGAGTTGAAACCTGCTGTATATAAATATTATACATTTTTGTTTTGTTGCAAGTTTCACTCAAATATGCCAGAATAGTTGAGTTATATTCCATATTTAAAGATAATCAAAATAATAATCTAATTTGAAAGATTTAAGAATATATGTTATCTTGGTGAGATGCTGCTTCTGTTAAAATAGATGCCTTTGATGCGTTAAAACAATTAGCATTCCATTCTTTATGCAAAGTATGAATATTTTTAATTAATAGTAGATGAGATATCAATTTAGAGTTTGCTGTAGGATATTTCATTAATTTATTATAATCAAATGCACCACCACTTCACACTACTTTAAAAAAGTGTCACCCACACCCAAAATTATAAGTACACTATTTTAAGCAAGAGGCAAAAAACTAAGTGGACAAAGTGGCGGTCATGTACAATTAATCATTACATTAAATTGAGTAAGTAGCCAGGAGGGACTAAGAAATGGTTTCCTGTTGTCAAATGGTAAGGGGTACCGTGTGCTGACAGTAGTGTTGGATAATGTTTCAGGCTCCAGGGCAAGATATGCCACTTGATAATTTTGGTCTTGAACAAATTGCCTTTGTATCGCTAAGAATTTATACAGTGTTGAATATCATTTAATATGATCACATTTAAAATTACATAATTTTCAAAGTGACTTCTATGGCTCCTTTGCATATGGAAATTATTGCCCATATGTTTTACATATGCCTGGCCTGCGACCAAAGCTTTTAACAATTGTGTAATGGTTAAGATAATGAACCCGTTGAACTTCATGACTAACTCCAGAACACCAATTGAAGTTTAAACTTTTTGGGTATAATTCTTTTGAACGTGAGTAAACATTTTATTGAATCACCTGAACAGTCCTCTTGCATGCAGACCTAAGCTAGTAAAGGGACCATACAAATTGTTTATATAGTATATATTTAGGCCTTTTCTATCCCCCTCCCTCAATAGATTTCCCTATTCTGATGCTTTTACACAATGCAAATGTTAACATTTGTTTTAAATGGTCCATAAGAATGTAGTTAGTTTTGGGCAAAATATAATTTCTAATCTCTCATTATTCACTGAAGTGTGTGAATTTGTTTCATGCAATAAAATTGTTGTTGAAGGGTATGGTTTATTACTGGAAGGTATCTCGGGTTTCATTATTTATTGCTTCTTGCATATAAGTTTACAGATTTTAATATCCGTTCGGGTTTTAATTAAATTGGTATTTTTCCAAGTTGTCAATAGTGAATATTGGAATCATGTCACAGTTATAAATTCCTATATGCTGATAAGTGTACAGTTCTGTTCTAAAATAAAATCCAGCATTGATGTACAGATGAAAAGGAGATGGTTTTTATATTTCTGAGCAGGCTTCCTCTCTTTTGCTCCTCTCCTGAAGGCATTATTCTTCACTGCGGTACAGTTACATGGCTATCGGATACTTATTGATATCTTGGGAAAGTAGCCATCATTCATGTGACAATGAATATTGACTAGCTATTCTAATTCACATTTTATTGAGGTAGTTTTGGTATAGTAACAACAACAAAATAAACAATATACATGAAACCATAAACGTAGTGCAAAAGCCATTTATCTATCGTACAGGTCCCACCCTTATTAACCCCCTATTCTAATCTAAACTATTCCCCACCCCAAGCCGTCTGCCGACAATTAATTTTCCGCAAAGAAGTCGACAAATGGTTGCCACCACCGGGTGAACCCTAACAGTGACCCTCTCAAGGCGAACATGATTTTCTCCAAACAGAGAAAGCTAGCCAGGTCTCCGACTTCGGGGGCTTTGAGTCCCTCCATGCTAATCGTATCTGTCTCCGGGCTACCAGGGACGCAAAGGCCAGAACGCCTGCCTCTTTCTCCTGGATTCCCGGGTCTTCTGACACCCCGATAATCGCCACCCCTGGACTCTGCGCCACCCTTGTTTTTAACACCGTGGACATGACGTCCGCAAACCCCTGCCAAAATCCCCTAAGCTTTGGACATGTCCAAAACATGTGGACATGGCTCGCCGGTCCTTCGCACCTAAGCAAGTGGTGTGCAATTTCCTTGACTTAATTTTCACACTGCAACTTGGAATATGGTAATTTTCATTTACCATTTTATATTCCCATGGCCCCTTAACCAATGAACAAAATAAAGCTCAATTTTCCCTGCGTCAAATTGTGTTTGATAATGCTCCTATGAAGGACCTAGGCAGGTTTTACTATGTTAAAAGGTGCAACACAAATATTTTTTTAAAATATTTTTATTCTCTTTCACATTTTCTCCCAAATTTACACCCATCATCAATAAGCAATAATCAGTGACGAATATAATGTCAATCCCCATATCAACAACAACAATCCCATCCCCCCACCAACCCCGAAACAACTGCCCGCATGTTAACATAAACAAATAACAAAAAGGAATCACCCATAGTCACCATTAACACATAGTCTTCCCCCCCCCCCCCCCAAAACTAATGTTCAATATTATTCAATTCTTGAAAGTGCAGAATGAATAATGCCCATGAATTGTAGAACCCCTTTATCCTTCCCCTCAGTTCAAACTTAACCTTCTCAAGAGTAAAGAATTCCAACAGGTCCCCACGCCAGGGCACAGGGTGGAGAGACTGCTCTCCAACTTATCGGGATCCGCCTTCGGGCGATCAACGAGGCAAAGGCTACAACGTTTGCCTCCGCGCCCATTTCCAACCCCGGCTGGTCCGACACCCCGAATTTGGCCTCCCGAGGGCCCAGGTCTAGTTTCACGGGCACCACTTTAGAGCTAACTCTAAAAACCTCCTTCCAGTGATCCTCTAACTTTGGACAGGACCAAAACAGATGAACGTGATTAGCGGGGCCCCCCCCTGCAACGTTCACACACATCTTCTACCCCTCAAAGAGCCGGCTCATCCTCGCCCTTGTGGTGTACTCTATATACCACCTTCAGCTGTATCAGCCCCAACCTCGCACACGAGGTGGAGGCATTCACCCTCCGGAACACCTCACACCAGAACCCCTCCTCCATACCCTCTCCCAACTCTTCCTCCCATTTTACTTTGATCCCTTCCAGTGGTGCCTTCTCCTCTTTCAAAATAGCCCCATAAACCACCGACACTACCCCCTTCTCCAGCCCCCCTGTCATCAGCACCTCCTCCAGCAATGTGCATGCCGGCTCCACCCAGAAGCTCTATCTCCTTCCAGGCAAAATCTCGAACCTGCATGTATCTAAAAATTTCCCCCCTGCTCCAGCCCATACTTCACTCCCAGCTCCTTCAATCCTGCAAATCAACCCCCAAGAAACAAATCTTTTAGTGTCTTAATCCCCTTCTCCTCCCATTTCCAAAAATGTCCATCCCACTTCCCTGGGTCAAATCTGTGATTCCCCTGAATTGGCATTTCCCTTGACCCTGCCCCCAACTCGAAGTGTTGGCAAAACTGCCTCCACATTTTCAATTAAGCTATTATTACGGACTTCCTGAGTATTTCCGCGGGGCCATTGGGAGCGGCGCTGTTGCTAGCGCCTTCAATCCCGACCCCCTACACAAACTCTCCTCCTCAAATTCTGACCCACTGGGAATCAACCCCTCTGACCCAGCTCCGCAGCTTCTCCACATTCGCCGCCCAGTAATAACACCAGGTTCGGAAGACCCAAATCCCTTGCCTGCCTTCCCCTCTGTAGCAGCACCTTTCTCACTCTGGCCACCTTCAATCCCCATATGAATGAGGTAGCATTCCTTCAATCTCTCCAAATAATGCCTTTGGTAGTGTCATGTCATAGAATTTACAGTGCAGAAGGAGGCCATTCGGCCCATTGAGTCTGCACCGGCTCTTGGAAAGAGTACCCTACCCAAGGTCAACACCACCCTATCCCCATAACCCAGTAACCTCACCAACACTAAGGGCAATTTTGGACACTAAGGGCAATGTATCATGGCCAATCCACCAACCTGCACATCTTTGGACTGTGGGAGGAAACCGGAGCACCGGGAGGAAACCCACGCACACATGTGGAAGATGTGCAGACTCCGCACAGACAGTGACCCAAGCCGGAATCAAACCTGGGACCCTGGAGCTGTGAAGCAATTGTGCTATCCACAATGCTACCATGCTGCCCGAGTACCTTTAAGAAATGGATGTTTAAGCAATGTACCTTTAAGGAATGGAGTTGATCATATTACTGAAGTGATGTCAGAGGTTGGGGGAGCGGAGCTCACTGCTGCTTTTGGTTTCTGATTTGCTGAGAGCAGCTGAAAAGTGCCTGGCTGGTTTTGCTGAGAGTAGCTTAAAAGTGCCTGGCTGTTTTGCTGTGAGCTGCTTAAAAGGAGAAAGCCAGTTTGAGACAGCAGCTTGAGAAGTTGTGGTTGGCTGTGAGCTGTTTGAAGGGAGAAAGCCAGTTTGAAAAAGCAGCTTGTGTGTGTCTGTGTGTTTCCAGAGAGCTGCAGGAAGAAAAGCGAGGTGCTGGAGCTGAAGTCAACCAAGCTGATATATCTTTGCCATCCAACAGAAAATATACATATTCTGTCACCTGGTGTGTTTCTGTTTTGAAGGTTTGAAGCCTTTTGGATGTTTGAAGGAACATTTTGAGGAATTATTTAGTGTTGTATTATTTTCAGGGTTATCTTTGAAGTAATGGGTGTTAAGAGATCCAATGTTTATTTAATAGGTTAATTTGAGTTCATGGAATAAACATTGTTTTGTTTTAAAAACCACGTGTCCATAATTGTAATATCCCACCTGGGGAACAAGCTATGTGCTTCAAAAGCAACAATCCATTAAAGGGAGAGATTGGTTGAACTCCATGATACATTTTGGGGTTCTGAAAACACGAAGCTCATAACAGTAGGAAAATCGGCATGCATTGGAAAATAAACAGAAATTGCGGCAACATGTTCATTTTAACCGCCTGTACCCGCCCGGCCAGTGACAGAGGGAGACCATCCCACCTTGCCAGATCAGCTTTAGGTGCAACACAAATATGATTTGGTTTTGTCAATTCAGTGTTAGTGGTATAATTTGGGTTATTTAATCCTGAGTTACTTCAAAGTTTTATTGTGTTGTTAAACTGCTATATGTAGTAGAACAACCATAGATGCATTTGATCTGATGGAAGTGGCTTTGGACCTTAATGCTGCATTCTGTTTCTGTTTACATATAATCCTTCTTATCTTCAAACACAGTTACTCCTCTGAACATTCTTGTTAAGATGTATATCTAATTACCAAATTAAAAACAATATATTTGCCTGTGAATATCTTATTCCTAGAATTCTCTAACAGTCCCTGTTACTGAGCTCCAATTTTAGGAGAGGCTTTTCGGCAAAATGGATCATATTAATCTTTTGTAACCTTAGTTGTAAATGATAAAATATAATTATCACCAGACTTGGGGCCTTTTCCAACACTCTTAGCTGCTAATGTACCTCAGATGGGCAGCAGGGTAGCATTGTGGATAGCACAATTGCTTCACAGCTCAAGGGTCCTAGGTTCGATTCCGGCTTGGGTCACTGTCTGTGCGGAGTCTGCACATCCTCCACGTGTGTGCGTGGGTTTCCTCCGGGTGCTCCGGTTTCCTCCCACAGTCCAAAGATGTGCAGGTTAGGTGGATTGGCCATGATAAATAGCCCTTAGTGTCCAAAATTGCCCTTAGTGTTGGGTGGAGTTACTGGGTTATGGGGATAGGGTGTGGAGGTGTTGACCTTGGGTAGGGTGCTCTTTCCAAGAGCCGGTGCAGACTCAATGGGCCGAATGGCCTCCTTCTGCACTGTAAATTCTATGATAATCTATGGGATCTGCCAAACTGAGATTACCTTCTCGAGTAATTTCTACTTTGACCTCCTATAATTTGTAGTTGCAGTATAACCAAAATATATATGTTCAAATTATTTGTTGTTGGAGTTTGTGTATACTTGGTAACCAGTAGTAATTTCTTGGTGTGCAAGGGCCTTTTGGAATGTTGACACTGATGTATATTCTGGGTTGTGATCACAAAGTAAAACTGACAAACAATCGCAGTATCCTGGTTTTTGAATACTCCTGACAAATGTGTTTTTACCATAAGGAAATAAGTGAATAACAGAATGTTTGACTTCCAAAGTTTATTTTTGAGGTAGTCTCAGCAATAGTCCTTTAATGCCTTAAGGGTATTAAGACAATTTTAGAAAACGTTTTTTCAAATTACGGGGCAATTTAGCATGGCCAATCCACCTACCCTGCACATCTTTGGGTTGTGGGGGTGAGACCCATGCAGACACGGAGAATGTGATCGAACCCGGGTCCTCGGCACCAGGAGGCAGCTCGTGCTAGCCACTGCGCCGCCACCATGCCTCCTCGATGCTGGGAGGCAGCTAGAGCTAACCACTGCGCCACCATGCCACCCCTAAGACCATTTATAACACAACTGCTGATCTGGTTGGAATCAGGTAAGTCTGCACACCCCTACGTTGATGTAAAATGTCACCAAGGAGCAATATGCAGATAAAGAATAACAGGGGACCATGAATGAAATCTTGGTGCATACCAGAAATGATAAAAGCTATTGCGGGGTTATGCTGGCTGCATTGGGAGAGATAAAAGTTAAAAACAGATGAATATGGATGTGGCAAAACCACCTTGAATGCCACAGCAAGGCCAAGAAGATAATCCATCCGGCTTGCAGCCATAAAGGGTGATGATGCAAACACCAACATTATATTTTACACTGTGTGCATATTGCGTTTCCTCTTATTTATCAAATGCCTTTTGGAAGTCTGGGCTACTTTAGCTCAGTGGGCTACACAGTTGGTTTGTAATGCAGAACAAGGCAAATAGCGCGGGTTCAATTCCTGTACCGGCTGAGAATTCTGGAGCGGAATTCTCTGACCACCCGCCGGGTCGGAGAATTGGCGCGGCGCGGTGCGGCACGGCACGAATCGCGCCACGCCGCCCTGATGCCACGACGCAATTTACCGCAATGCGAAGAATCGGCACCATTATCGCCGGCATGGTCGGCGAGGCGCCGGTCAGGGTATGTGCCGACTCTCCGGCCCGGGCCAGCGCGCCGATTCTCTGGGCCGAGTAGCCGTCAACAAAAAGCCGAGTCTCGCCGGCACCGTTCTAACATCCTCTGAACTGGCGGGACCTCAGCGTTGAAGGGTCCGGGTGCGGCCTGTGGGGAGGGAGGGGGGGCCTCCGTAGTGGCCTGGCCCACGATCGGGGCCCACCAATCAGCGGGCCGGCCTCTCTGTCCCCCAGCCTAGTTTCCTCTGCGCTGGCTCCTGTAGCCCTGCGCCATTTGCCGTCCGGGCCGCCGCGGGAAAGAAGGCCACTGCGCATGCGGTAGTTGGCGCCAGCCCAACTGCACATGCGCTGGGTTCAGGCCGGGAGCGGCAGCTGGAGCGGCATAGGCCGTTCCAGCGCCGTCTTAGCCCCCTGTGGGCCGCAGAATGGGGTCCTGGAACGGGTGCCGACGCCGGAGTAAAACACTCCCGTTTTTACTCTGACGTCGGCATTTAGCCACCCATTGGGAGAATCCCACCCCTGATTTCACCCTCCGTGTACCCGAACAGGCGTCGGAATGTGGCGACTTAAAGGCTTTTCACATTAACTTGAAATGAAAATCGCTTATTGTCACAAGTAGGCTTCAAATGAAGTTACTGTGAAAAGCCCCTAGTCGCCACATTCCAGCGCTTGTTCGGGGAGGCTGGTATGGGAATACTTAATTGCAGTGTTAATGTAAGCCGACTTGTGACA
Source organism: Scyliorhinus torazame (assembly GCF_047496885.1). Lineage (NCBI taxonomy): Eukaryota > Metazoa > Chordata > Chondrichthyes > Carcharhiniformes > Scyliorhinidae > Scyliorhinus > Scyliorhinus torazame. Next base: position 119,406,940 of record NC_092713.1, on the reverse strand, counting down.
ATAAAAAGATTATTATTATTATGTACACCACATCAGCAAAATTACTTTCATCAACCCCTTGTTGCAAGTTAGTCAAACTCAATTTTCCCTTAACAAATACATGCTCACCATCCTTAAATAACCTGCCTGCATTTGCCCAAGTGACTACTAATATTATCCCAAATTATCAGTTCTAGAAACTTCCCCATCACCGATGGGACTGTAGTTGCTGGGTTTATCTTTATACCCTTTTTTAAACAAGGGTGTAAATTTAGGGTGACATGGTGGCAAAGTGGTTAGCACTGCTTCCTCACAACGCCAGGGATCGAGGTTCAATTCCGGCCTTGGGTGACTCTGTGGAGTTCAACAGAGTGTGGGGCTTGGTCTGAAATCACAATTGCTGAGTATCCAGCCAACACTACAAAAGGGAGGAGACACCCATCCATCAAAAAAAAATTGATCCTCGTGATGACATGCAAGAAAAATGAAAAATCTTTATCGCCCTGGTGCAAAAAGCACTAAGGATACTCCTCCCCCCCCCCCCCCCCCCCCCCCCCGCAATCTGTTCCACGGAAACCAATAAAGCTCTGGCAACTCCTGATGGAATCAGAGATTTGACCTTAGACCAATCCAGACTAAGGGTCAGAACACCATTTAAGTCCCCACTCAAAATGAGCTGATGCAAATCCAAATCGGGGAGCGAGGCCAGCAAATTATTAATAAAATTTGTATTGCCCCAGTTTAGAGCACATGTATTAGCTAGAACTCTTTCCCCAACCCCCCCCCCGCCCCCCATCCCCCATGAGTGCCGGCCAGAGAGCCGCAGACGTCTGCCCTGTGGCCAGCCGAGATCTTAACGGCAGACAACCGAACCACTTTATTAATTAATATTGGGCCCTACCATCGAAACCTGAATTAAAGATTTGTCCCACCCACAACCTTGTATGGTCTCTGACCCGCATAAGTCTCCTGCAAAAAATATCACATCAGAATTTAAACTCTTAAGATGTTCAAATAATCTCGACCTTTTCACTGGGACATTCAACCCCCTGACATTCCAGGTGACCAAATGAATTGGGGGTCCCCCAGCTCTCCCATTCCGAGTCAGCCATTTCCACCAAAAGAGATTACCCAACGTATACATAAATGGTACAGCAACCAAATCACATCACAAGACTAAACAAAGAAAAATCTGCAGTCACTGTCAGCAAACTACCCCCCCACCCCCGGGACTATCACACCTAATACACATACAAGTAGCAGCAAGGTGATCTACATCTAACAAACCTAAACAAAACAAGAGCTCGATAGTAGTTTTTTAGATAATGATGTCAATGAGCTACAGTCAACAATTCAACACCATTCCCTTCAGCTGACCCTTAAGGTAGCAGGGTGGCTCCCAACTAGAGTGAAGAAAAATGGTTACAAACAACAAAATATTAAAATCCCAGAAACCATTGCACTCCGACAGGGGGCTATATATTTTCATAACAATCCGAACAGAACCCCACAGAAAACTAAATCCATAAACCTAAGTCCAAACTGTAAAAATTCAACCCCGACAAGAACAGGAAATGCAAAAATAAACATGGAACCCCAACAATTCTACGTGCCCGTCCCCAACACCCAAGAAACTCAATCACACTGTGCCCAACCCGTGTTTCTTTGCAAAGGAGTCCACCTCTCCCAGAGCATCGAATAAATAGTCTTTTCCCCTGAAAGTCACTCCAAGCCACGCTAAGCACACCACGCCGAATCTGACTCCATGTTTGTACAGGGCAGCCTTGGCTTTGTTGAACGCAGCCATCTTCTTCGCCAGCTCCTCTCCCATGTCTTGGTAAAACCTGATGGCCGTGGCCTTCCCATTTGAAGTCACGATGCTCCATCGCCCATCTCAGAACCTTCTCTTTCTCTTTGAAGTTATGGAACTTCACTATTACTGCACAGGGTGGATCTTCAGGACAAGGCCTCTGCCAGAGTGTATGGTGAGCTCGGTCCATCTCAGGACATGAATCCACCATCCCCCACCATCATACTGAACATCTCTGCAAAGTGCTGCATGGACGTTGAACCTTCCATCCCCTCTGGCAGCCCCACAATTCAAACGTTTTGCCTCCTGGACCGATTCGCAATCATTCACTTTGGACCGATTCGCAATCATTCACCTTGGCCTTCAGCGATTTATTCACTTCAGCCACCAAAGACATCTCCGCTTCTTGTGAGGCAATCTGATCACTGTGTCTCAAAAGGGCCACTTCCATATCTTTTATGTGGCTCCAGAGACTTTCACAGTTTTATTGGTCTTCTCCAGAGCCACTCAGATGGGGGTCGAGGCCTCCTCCATCAATTTGCAGAGGTCCTTTGACACAACCTGCTAGGGCTTATCGAATTTGTTCACCAAGGTACTCGAAAGCACCTCGGCCGTTAGTGGTATGGCCGGACCCCCAGAGGCAGCCTGAAGCCTCCGATGAACCTCGACTGTGTGCCTTTTTTCTCATGGCTATTCTGGGTATTTCACGTGTATAGGATTCTTATCCCATTAAATCTGTGGGTTTTCAAAAGAAAATATTCCCTGAAACTAAGAGAAAAGGGCAAAATGGACAGTACACTAGCGGGAGCCACCTCGTGCACATCTTCTAAAAGTGGACCACATGTTCCCCCTTGTGGGGTAATCTCGAATGAGAGGTCATGAATATCGGTTGAGAGGTGGTGGATTTAGAACTGAGATGAGGAGGAACTACTGCTCATAGCGGGTGATGAATTTGTGGAACTCGCTGCCCCACAGTGCAGTGGAATCTGAGTCATTAAATGATTTCAAGAAGGAGCTAGATATATTTCTGATTTTAAAAATGGGTTAAAGGGATATGGGGAGCTGGTAGGGAGGTAGACTTGAGACCAGGAAGAGATCAGCCATCATCTGATTGAATGGGCTTGAAGGGCTGAATTGCCTCCTTCTGCTCCTACTTCCGATGTTTCCCCTACATAACGCCACCAGAAGTCCCCCTTGTCCTCTGATATGTCACAGGTTATTGATCTTATTGATCTTTATGGCACCTCGCTTTGTGTAAGTTAACATCTATGTTTTCCTCCATTTTAACCCCAAAGCATCAGACTTTTTAATATATTTTAGTTCTGGTAACTTGAGACTACAAAGTAGATAGTTGATGCGTTGTTTAAAAGAAGGAAGTTCGATAGTTGAGGCGGGATCAGTGAGTGGAGGAGGGGGACTGGGAAACTGGGTGCGTAAGCCATGTTGGCTGGGTGTGGTTGTTGGTTGGGGGGGGGGGGTTATTTACGGTGTTATGTTTGCTTTTGAAATTGTTGTTAAAAAATTACAAATGCCTTAATAAAATCTTTCTTGAAAAAAAAGAAAAGAGGAAACTTGAGTGCGAAGGAGGTGAGCGATCCGGGTGGGGGATATGTGATTGTGAGTGGGGTATTGGAAGGGGAGCCGGTGGTGTTGGTAAATGTGTATTCCCCAAATTGGGATGATGTGGGTTTTATGAGGGGGTTGCAGGCAGTGATCCCGGATTTGGCTACGCACCAGTTGATCATGGGAGGAGATTTTAACTGTGTCCTCGAGACGAGGGTGGATAGGTCGAGCCCCAGGTCGATGGGTAGGGTACAAATGGCAAGGGAGCTGGGGGGGGATTTATGGAGAGGATGGGTATGGTGGATCCATGGCGCTTTCTGGACCCAGGGGAAAGAAGTCTTTTTCACACGTCTATGAGGTGATGGGCCCCAGGCCAATGACTCCCGCAGGAGCGGTGCCAGAACACCACAGTGCCTATTACTCCCCCCCCCTCCTCCTATCCCTGGTGCATCTGAGGGGCAACTAGAAGAACAGGGCGGCACTGTGCGAGGGTGGTGGGGTGGAGAGGTAGAGAGTTGTGGATGGAATGCGGGGGTGATGGGGTGGGGGCACCCATACGATTGGTGTCACTCTGCGCAACCATGGGCCACGGAGGGTGATCAGTGGGGGGCGCAGCAGGATGGCTGCCTTGCAGGCTGCGGCAATGGCGGTCATAGATTATCATGGATTATCATAGAATTTACAGTGCAGAAGGAGGCCATTCGGCCCATCGAGTCTGCACCAGCTCTTGGAAAGAGCACCCTACCCAAGGTCAACATCGCCACCCTATCCCCATAACCCAGTAACCCCACCCAACACAAAGGGCAATTTTTGGACACTAAGGGCAATTTATCATGGCCAATCTACCTAACCTGCACATCTTTGGACTGTGGGAGGAAACCGGAGCACCCGGAGAAAAACCACGCACACACGGGGAGGATGTGAAGACTCCGCACAGACAGTGACCCAAGCCGGAATCGAACCTGGGACCCTGAAGCTGTGAAGCAATTGTGCTATCCACAAGTCTACCGTGCTGCCCCAGTCCTTGCCTGGACTCTCTGGTCCCGTGGGTGTCATAATATACACCAGTATATCATGGTGCAGACACACACTGATGGACACACAGTGGGACCAATCAACACACACAACACCGCAGCCAATCACCAGTGAGAGCACACGCACTATAAAGACAGGGGGCATCAGAGTTCCCGCTCATTCGAGTTGCAGCTAGCTAGGAGGACAGAGCTCACAGCCTGCAGCACAGACATGCACCATGTGCTGAGTGCATCGACTGGTTAGGACAAGGCAAAGGTTTTTAGTTAAAGCTAGTATCGTATGAACCAAAAGTCTGAGTATGTTTAAACAGTTAATGATTCAATAAAATAGTATTGCACTATTTCAAGTGTTGGTGACCTGTATGTGATCCAGAACACCCAACACATCATGATACCTGGAGTGGTGGAATATTAGCACTTCTTAGACCTATCTGCAAGTGATCTGCCTTCCACCAGCATTCCGTCATCCTGCGACATGGACAACATCAGCCCGCCGCCGCCGCTCCGCATCGCCGGCAACCTCGGGGCCAACTGGAAGATTTTCAAACAGCGCTTCCAGCTCTTCCTCGAAGCCACGGACAGGGAGGGCACCTCAGACACCAGAAAGATTGCTCTTCTCCTCGCCACGGCCGGGGACCATGCCATCCACATTTTCAACTCTCTCACCTTTGCGGATGACGAAGACAAGACAAAATTCAAGACGGTCCTCCTCAAGTTTGACACTCACTGCAGCGTAGAGGTGAATGAAAGTTTTGAGCGCTACGTGTTCCAACAGCGTTTTCAGGGTAAGGATGAACCTTTCCAATCCTTTCTCACGCACCTCCGCATCCTTGTGCAATCTTGCAGCTATTGGCCCACCTCCGACTCCATGATACGCGACCAGGTTGTTTTCGGTGTTCAGTCGGACCCCCTACGACAGCAGCTCCTCAAAGTAAAGCAACTCATCCTGGTGACCGCCATTGAGACCTGTGTCCTACACGAAAACGCCACGAGTCGGTATTCCCATGTACAAGCGGCTGAAATGGCGTGGTAAGGTCCCCACGAGGCAGAATGGGTCCAAGTGATTGAGCACCTCCAGGGCCTCAGCCTGGGTGAGGGCGGCCATCTCGCGCGCTTTTCACGGACTCCTGCGCTTGTACGCGCCAAACGAGGGGACGGTGATGTGGAGGAACGTAATGCGCAGGCATGCACCACGCACGACCGCACTGCGCATACGCGGTGGCGCAGCGAACGTGCTGATGTTACGACGTGCGGCAACTGTGGCTCCGCCCATTTAAAGCGGCAATGCCCTGCAAAATCTCGACATGTCTACGATGTGGCAGACTTGGCCACTGTGCTGCCTTCTGTCGAGCAGCTCAGCCTGCCAATTCATATCGCTTCAGCCAGCCTCGCAGGAATGTTCGGGCAATTCAACCCACGGTCACCGGGTCCGATGCGGACCTCCCACACAGCGGTGACACCGAGGACCCAAAGGCACCTTTTCGAGTCAGTGTGGTAACGAAAAACAGGGTGTCCCCGAAGCAAAGACTCCAGCCGCTGTCGGTATACAGCATCGATCCAGACGATGAGTGGTGTGCCACCCTGACGGTCAACCGATCCCAAATACGATTCCGCCTGGACACTGGTGCCTCCGCCAATCTCATTGCGCAGTCTGATTTCCAAAGCCTTTGTGTCAAACCAGCCATCCTTCCATCAGCCTGCCAGCTATTGGATTATAATGGCAACATCATTCCTGCTAGCGGCTCGTGCCAACTTGAAGTGACGCACAGGTCACGCAAAGCCATCCTTTCTTTCGAGATCGTGGGCTCCTCGAAGGACTCCCTGCTTGGCGCACAGGCATTCAAGCTGTTGAACCTCGTTCAGAGAGTTCACTCTCTCTCTCCTGATGACACGTCTGCATTCCAGGAAGCTGACTTCAGGGCACAACTCGACGCCATCATCTACCAGCACCGCGACGTCTTCGAAGGCATGGGCACACTCCCATATACTTACAAGATCCTACTCAAACAGAACGCCACGCCTGTGGTGCATGCACCTCACAGAGTCCCAGCACCCCTCAAGGACCGCCTCAAGCAGCAGCTGCAGGACCTCCAGGACCAAGGAGTGATCTCCAGAGTTACAGAACCAACCGACTGGGTCAGTTCCATGGTGTAGCGCACAAAGACTCCATGAGACGAATAGAGTGAAGTCGATGAGGCTTTATTAAGCGTGTCTGTTCCCCAGCAGCTCGATAGTAAACTGGCCTGCGGGGGAAGACTCCGGCTTCTTATACTCCGCCTTCAGGGCGGAGCTTGAGGTCAACGGCCAACCAGGACCCGGGATCTGTCAGCCAATGACATTAGGGCTTCCAGTCTCACATGACCCCCAATACATACTACCACATTCACCCTTTGTCAAAAATGAACCCGGCGGGGTGATGCTTCGTATGGTGGTAAGGGTTTACAGGGCTGGTCCTGGTAGGATAAAACATTCACATGGCAATACAGTACTGGACAATTTCGTCCTGTTGCAACTATTTACAGAGGGTATAGGAAAAAGAAAAGCAAAAAGTTCTTTGAACAGTCCATCTTTGTTTTACATCGACGCCACGAGTCGGTCGGGCGGTCTGGTCGTCCGTGTCGATCGCCTCGGCCCCGGCGGTGGTGGTGGTGCTTGTACCAGTGTTGTCGCCTCCAGGAGCCGTACGGTTTCAGCTGTCGGTGCAAAGGGGAGGGGGACCGATTCTCCTGGGAAGGGGGCGGTCGCGGGGTGCGGCGGTGGCAGGAAGGGGGGGGGTTGGGTTGATGGTGTCGGGGGGGTGTGCGTGTTGCCGGCGGGCGCCAGATCCCGCAGGGAGACCGTGTCCTGTCGGCCGTCGGGGTACTCCACGTAGGCGTACTGGGGGTTTGCGTGGAGGAGGTGAACCCTTTCGACCAACGGGTCCGCCTTATGTGCCCGCACATGCTTTCGGAGCAGGATGGGTCCTGGGGCCGCCAGCCAGGTCGGCAGCGACGTTCCAGAGGAGGACCTCCTAGGGAAGACAAGGAGACGCTCGTGAGGCGTTTGATTAGTGCTCGTACATAATAACGACTGGATGGAATGGAGAGCGTCCGGGAGGACCTCCTGCCACCGTGAAACTGGGAGATCCCTGGACCGTAGGGCCAGTAGGACGGCCTTCCAGACCGTGCCGTTCTCCCTTTCTACTTGCCCGTTCCCCCGGGGGTTGTAGCTGGTCGTCCTGCTTGAGGCTATGCCCTTGCTGAGCAGGAACTGGCGCAGCTCGTCACTCATGAAAGAGGACCCCCTGTCGCTGTGGACGTATGCGGGGTAACCGAACAGTGTGAAGATGCTGTTCAGGGCTTTAATGACTGTGGCCGCGGTCATGTCAGAGCAGGGAATGGCAAAAGGGAAGCGGGAGTATTCGTCCACTACATTAAGAAAATATGCGTTGCGGACGGTGGAGGGGAGGGGCCCTTTGAAATCCAGACTGAGGCGTTCAAAGGGGTGGGAAGCCTTAATCAGGTGCGCTCCATCTGGCCTGAAAAAATGCGGCTTGCATTCCGCGCAGATGTGGCAGTCCCTTGTGACTGTACGGACCTCCTCTAAAGAGTATGGGAGATTGCGGGACTTGATGAAGTGGTAAAACCGAGTGACCCCTGGGTGGCAGAGGTCCTCGTGGAGGGTTTGGAGGCGGTTAATTTGTGCGTTGGCACATGTGCCGCGGGATAGGGCATCGGACGGCTCGTTCAGCTTTACGGGACGATACAAGATCTCGTAGTTGAAGGTGGAGAGCTCGATCCTCCACCTTAAGATCTTGTCATTTTTAATTTTGCCCCGCTGTGCATTATCGAACATGAAAGCTACCGACCGTTGGTCCGTGAGGAGAGTGAATCTCCTGCCGGCCAGGTAATGCCTCCAATGTCGCACAGCTTCCACTATGGCTTGGGCTTCCTTTTCCACTGAGGAGTGGCGGATTTCTGAGGCGTGGAGGGTTCGGGAGAAAAAGGCCACAGGTCTGCCCGCTTGGTTAAGGGTGGCCGCTAGAGCTACGTCGGAGGCGTCGCTCTCGACCTGGAAGGGGAGGGACTCGTCGATGGCGCGCATCGTGGCCTTTGCGATATCCACTTTGATGCGGCTGAAGGCCTGGCAAGCCTCTGTCGACAGAGGGAAGGTCGTGGTCTGTATTAGGGGGCGGGCCTTGTCTGCGTACTGGGGGACCCACTGGGCGTAGTACGGAAAGAACCCCAAGCAGTGTTTCAGGGCTTTTGGGCAGTGCGGGAGGGGAAATTCCATGAGTGCGCGCATACGTTCGGGGTCGGGGCCTATTACCCCGTTGCGTACTATGTAGCCCAGAATGGCTAGCCGGTCAGTGCTGAAAACGCACTTGTCCTCGTTGTACGTGAGGTTCAAGGCTTTGGCGGTCTGGAGGAATTTTTGGAGGTTGGCGTCGTGGTCCTGCTGATCGTGGCCGCAGATGGTTACATTGTCGAGATACGGGAACGTGGCCCGCAACCCATGTTGATCAACCATTCGGTCCATCTCCCGTTGGAAGACCGAGACCCCGTTTGTGACGCCAAAAGGGACCCGTAGGAAATGGTATAATCGCCCGTCTGCCTCGAAGGCTGTGTACTTGCGGTCACTTGGGCGGATGGGGAGCTGATGGTAGGCGGACTTGAGGTCCACGGTGGAGAAGACTTTATATTGGGCAATCCGATTGACCATGTCGGATATGCGGGGGAGAGGGTACGCGTCTAGTTGTGTGTACCTGTTGATGGTCTGGCTATAGTCAATGCCCATCCTTTGTTTCTCCCCTGTCTTCACTACTACCACCTGCGCTCTCCAGGGACTATTACTGGCCTGGATTATGCCCTCCTTTAGTAGCCGCTGGACTTCGGACCGAATGAAGGTCCGGTCCTGGGCGCTGTACCGTCTGCTCCTAGTGGCGACGGGTTTGCAATCCGGGGTGAGGTTCGCAAACAAGGACGGGGGTTGCACTTTGAGGGTTGCGAGGCCGCAGATAGTGAGTGGGGGTATGGGGCCGCCGAATTTGAACGTAAGGCTCTGTAGATTACATTGGAAATCTAATCCCAGCAAGGTGGGGGCACAGAGTTGGGGGAGGACGTTAAGTTTGTAGTTTTTGAACTCCCTCCCTTGCACCGTAAGGGTAACTATGCAGAATCCCTGGATCTGTACGGAGTGGGATCCTGCAGCTAGGGAAATCTTTTGTGCGCTGGGATAGGTGGTCAAGGAACAGCGTCTTACCTTGTCGGGGTGTATAAAGCTTTCCGTGCTCCCGGAGTCGACTAGGCATGGCGTCTCGTGGCCGTTAATTAGGACCGTTGTCGTCGTCGTCTGGAGTGTCCGGGGCCGAGCCTGATCGAGCGTAATCGAAGCGAGCCGTGGTTGTAGTAGTGGAGTGGGGTCCGTTGTTGCCTTCCACGATGGCGTCGGGGATGAACAAAATGGCCGCCCCATACATCGCACGTGGCTGGGGGGTCACAAGATGGCAGCGGGGGTGGACAAAATGGCCGCCCCCATGCGTCGTACAGATCTGGGGCGGTCCAAGATGGCGGCGCCCCTCCTCCCCTCATGGTGGTCGGGACCCAAAATGGCGGCGTCTGCGGGTCGCACATCGGCGCCCCTCCTCCCCTCATGGTGGTCGGGACCCAAAATGGCGGTGTCTGCGGATCGCACATTGTGTGCTGGGGGGGCTGGGGAGCGCTATGACCGCGAGCGCTAGGACCGCGCGGAGCTCCCTCACCGCGAGCGCTAGGACCGCGAGCGCTAGGACTGCGCGGAGCTCCCTCACCGGGGACAGCGGTGGTCGGGGCCCAAGTCGGCGGCACCGGCGGGTCAGGCGTGGGGCTGCGAGCGCAAGGACCGCGAGGAGCTCCCTCACCGGGGACAGCGGTGGTCGGGGTCCAAGTAGGTGGCGCCGGCGGGTCAGGCGTGGGGCGCGGGACGGGGGTTAGGGTGGCGTTAGGGACGCGAAAAACTCCCTCCTCTCCGTGGAGAGTGTTGGCCGGGACCCAAAGCGGTAGCGCCGGCGGCGGGTCATACATGGGCTGCGGGGAGGGGGGTTGGGGAGCGTAGGCGGCGTGCAGGGCTCCCAGTTCTCCCGGGACCGCGATGGTCGGGACCCAGAGCGGCTGCGCCTGCAGGTCGTACATGGCGTGCTGGGGGGGTTGGGGCGCATAGACTGTTTGCAGGGCTCCCTGTGCTCCCGGGACGGCGGCGACCTCGCGGGACCGGCACACAACCGCATAATGGCCCTTTTTCCCGCAGCTTTTGCAGATGGCTGCGCGGGCCGGGCAGCGCTGTCGAGGGTGTTTCGCCTGGCCGCAGAAATAACAGCGGGCGCCCCCGGTGCGACTCGGCGCTTGGACTGCACAAGCCTGTGGGGTGTCCGGGGGGGGGTAGGGGGCTTGCCGCGACGGGTACGTACGGGGCCCAATGGCCTGCCGCGCGGTCGGGGCCGTAGGCGCGGGTATTACGTGCGGCCACGTCTAGGGAGGCTGCTAGGGCCCGTGCCTCTGAGAGTCCTAGCGACTCTTTTTCTAGAAGTCTTTGGCGGATTTGGGAGGATTGCATACCTGCCACAAAAGCATCGCGCATTAACATGTCCGTGTGCTCGTTTGCGTTCACCGACGGGCAGCTGCAGGCTCGTCCCAAAATCAGCAGCGCAGCGTAGAACTCGTCCATCGATTCTCCGGGAGCTTGCCGTCTCGTCGCGAGCTGGTAGCGAGCGTAGATTTGGTTAACTGGGCGAACGTAGAGACTTCTGAGTGCTGTGAACGCCGTCTGGAAATCGTCGGTGTCTTCAATGAGGGTGAAAATCTCCGTGCTCACACTCGAGTGCAGGACCTGCAGTTTTTGTTCGTCTGAGACTCGGCCGGTGGTCGTCCTGATGTAGGCCTCGAAGCAAGTCTGCCAGTGTTTGAAGGCTGCTGCCGCGTTCACTGCGTGGGGGCTGATCCTCAGGCATTCTGGAATGATCCTGAGCTCCATAGTCCTTTTTTTTTAGGCACGCTTAATAAATTGTAGCGCACAAAGACTCCATGAGACGAATAGAGTGAAGTCGATGAGGCTTTATTAAGCGTGTCTGTTCCCCCGCAGCTCGATAGTAAACTGGCCTGCGGGGGAAGACTCCGGCTTCTTATACTCCACCTTCAGGGCGGAGCTTGAGGTCAACGGCCAACCAGGACCCGGGATCTGTCAGCCAATGACATTAGGGCTTCCAGTCCCACATGACCCCCAATACATACTACCACACATGGTGTGTGTAAAAAAGCCTTCCGGTGAGCTGAGAATTTGCATTGATCCCAAGGATCTGAATCGCAATATCATGAGGGAGCATTATCCAATTCCCAAGCGCGAAGAGATCACATGCGAGATGGCTCGCGCCAAGCACTTCACCAAATTGACGCCTCAAAAGGATTCTGGCAAATACAGCTCGACAAATCCAGCAGGAAACTGTGTACATTCAATATCCCCTTTGACAGATATTGTTACAACAGGATGCCGTTTGGGATCATATCGGCTTCAGAAGTGTTCCACAGGATCATGGAACAAATGATGGAAGGCATTGACGATGTTCACGTCTATGTCGACGACATAATCATTTGATCCACCACCCCGGGTAGCATGTCAGTCGCCTCCAGCGCGTGTTCAAACGCATACGTGAGCAGGGCCTACGCCTCAACAGAGCCAAATGCTCGTTTGGTCAGACGGAACTCAAGTTCCTCGGGGACCACATCTCCCAGTTGGGTGTGCGGCTGGATGCGGACAAGTTGGCTGCTATCACAGCCATGAAAACGCCAAAGGACAAGAAGGACAAGAACTGCCCCTCTGATTTCTGGGCATGGTCAACTTCTTAGGGAAGTTCATCCCTAACCTCGCCTCTCATACCACGGCTCTCAGGAACCTGGTCAGGAAGACGACAGGCTTCCAATGGCTTCCTGCCCACGAGCGCGAATGGAGAGAACTCAAAACCAAACTGACCACGGCCCCGGTCTTAGCTTTCTTTGATCCAGCAAAAGAGACAAAAAGTTCGACCGATGCCAGTCAATCCGGCATTGGGGCAGTGCTCCTGCAACGTGATGTAGCCTCATCATGGGCCCTCGTTCCATATGCGTCACACGCCATGACCCCCATGGAACAGCGATACGCGCAGATAGAAAAGGAGTACCTGGGCCTTTTGACCGGTGTCGTCAAGTTTCACGATTCTGTGTACGGCCTTCCTCAATTCACTGTCAAGACCGACCATCGCCCGCTGGTCAATATAATACAGAAAGACTTGAACGACATGACGCCTTGCCTCCAGCGTATTCTGCTCAAGCTCCGGCGATATGACTTCCAGTTGGTAAACACCCCAGGCAAAGACCTAATCATCGCCGACGCTCTGTCCAGGGCAGTCAACATTCCGTGTGACCCAGCGGGATTTGTCTGCCAGGTCGACGCCCATGTGGCCTTCGTGGCCTCCAATCTACCTGCCACGGATGAACGCCTCGTCCAAATTCGCCACGAGACGGCGGCTGACCCTTTGCTACAGCGTGTCATGCGCCACCTAACAGATGGGTGGCTCAAGGGCCAATGCCCTCAGTTCTATAACGTCAGAGATGATCTGGGGGTAGTAGATGGTGTTCTCCTGAAAGTGGACCGCATTGTCATCCCGCATAGCATGCGCCAGCTCGTCTTGGACCAGCTACATGAGGGCCATCTTGGCGTGGAGAAGTGCCGCCGACGGGCCCGAGAGGCAGTGTATTGACCCGGCATCAATGACGACATCGCCAACACAGTGCTCAACTGCCCCACTTGTCAGCGCTTCCAACCGGCCCAATCACGTGAGACCCTACAGCCCCATGAGTTGGTCACGTCCCCTTGGACCAAGGTGGGCATCGACCTGTTCCACGTGCTGGGCAGGGACTATGTTCTGATTGTAGACTATTTTTCAAACTACCCGGAGGTGGTACTTTACACAACATCACATCGTCTGCAGTCATCCGTGCCTGTAAGAACACCTTTGCTCGACACGGCATCCCACTCACTGTGATGTCGGACAACGGCCCCTGCTTCACAAGCCAGGAATGGTCTAACTTTGCCAGGAGGTACAACTTTGTGCATGTGACATCCAATGTACCCCCTGTACCCCCAATCCAACGGCAAAGCGGAGAAGGGAGTCCACATAGTCAAACGGCACCTCTGCAAGGCTGCTGATGCTGGGTCCGATTTCTACCTCGCCCTGCTGGCCTATCGCTCGGCCCCACTGTCCACTGGCCTGTCGCCAGCCCAGCTGCTCATGGGTCGCACCCTGAGGATGACGGTGCGTCCATTCATGTCCCAGACCTCGACCACGTTCCGGTCCTTCAACGAATGCAGCTGTCTCGTGCACAACACAAGGTGGCTCATGACCACATGCAGCTGATCTCCCTGCTCTGGCTCCAGATGACAACGTCCGCATCCATCTTCCGGTTGGTGACTGGTCTGCAACTGCTGTGGTTCTTCGGCAGGTGGCTCCCCGCTCGTTCCTGGTTCGTTTACCGGATGGCTCCATTCTGCGCCGCAATTGACGTGCCCTTCGCCTCGTTCCGCGCTCGCTACGTGATCCTCCACCATTGCCACGCCCTCCTGTTGACCCTGACCTGGACTATGCAGAGATTCCGGTCACTCTGCATCCTCGTCACTCTGACGCAGTCCGGCCCGCTCCTCAGCCGGCTGCTCCCGACCCACCCTTGAGGCGGTCAACCAAAATTCGGCGCCCACCTTAGAGACTTAATTTGTGAACTTTGTGGACTTATAGACTTTCTGAATTGTTCTGTTCTTCCGTTTAATCGTTCAAGTGGTTTGTATATAGTGTTCATCTCGTTATTCTTGTGACATACTGTTTTTCTGCACCAGGCACCTTTCCATGTAAATCGCTTAGTTTTCATGCACATAGTCCTGTAAATATTTCGCACACACATAGTCAGGGACATTCACCATACACTATTTATTGCCACACAGGTACATTTTTATAAAAGGGGGGATGTCATAATATACACCAGTATATCATGGTGCAGACACACACTGATGGACACATAGTGGGACCAATCAGCATACACAACACCGCAGCCAATCACCAGTTAGAGCACACGCACTATAAAGACAGGGGGCATCAGAGTTCCCGCTCATTTGAGTTGCAGCCAGCTCGGAGGACAGAGCTCACAGCCTGTAACACAGACATTCACCATGTGCTGAGTGCATCGACTGGTTAGGACACGGCAAAGGTCTTTAGTTAAAGCTAGTATCGTATTAACCCACAGTCTGAGTATGTTTAAACAGTTAATGATTCAATAAAATAGTGTTGCACTATTTCAAGTGTTGGTGACCTGTATGTGATCCAGAACACCCGCCACATCAGTGGGGGGTCACCCCCCCCCCCCCCCCACCTAGCCCTGCCAGCAGCAGGACCGGGCTCTGCATGTCCTACCTCCTCGCTCTCCCGCATCAGCCACGGCGCCAGTTTCCCGATATTTAAACTACAAATGAAACTCGCCGTCGGTAATTCATTCTGGTGGAGGTGGAGCACTGCGGAGGCCCCGAAGAATAGTAGGTCAGGCCTGCTAATGATGTGCCAACGGCGTTTACTGTACGTGCGGAGTGGAACACATTGACTCCGCTGTTGAGGCACCGGATCATGGCATTCCATCGGCCCCATGGCACCAGCCACATGCTTCAACTCACGCGTGATTCTCTGCCCAATCGCTTTTCCTGATTCCAGTGTCGGCTGGCGGATAATCCCGCCCCTGGTCTTTAAAAAAATTTTTGCTATGAAAATGGAAATTTCCTGTTGCTGCGGCATACTATTTTAAAATGTCCCCTTTTTGCAGCAGGTGTGGCACTCCGCATTCATTGCTGGACAGGTTTTGTGTCAATGAGGTATTTTCCTCACCACAATGCAGACGTGGGACATTGGAGCCAACCACACCCTCTTCATAGTGGCTCTGCTTTCTGCCATCTGTTTTCTGGCAGGTGCACTGATACCCCTATGATTCATGAATTGAAGGGTGGCATGTGGCACAGTGGTTAGCACTGGGACTACGGCGCTGAGGACCCGGGTTCGAATCCCGGCCCTGGGTCACTGTCCATGTGGAGTTTGCACATTCTCCCCATGTCTGCGTGGGTTTCACCCCCTCAACCTAAAGATGTGTAGGGTTGGTGGATTGGCCACCCTAAATTGCCCCTCAATTGGAAAAAAAAATAAGTGGGTACTCGAAATTTTTTTTTAATGATTCATGAATTGGACTGAGTTGGTGGTCCGCCAGAGAGGGTCCTTATCACTCAGGATGTGTAGTCTGTTTGGCTTGCAAGGTTCAGCCTTTCTGGCCAACTACTGCTTTAGACAAGGATCGTCTCTGATCTTAAGAAGTCTAACAATTCTCCATCTATCACCCCCACTACAATTCAGTCTCCAATGAGCTCCTGCCTCCACCATATTCACAGTTATCTGATAAGCGATACAGATCCTCAAAGTGTCCCTGAAGAGGTCAAATTGAATCATGGGAGGTCCTGGCTTAACACCGAGCAAAAAAGAAAAGGCTCATTCAAAACCAAACATAATGATAGATTTTATTGGGAACATGCAGAGGCAGAGTCAAGGGGCGCGATTCTCCGGCCCCCCACCGGGTTGGAGAATCACCGGGGGCTGGCGTGAATCCCGCCCCCGCTGTGTCCCGAATTCTCCACAACCAGAGATTCGGTGGGGGCGGGAATCGCGCTATGCCGGTCGGCGGAAATCGCGGCGGTCGGCGGGCCCACCCCCGGCGATTCTCCGGTCCGCGATGGGCCGAAGTCCCGCCACTGTCAACCCACGCCAGCCGGTGTGGATTGAACCACCTTTCGAACGGCGGGACAAGGCAGCGCGGGTGGGCTCCGGGGTCCTGGGGGGGGCGTGGGGCGATCTGGCCCTGGGGGGTGCCCCCACGGTGGCCTGGCCCGCGATCGTGGCCCACCGATCCGCGGGCGTGCCTGTGCCGTGGGGGCACTCTTTTCCTTCCGCCTTCGCCATGGTCTTCACTATGGCGGAGGCGGAAGAGACCCCCTCCACTGCGCATGCGCGGGGATGCAGTGAGCGGCCGCTGACGCTCCCGCGCATGCGTCGCACGGCAAAGTAATTTCCGCGCCAGCTGGCGGGGCGCCAAAGGCCTTTCCCGCCAGCCGGCGGGGCGGAAATCACTCCGGCGCGGGCCTGGCCCCTCAAGGTGAGGGCTCGGCTCCTCAAGATGCGGAGAATTCCGCACCTTTGGGGCTTTGGGGCGGCGTGATGTCGGACTGATTCGCGCTGTTTTTGGCACCGGTTGGCGGACATCGCGCCGATTGCGGAGAATACCACCCAAGGTGTCAGGCAGGATGCACAGAATGCCAAAGAACCTATCCATCCAACTCTTCCAGCACCACCTGCCCCATATTTGATAGACTCCGCATTGCACATGGACCTATTAATAATAATAATCACTTATTGTCACAAGTAGGCTTCAATGAAGTTACTGTGAAAAGCCCCTAGTCCCCACATTCCGGCACCTGTTCGGGGAGGCCGGTACAGGAATTGAACCCGTGCTGCTGGCATTGTTCTGCATTGCAAGCCAGCTATTTAGCCCACTGTGCTAAACCAGCCCCAATTAGCCATCTTGGAACCCAAAGAACCGGAGTGGAAACAGGTCATCCCCGATCCTGAGGGATTGCCTAAAAAGATAAAGTTGCTTTATTTTCCAGGAAGTGAATTTACAGAGTAACAATCAAAAACAATTTCCATTCATTTAATTAGTAAATAAATAACCTTTTATTGTCACAAGTAGGCTTACATTAACATTGCAATAAAGTTACTGTGAAAAGCCCCTAGTCGCCACATTCCGGCGCCTGTTTGGGTACACGGAGGGAGAATTCAGAATTCTCAGCTGGTAGGGGAATTGAACCCACGGTGCTGGCCTTGTTCTGCATCACAAACCAGCTGTCTAGCCCACTGAGCTTGCACAATCTCAGATTTGCCTTAATCATCTCAGAAACAAAATGAGGGAAAACCCACATTGCCTATCCTTTTGTAAACTGACTGCCTTGCCTCTTGCATTATCATTTCCTGACAACTACGACTTGCAAAATGTAACCTACATTTCAGCTTCTTGTTCAGGGTTACTGGCACGTAGAGCCCATGCTTTCATTGTAATAGCATTGGAGAACTTGGGCGTCATTCTCCGACCCCCCGCCGGGTCGGAGAATGGCCGTTGGCCGCCGTGAATCCAGCCCCCGCCCCCGCCCCCGCCGAAGTCTCCGGTACCGGAGATTGGGCGGGGGCGGGAATCGGGCCGTGCCGGTTGGCGGGACCCCCCGCTCAATTCTCCGGCCCGAATGGGCCGAAGCCCCGCCCAGAAATTGGCTGTCCCGCCGGCGTAAATCAAAGCTGGTATTTACCGGCGGGACCAGGCGGTGTGGGCGGGCTCCGGGGTCCTGGGGGGGGGGGCCGCGGTGCCCCCACGGTGGCCTGGCCCGCGATCGGGGCCCACCGATCCGCGGGCGGGCCTGTGCCATGGGGGCACTCTTTCCCTTCCGCCTCCGTCACGGCCTCCACCATGGCGGAGGCGGAAGAGACTCTCCCCACTGCGCATGCACGGGAAACTGTCGGCTGACGCTCCCGCGCATGCGCCGCATTTCCGCGCCACCTGGCGGGGCAACAAACGCCATTTCCACCAGCTGGCGGGGCAACAAAAGCCATTTCCGCTAGCTGGCGGGGCGGAAATCCCTCCGAGCCCCTCAATGTTGGGGCTCGGCCCCCAAAGAGGCGGAGCATTCCGCACCTTTGGGCCGGTGCGATGCCCGTCTGATTGGTGCCGTATTTGGCGCCAGTCGGTGGACATCGCGCTGTTGGGGGAGAATTTTGCCCCTGATGTGAAGATGAAAGAGTGATATCCTATTTAGGTAAACATAGCATGTGAGGCCTGTAGTATTTTAATATTAAATCTCAAGGATGCCAAGTGAGTTCATGCTAATTTCTAAAACATAAAAGAGTAAAACCACAGATGCTTAACTATAGCAAAATGTAAGTTTATAGTCTCTATAAATAGCAGGCAGAATTGGGGAGGAAAGCAAACACGAGGGGCGGGATTCTCCGACCCTCCGCGCCGGAATCACGTCCGGCACAGGGGCGGAGGATAGCCATTCCAATCAGAAATCCGGCACAACGGCCCTTCCGCGTTTCTCCACGGACCCGCCAGTCCCGAGTGCACAGTCGACGCGGCGCCAGTCAGGGGCAGTTGGAACAGGCCCCCGCGGCGATTCTCCACGGTCGACTGGCCGAACTCCTGCTGGCATGGTTTACATGTGGTACCACCCGGCGGGAGCTGGGACCCGCGGCCGTGGTGGCGGTCCTGGTAGGGGGTATCTGTCTCCGAGGGGGGCCTCAGCGGTGACCAGGCCTGTGATCGGGGGCCACCGATCGGCAAGCCATCGTGATCTGGGAGGGACATACCTTCCTCCTTGCGGGCTTGCTGTGTGGCTCCGCCATGTCGGTGGCGCCCAAGCCGAGGTGGGCCGGCGCACGCATGTGCGGACCCGTTTGCGACCGCCGTGCGCATGCGCGGCCGCGCGGTCTGGACAGCAGGGCCCCGCCGGCAGCCAGAGCTGCGGGATGCACGCTGGGGTTCTGCTATCCCCCTGGAAAATGGAGAATCACCCCGGACCTTCGAGGAAAAAGTCCGGAGTGATTCTCGACCGTTTTCAGGCGTGCGTGGGGACTTAGTCCCCAGAAGGGAGAATCCCGCCCGAAATTACGGAAAAACGGAATGCATGCACCTCAATTTGATTCTACCACAAAGACTTTCTGTATTTCACACCACCCAACTTGTTTTGATTGCCACAGACACTGACAACTTTCAAAAAGATATGGAGCAAGATTCTCCATTTCAGAAACTATGGGTGGGATTTACCGACCACCTCGACGCATGTTTTCAGCAGCAGAGGCGGCCCGCCAGCGGGATTTACTGACCCCGCCGTTGTCAACGGGATTTCCCAGTGACAGCACCCCTCATCGTCGGGAAACCCATGTGCTGCCGTGGCACCGGAATATCCCGCCGGCGTGAACAGCCTTTTCTTGACAAACACATGGATAGGATGGGTATAGAGGGGTACGGCACAAGGAAG
This sequence comes from Scyliorhinus torazame, assembly GCF_047496885.1. NCBI lineage: Eukaryota > Metazoa > Chordata > Chondrichthyes > Carcharhiniformes > Scyliorhinidae > Scyliorhinus > Scyliorhinus torazame. The sequence continues at coordinate 119,387,407 of NC_092713.1, read as the reverse complement.
TGCTGAGGGTTTTGGCCAAAGTTGGTATCATGACCGGTACAGGCTTGGAGGGCCGAAGGGCCTGTTCCTGTGCTGTATTGTTCTTTTCTAGATCTCGTTCTAAATGTTGGCGCCGGGACTGAATCAGTGGACTTCTACGACAACCAAATTGTCACCGGTCCCAGAACAATCAATGATCTGTTAATGGGCTAGCACCGGCATCACATGGAATTTGATCAATTGCAATGAAAAACGGAGTCCGATTTGATGGAGTTGGGATTGTCACTCGAATGGCTGACAAGCTGCAGCTGGATATCAGCACACTACTCCCCACACACACTCATTCCAGCCAACAAGATGGCAGCACAAAGAGTGGCACCCCGGTTTGCAGACGCAGAGCTTGAGACCCTGCTGGGCACTGTGGAGGTGAGGCGGGCCACCCTGTTTCCCGGGGTGGGAAGGAGACTGCCACCCACCACCGTACATCGGGCCTGGACGTGGGTGGCAGAGGCTGTGAGAGTTGTGGGCCCCACCCCCAGGTCAGGACAGCTGTGCCCGAAGAAGTTGCATGATCTCCTCAGGGTAGTCAGGGCAACTGGGCAGCACTGTGCCCCTGATAACCGTAGGGAGAGAGTAGACTGGAGAGGGATCACTGGATCTGCGGACCCTCACCATCATGGGCACTGGACCTGGTTACTGGAACCGGAGAGAGGGCAGTCACTGAGGCAGAGGTCAGCATCGGGAAACTAAGTGAGCCCCTGTTGTGTTGCGGTGTCCTTTTGGCATGCGTGGCATGGCCTCACTCCACCTTCCGCACACTAGCCCCTCACCATCCCCACACCACCCCCTCACCACCTCCTCACCACCCCCACACTATCCCCTCACCCTCCCCTTCACCACCCCACACACCCCGATCACCCCAACCTGCAATCCAATCACGTGTCCTATCTTGCAAGATCACCTGGTGACGAGGCAGGCCCTTCTGGTGTCCCCTGCCCCAACCCTAAGCGAATTCCAGCAATGGCTGGCAACAGATAATGAAGGGAGCCCCCAAATGCCAGCCCGAGACACCCCGGAGCACCAGTCCGGGGATGACACCGACTTCCCGTCACAGCTGTCTCCAACATCCTCCACCATTCCAGAGACACTCACCTCGGTTGGGCATGTTAGTGAAGAGGCTCCTGGGTCACTATTTGATGTGCACTATACATGTGCAGCGGTACATCAGGTGGAGGTAGAACCTCCGAGGGCATGGACAATCGGAGGGTGGCTGCAGATCTAGAGCCAGGAGCTACATGAGGGACTGTCAGCAACCATCCAGACCTGCTGGTGCAGTTGGAGGAGTCCAACCACTTGCAGAGGGCGGAGGCGGTGCCGGCGATGCGTGCTATCCAGACAAACACTGCATGGGTGGCAACCGCAGCGGAGGCCTTGGGGGTGAAGGTTTCGGCTATGGGTCAGGATGTCCAAGGCCCTGGGCACACTTTGCGGGCAGTAGCCATGGCACAGGATAGGGCTGCCCTGTCACAGGCAGCCATGTACCAGAGCCACCTGAACATTGTAGCAGTGCTCCAGAGCTTGGCCCAGTCACAACTCGTTATGGTTGAAGGCATCAACGGCATTGCCCGGGCACTGGCTGACCTAAGCCAGTCCCACAAGGAGGTGGCGCAGTTATTGTGTGATGTGGCACTACCCCAGAGGGCGGTCACCCAGTCCCTGTACTCCATGGCCACGAGCATTGAGACACTGGTCGAGACGAGAGCAGGCCTCCAGGACTGGCAGTGCCAGGTGGCGGGGGAGCCCCAGGAGTTTACTCCGGTGGCACCCCCGTTCCAAGGAGAAGCTCGGGAGCCATCAGGCATCCCGATAGAGGAGGAGGTGATGGAGCCCGTGCCGGTGACTCCCGCAGTGGACGTGTCAGAACACCTTGGACTCCCCCCTCCTGTCCCTGGCGTATCCGGTGAGCAGCGGGCAGAACAGGGTGGCACCACGCCACCTGGGACACCGGAGCAACTGCCGGGCCCATCCAGCCTCGGTCGCTCCAATGGATGGCCATGAAAAGGGACCCAGGTCACATGGCGGGAATCGCATCAGGCCGCCTCCACCCCAATGTACAGCCTTGGGATCCACGTAGATGTTGCACCAGGGCCTGTAAGGCCAGAAAGGTAGACACAGCACACAGGATAGCTTTAGGGGCTAGAACACAAGCACTTTCCCCTGTTATGTTCAAACCTGTTATGGAACACCTGTGCACAAAGTTCCAACCTGCCTCAGTGCTCTTTCAGAAAGGTGTGAGGGATGTGCTAGGTTGGGCTGTTTTCGGGGGGGCACGGGCCGGGTCCCCCAGGTCAGACACCACACATCGCCCTGGTACCCTGCCCCTCCTCCTCACTCTCAACCCAACCAACCCCGCCCCCCTGCACCCTGCCCGGGGGGGGTGGTTGGGATGTTCATTCCGTTCGCCAAGCTCCCTAACCTGGAGGTGATTAGAGTGTCCCTTGCACGCTGGCACACATGTTGTGGTCACACACCAGTTGCAAATTCATCGAGCGGAACCCCTTTCGATTTGTGAAGACTGCCAGGATTAAATGCCCATCTCTAATTTACTTGTTATGGCATTTAAGAGTCAACCACATTGTTGTGGGTCTGGAGACACATGTAGGCCAGACCAGGTAAAGATGGCCGATTTCCTTCCCTGAAGGACATTAGTGAACCAGGTGGGTTTTTAATGACAATTGGCAATGGTTTCATGGTTATCATTAGACTTTTTAATTCCAGATTCCGGTGCTCGTAAGGGGACATGCATCTCGTCGATCACCCCCTGGACCTGGTGCAACCCGGCAATGACGGTGAACCCCGCTGCCCGGGCATCCTGGTGGGCTCGACCCACATTGAAGTTGATATGGTATGTTGAGCAGGCATATAGGGCCTCCGTGACTGCTCGGATGCACTTGTGCACTGCGGTCTGTGAGATCACAGACAGGTCCCCACTTGGGAAGATGCCGGGCAAAAAAGCTCAGGGCGACCATCACCTTGATGACCACCGGGAGCGGGCGTCCTCCCCCATACCCCCACGTTGCCAGGTAGGCCATGATCCAGCAGATTTGTCATACTGTCCCTCTGCTCAGCCGGAGTCTTTGATGATATGCCCAGCCCAGCAGGCCCCTGAATGACAGGCACTGCTGGTGCACACAAGGCGCCTCCTTCCCATCTCCTCCTTGACGTGTTGGGCGGGTGGCTCTCCATCCTCACCGGTTGCCTCCTGTTCCTCTGGGCAGGCTCCGCCGCTACAGGGTCCTCCCCGAGCAGCTCCTGCTCGTACAGCCTCTGTGAATCCCCCAGGGCTGTTGCGGCCAGGATGAAGGCAACCATTTCTTGTTGGATTCCAAAGTCCATTGTCTGCAGGGGATGAAAGGCAGACATGTTAGCATGGTACATACCCCCATGCCCAACCAGATCCAACGGGCAGCCCCGATCTGCACTGCAGCCCCTCCCTCGCATGTCCCCCTAACCCCTCCATCCTCCCCCACCCCACATCTGGCCATTCCCCCTGGTATTCTGCCCTCCACAGTGCACCCCTGGCCCTATCCGGGCCCGGCACCATGGGGGCCTCTGGTCCTAGCACGCGTCCCTCCCAGCAGGGGTATCGGTGGCTGGCTCTACCCATGCCAGAGGTACGCTCTGCAGCCGTCTAGTGCCCTCCTATAGGGAATACTGTGGGTGCCCCACTTGGGTGGGCCACAAGATGCCCTGCAGGCGGGACGCCCGGTTGTGGGAGACAGTGGAGTGAGGGGTGGTGGGGTGGGGGCACCTATATGGCCGGTGTCACTCTGCGCAAACATGGGCCATGGTGGGCAGTCAGTGGGATGCGCAGCAAGATGGCTGCCTTTCAGGGCACGGTGATGGCGTGCCTGGTCAGCCCGGTCCCAGGAGTATTACCCCGATCCCACAGCCCATCGCTTGGTCACCCCCGCTACGCCCCATGGCCCTGGAAGATGTTCTTCCCTCTCCCCAGCCAGTCCTGCCAGTGGCTAGACTGGCAGCCCCTGGTCGCACGTCTGGGAACATGACCTACCTCCTCTCATTCCCTCAGCAGCCGAGGTGCCTGTTCCCTATTTTTAAAACCATAAGTGACTTCGCCATCAGTAATTCCTCCTGGCAAAGGCAGAGCATCGCGGGGGCCCTGGAGAATACCGGGTCGAGCTCGTTAATGATATGCCAACAGCGTTTATTGTATGTGCAGAGTAGAACGCATTGACGCAGCTGTCAAGGCGCCGGAGCATGGCATTCTGTCATGTGCCCGGTGTCACCATTTTTGGTTCACGCTCGATTCTCCGCCCAATTACGTTTCACAATTCCAGTGTTGCTGAATGGAGAATAATAATAATAATTGCTTATTGTCACAAGTAGGCTTCAGTGAAGTTATTGTGAAAAGCCCCTCGTCGCCACATTCCGCAGCCTGTTCGGGGAGGCCAGTACGGGAATTGAACCTGCGCTGCTGCCTTGTTCTGCATTGCAAGCCAGCTGTTTAGCCCACTGTGCTAAACCAGCCATTAATCCCGCCCATGTAGTTCCCAGTGACTAACTCAAAGGATCACACAGTAATTCACGTTCTCAGACATTTCCTGTATAAAGCACACTAAAATTAACACAGGCAAAACATTACCTAGCAGGCAACTAATATGCAAAACTACTGAAAAGGTATCCCTTAGTAACCAAGCAGCTGAAAACTCCACACCGTATTTATACATTTAACCAAACTCTCTGTAGACGGTTAATTCTAAAATATAACTGCACCTAGCATTAATATGATCCCATCTTCAGCTTCACCAAGTGAAATCTTCCAGTGTCCTGTTTAAATAGTGTCCTCTTCACTCAACCCTTTGAGCACAATCAAATGGATTCCCCATGGCAAGATTTGGATGGTAATTTTCTGGTCCCTCACTTTTCACAATCCTTGTTTCCTTGAACGTAGGTTCCATTCTTACCAGCCCTTCACTGGGTGGTTAACCCAAAATTAGTTCTTTTCTCATGCTTGCCACATCAACACCTGCCGTGGGTTCTCTTTTCCCAACTCCTTTGGTCTGACTGACTCTGACAGTCTGTGAGTCTGCAGCAGGAAGGCCAGCTACATTTTCCTTTGTGTCCGGGTGTTTGCAGTCACTTGGACTTTCAATAAGTTTTAATTTACGTCCCCTGTCCACATGGACGTCTCACTGTGCAGACTTCAATACAACACCACAGAATCTCCCCATTCCAAGGCATTCAGTTTGACCTTAAATTAAAAGAAAAAGTCTTATAACGCCCAGTGATCGTATCAACAGTTATCTGTCTTTGATGGGGCATTAAACATAGACTTGAATGCGCAGAAAATAATCCATGGCACTGTTTCAAAAAGCAGCAGGGGAGTTACTCCTAACGTCTTGGTCAACACTTATTGTTACGAACCCCTCAGAGGCCAAGGACTATGCTCTATATGATTCCTCCCCTTTACCTCAGAGTCTGAACTCCCCTGGTAATTGGGGGCAGATTTTTCCCTTAACAAGGGGGCAACCTCTCAATACAAAAACCCCGACCTGGGTGCAGGTCAGGGAGGGTGGCCCTTCGGGGAGAGGAGTTGTAATAAACCTTTGTTCGTTCCTTTCCTACTGTGTGCTCTGCATCTCTTCTGTTGGATTCTACACTGGCGACGAGGGTGAAGTGGAGCTGCCAAAGCCATTATGATTATACCTCCGACCCACTTCGTCCAGGTCCAGAAAAGCCTCCACTCCAAACGGAGAGGAGCCGCACATCGGAAAACTTGAACAGCTCGTGCTGGTGCCGATGACTGGATCCAGCACGTTGAGCGGGTGCAGTATTTTTTTTCGGTTTTACGCAATTGTTCGGATGAGCGACCAACCGTTATCCTACTGACCACAGTCAGGGGATCCATGTAGGCGCTCATCAATAGTCTCACCCACCTGGACAGGCAGGTGGCTGGTAGCTGCATTGGTGGCCATGGCCGACGCACATCCAAACCCGCAGCCCCCAATAATGGTCCGCCAGATCCATTTCCACATGGCCACGCAGGCCCAAGGGGAATCCAATGCTGACTTTTAGGCACGCTTGAGGGTGCTCGCTGCCTCATGTGAGTTCGGGTCCGCCCTGTCCGAATCATCACTGGACCGTTTCGTGAATGAACTCCAAGATGCCAACCCCCAGAGGAAACTCCTTTTATGGAGGCCCACTTAACCCTCCAATGGGTGGTAGACACCGCCATTTCCCGGGAAAGCCTGGAGCATGGTGTCCAAGAGTTGCAGTGCCTGGCAGTCCTGAACCTCGGTCGCCAGAGCAACCACCGACCGGCAGCCACCAGACCCGAAAGCAGGACCGACCACGGGAACCAAGGCCATCGCCATGATGCACCCAGGTGTAACCGAGACGACTCCCCTGAGCAGGAATACAAGGATGGCGGCAACAGGCAACAGTCTGGGGATCGCAACCAGGGCCGGGGCGCCAGACGGCACAGGAAGGCGCCATTCCCCACCAAGCCCCCAGGTGTTACATACCCGAGGTGCCAAGCATATTATGTTGAGGACCAGGAGGACACATAGCTACAGTTGCATTGCATTACAGCCCCCAGGGTTGGGTCCATCCAGATTGCATTGAACGTGAATGGACACTCCATTGACATGGAGCTCACCGGAGCGGCAGTCTCAGTGATCAGCCGTTGGATGTTCACCATGATCCAGGCCAGTCTCCAGACCTTGGACCTTCGGGACAGGGATGCTCGGTTGGTCATATGCACAGGAGAGCCCTTGGCCATTGAGGGCATGGTAGCATAGCGGTTAGCACTGTTGCTTCACAGCACCAAGCACCTGGGTTCGATTCCCAGCTTAGGTCATTGTCTGTTCGGAGTCTACAAGTTCTCCCTGTGTCTGTGTGGGTTTCCTCCGGGTGCTCTGGTTTCTTCCCTCAAGTCCCGAAAGACGAGCTTGTTAGGTGAATTGGACATTCTGAATTCTCCCTCCGTGTACCCGAGCAGGCGCCGGAATGTGGCAACTAGGGGCTTTTCACAGTAACTTTAAAAAAATAATTTTAGAGTACCCAATTATTTTTTTCCAATTAAGGGGCAATTTAACATAGCCAATCCACCTAACCTGCATTTCTTTGGGTTGTGGGGGTATAATCCATGCAGACATGGGGAGAATGTGCAAATTCCACACGGACAGTGTTTTCACAGTAACTTCATTGCAGTGTTAATGTAAGCCTATTGTGACACTAATAAAAGATTATTATTATGTGACTGTGACATATGGGGACCAGTTGGCATGTTTGCCCCGGTTGGTAGTCTGTGATGGAGGAACCAGCCTACAGGGCTGCGACTGACTGTGCCATTATAAATTGGATTGCCAACGCGTCATACCTCCACGGCCCAGAAGGAGCGCTGGCGAAATTTCCTGGAGTCTTCGCCAAAGGTCTTGGCACGATAAAAGGTGCAGTGGCCAAATTCAGTGTGGATGAAAACGCACAACCATATTATTTCCATACTCGCCCAGTACCATAACGCGCCGCAAGGTTTTTAAAAAAAATTTGTTTGTATTCAAATTTTTTCAATAATTTTTACAAACCACTACAAAAGGATAACAACAAAAAGCATAGTAATAATTAAGAAACAACTTAACAAATTAGCAAAACAAGGTGGGGTATCTGCCCTTTACAAATGAAATCTATCCACCACCCATACCCCCCCAACGGTTGCCACCGCCTGGAGAACCCCTGCAAGGACCCTCGCAAGGCAAACTTTATCCTCTCCAACCTGAGAAACCCCGCCATGTCACTGACCCAAGCCTCTACACTTGGGGGCTTCGAGTCCCTCCACATTAACAAGAGCCTTCTCTGGGCTACCAAGGAGGCAAAGGCCAGGACTCCGGCCTCTTTCGGCTCCTGCACTCCCGGCTCGTCTGACACCCCAAATCTCGCTATCCCCCAACTCGGCTTTACCCGAGTGTCCAAGACCTTGGACATAGCCTTTGCAAAGCACTTCCAAAATTCTGTAAGTGCTGGGCATGCCCAAAATATATGGACATGATTTACTGGGCTCCCTGAGCACCTCACACACCGCCCTCCACCCCAAAGAACTTACTAATTCTCGGCCCTGTCATATGCGCCCGGTGCACCACCTTAAACTGAATCAGGCTAAGCCTGGCGCAAGATGAGGAGGAATTGACCCTGCCCAGGGCGTCAGCCCACAGGCCCTCATCTAGCTCCTCACCCAGCTCCTCCTCCCACTTGCCCTTCAGCTCTTCCACCGAGGCCTCCTCCGCCTCCTGCAGCTCCTGGTATATGTCCGATACCTTGCCATCCCCTACCCACACGCCCGAGACCACCCTGTCCTGTATCCTCCGGGCAGGCAGCAGCGGGAATTCTCCCACCTGCTTTTCCACGAACGCCCAAACCTGCATGTACCTAAAGGTATTCCCCGGGGGTAGCCCAAATTTCTCCTCCAGCGCCCTCAGACTAGCAAAAGTCCCATCAATAAACAAGTCCCCCATCCTTTTGATACCCGCTCTGTGCCAGCTTAGGAACCCACCATCTCTTCTACCTGGAACAAACCTGTGATTGTTCCTTATCGGGGTCCAGACTAAAGCCCTTGCCTCCCCGCTGTGCCGTCTCCACTGCCCCCAGATCCTCAATGTCGCCGCCACCACCGGGCTCGTGGTGTACTGTGTCCATGGGAGCGGCAGCGGAGCCGTTATCAATGCCCCCAGGCTAATATCCCTGCAAGATGCCACCTCCAACCGCTTCCATGCCGCCCCCCCCCCCCCCCCTTCCTCTACTACCCACTTCCGAATCATGGATATATTCGCTGCCGAATAATAGCTGCAAAAGTTTGGCAACGCCGGCCCACCCCCACCCCGACTGCGCTCTAAGAACAGTCTCTTAACACGCGGGGTCCTGTTTGCCCACACAAATCCCGTAATAATCCTGTTTACCCGCTTGATAAAGGACTTGGGGATGCGGATGGGAAGGCACTGGAAGACGAACAAGAACCTGGGGAGGACCGTCATCTTCACGGACTGCACCCTGCCCGCCAGGGAAAGCGGCAGCATGTCCCACCTCTTAAAGTCCTCCTCCATCTGATCCACCAGCTGCGCTAAATTGAGCTTGTGCAGGGCATCCCAACTCTTAGCCACCTGAATGCCCAAGTAGCGAAAGCTCCTCTCCACCATCTTAAGCGGTAGCTCTCCCAATCTCTTTTCCGGGCCCCTCGCATGTATCACAAAAAGCTCGCTTTTCCTAACATTCAACTTATACCCCGAAAAGTCCCCGAAATCTCTAAGGATCTGCATGACCTCCCCCATCCCCTCGACCGGATCCGCAATGTACAGGAGCAGGTCATCCGCATACAGTGAAACCCGATGCCCCTCCCTCAACGCCATGGCCAGCGGCTCAATCGCCAGGGCAAACAGAAGGGAGGACAGGGGACACCCCTGCCTCGTTCCTCGATGTAACCTAAAGTACTCCAACCACAGCCGGTTCGTCGACACACTCGCTACTGGGGCCTGATACAACAATTTAACCCACCCTATAAATTCCTCTCCAAACCCAAATCTGCCTAACACTTCCCACAGGTACTCCCACTCCATCCGATCGAAGGCTTTCTCCGCGTCCATTGCCGCCACCACTTCTGCATCCCCCCTTCCGAGGGCATCATGATCACATTCAGGAGCCTCCGTACATTCGTGTTCAACTACCTGCCCTTCACAAACCCTGTTTGATCCTCATTGATCACTCCCGGTACACAGTCCTCCATCCTAGTGGCCAAGATCTTGGCCAACAGTTTGGCATCTACATTAAGGAGCGAAATCGGCCTATCGGAGCCACATTGCAGCGGGTCCTTATCTCGCTTGAGGATAAGTGAGATCAGAGCCTGCGACATAGTCGGGGAAAGGGTTCCCTTTTCCTTAGCCTAATTGAAAGTCCTCAACAACAGCGGACCCAGCAGCTCCGAGAATTTCCTATAAAACTCTACGGGATACCCATCCGGTCCCGGGGCCTTGCCCGCCTGCATACCCCCTAACCCTTAACCAGTTCCTCTATCTCAATCGGGGCCCCCAGTCCCTCTACCATCCCTCCTCCACCTTAGGGAACCTCAGTTGGTCCAGGAATTGCTTCATCCCCTCCCCCCACTGACTCATACAATTTGCCATAAAAGTCCTTGAAGACCTCGTTGATCCTTGCCGAGCTCAGCACTGTGTTACCCCCCCCCCCCCCCCATCCTTAATTCTCCCAATCTCCCTGGCCATCTCTCTCTTCCGCAGTTGATGCGCCAGCATCCTACATGCCTTCTCCCCATACTCGTACACCGCTCCCTGTACCTTCCTCAACTGAGCCTCAGCCTTCCCCGTGGTAAGCAAGTCAAACTCCGCCTGCAGGCTCCGGCGCTCCTTCAACAACCCCTCCTCGGGAGATTCCGCATATCTCCTGTCCACCGTAAGTATCTCCCCCACCAATCTCTCCCTCTCCACCCTATCCCTCTTCTCTCTGTGGGCCCTGACTGAAATTAGCTCCCCTCTGACAACTGCCTTCAGCGCCTCCCAGACCACACTCACTGAAACCTCCCCAGTATCATTGGTCTCCACATAGCTTTGGATACACCTCCGAACCCACCCACAGACCTCTTCATCCGCCAATAGTCCTACGTCCAGTCTCGACAGAGGGCGTTGGCCTCTCTCCCCCCAGCCCCAACTCCACCCAGTGCGGGGCATGATCCGAGATTGCAATAGCCAAATACTCCACCCCTTCCACTCTCGGGATTAGCGCCCTACTTACCACGAAAAAAACAATCCGCGAGTACGCCTTGTGCATGTTGGAGAGGAAAGAAAACTCCTTCGCCCTTGGCCTGGCAAATCTCCATGGGTCCACTCCCCCCATCTGGTTCACGAACCCCCTCAGGACCTTGGCCGCTGCCGGCCTCTTACCCGATCTCGACCTAGACCGGTCCAGTGCCGGGTCCAGGACCGTGTTAAAGTCCCCCCCCCCCCATTACCAAACTGCTTGACTCCAAATCCGGAATCCTACTCAACATCCGCTTCATGAACACTGCATCGTCCCAGTTCGGAGCATACACATTCACTAGCACCACCCGGGCCCCCTGCAACTTGCCACTCACCATAACATATCGACCCCCTTTATCCGCCACAATACCCGCCACCTCAAATGCCACCTGCTTGCTCACCAAAATTGAGACTGTCATGATATTCAAACACACACATCATGATGGACACACCAACAGACAAATCAGAGCACACAACACCACAACCAATCGCACACAAGGACACCAACCACATAAAAAGCACGAGCACGACACCTAGTGGTCAGTAGGTCTGGGGACAAAGACACGGACAAGACCTGTTACAAGATCACAAACAGGGAATCCCCACGTGCAGAGTATCAAGACAAAACTGTACATAGAAAGTTTAAATAAAATAGCGTTGTACCATATACAACCGTGTTGGCTCATCTGTGTGTCAGAACGCCCAACACCACGTGGTACAGGAGTGGATCGATACCTGCCAACTAACCTGCCATTCTGGACATGGACCGCACCGACAAACCGCAGCCGTTGCAAGTCGCGGGGAACCTAGGTACCAATTGGAAGCTCTTCAGGCAGCGATTTGACCTGTACATCCGAGCCAACGAAAAACAGAGTGCCTCGGATGAAACGAAGATTGCAATGCTCCTCTTCTACGCAGGTCAGCACGCCCTCGACGTCTTCAACTCACTGGTGTTCGAAGAAGGCGAAAACCAATCCAAATATGACACGGTCATCCTCAAACTGGACCAGCACTTTAAGGTTGAAGTGAATGAAAGTTTTGAAAGATACCTCTTTCAGCAACGCCTGCAAGGTAAGGAGGAGCTTTTTCAACCCTTTTTGACGCACCTCCGAATTCTAGCGCAGTCCTGCGGTTACGGCACCACCACAGAGTCCATGATCAGGGACCAGATTGTTTTTGGCATTGCCTCTAGTGGCCTACGCCAGCAGCTTCTTAAAATAAAAAGCCTCACCTTAGCGTCTGCTGTGGAAGCCTGTGTCCTCCACGAAAATGCAACCTGCCGTTTTGCCCGATTTCAGGCGTCCGAGTTGGCACGGAGGGGGTCCCCAGCCGTCGAATCGGCAAGCCAGGCCGCCCACGACGCCGAACGCATCCAGGCCGTCGATTACTTCCCGACCCACGGCCCGGACGACAACGGCCGCTTCCCGCGCTTTTCGCGGTCTCCCGCGCTGGTGCGCGCCAAAAATAACGGCCACATCGAGGGACGCACTGCGCAGGCGCGCCCACCACAAGATCGCACTGCGCATGCGCAGTGGCGCAACGAACGCCGTGACGTCATGACGTGCGGCAATTGTGGAGCTGTACACTTAAAAGGGCAATGTCCTGCAAAAAACCGACAGTGCCTCAGATGTGGCAAGATGGGCCACTATGCTGCCCACTGTCGTTCGGCTCAACCCATGGATCCTGCACATCCCCGACAATCTCGCAGACAAGTCAGGACCGTCCAGCCCACGCATCAAGACTTCCAGTTAAGTGATGCAGATGACCAGGATGCCTTCCACGTTTCCGTCATCGATGTCAACAAGGTCAATGCCATCAATACAGCCGATGAGTGGTGTGCCACCCTGACGGTCAACCGATCGCGCGTCACCTTCCGTCTGGACACCGGCGCATCCGCCAACCTGATTGCACATTCTGCATTCCAGGCCATGAAGGTCAAACCACCCATCACGCCATCCCGGCTCAAGATGGTTGATTATAACGGGAACGTCATCCCGTCCATAGGATCTTGCCAGCTACAGATAACTCACAAGATGCACACGGCCACACTCCCCTTCGAAGTTGTTGGCTCATCAAAAGACTCGTTACTGGGCGCACAGGCGTGTAAGGTCCTTCACCTGGTACAGCGCATTATGTCTCTCTCTCCAGATGAGATATCCGACTTCCCGGATGCTGAGTTCCACGCAAATCTCCATTTCCTCCTTGCTCACAACCAGTAGGTTTTTGAAGGCATGGGGACATTGCCATACACGTACAAGATTCGACTCAAACCGGACGCCATCCCTGTCGTTCACGCACCTCGCAGGGTTCCTGCGCCACTCAAAGACCGCCTCAAGTTGCAACTGCAGGATCTTCAGGACCAAGGGGTCCTATCCAGGGTCACAGAGCCCACGCCATGGGTCAGCTCCATGGTCTGTGTAAAGAAGCCCTCTGGCGAGCTCCGCATATGTATAGATCCTAAAGATCTGAATAACAACATCATGCGGGAACACTATCCCATCCCGAAACGAGAGGACCTCACCATGGCGCAAGCCAAAATATTTACCAAATTGGATGCGTCCAAAGGATTTTGGCAGATCCAATTGGACCCGGCCAGCTGAAGGCTATGCACGTTCAACACCCCTTTTGGCAGATTCTGCTACAACCGGATGCCATTCGGCATCATTTCAGCATCTGAAGTTTTACACCGCATTATGGAGCAGATGATGGAAGGCATCGAAGGGGTACGTGTATATGTGGACGATATCATCATTTGGTCCACCACTCCGCAGGAACACATGCATCGTCTACGACGTGTCTTCACCCGCATACGACATAATGGCCTGCGTCTCAACCGCGCCAAGTGTGCCTTCGGCCAGATGGAGCTGAAATTCCTCGGGGACCACATCTCACGATCAGGGGTCCATCCCGATGCAGACAAAGTTAGCGCCATCACAGCCATGCCATGGCCGGCTGACAAGAAGGCTGTCCTAAGATTCCTGGGCATGGTCAACTTCCTTGGGAAGTTCATTCCCAACCTGGCTTCTCATACAACGAATATGCGCCATCTCGTAAAAAAATCAACAGAATTCCACTGGCAGCAATCGCATCAGCTGGAATGGGAGGAGCTCAAGCACAAACTGGTCACGGCACCAGTGCTGGCGTTCTTTGACACGACTCGCCCTACAAAGATCTCAACAGACGCCAGCCAATCTGGTATTGGAGCGGTACTCCTGCAAAAAGACAGCACGTCGTCATGGGCCCCGGTTGCATATGCTTCACGAGCCATGACCCCTACCAAACAGCGCTACGCACAAATAGAAAAAGAATGCCTGGGCTTGTTAACTGGACTGGACAAGTTCCACGACTATGTGTATGGCCTGCCACGATTTACGGTTGAAACTGACCACCGCCCCCTGGTCAACATCATTAACAAAGACCTGAACGACATGACCCCTCGCCTCCAGCGCATCTTACTTAAACTCAGGAGGTATGATTTCGAACTGATCTACACTCCGGGGAAGGATCTCATCGTGGCGGACACGCTCTCCCGAGCAGTGAGCACACCACCAGATGCGGAGGGGTTCGTGCGTCAAATTGAGGCACACGTGACTCTGACAGCAGCAAATCTGCCAGCTGATGATCCAAGTCTGGCCCACATACGCGCAGAGACGGCGACTGACCCCCTTCTGCAGCGAGTGATGCGCCACATGACGGAAAGGTGGCTCAAAGGGCAGTGCCCCCAGTTTTATAATGTGCGAGATGACCTTACCAACATAGACGGGGTCCTTATGAAATTAGACAGGATCGTTATTCCGCACAGCATGCGCCAGATGATTCTTAATCAACTACACGAAGGCCACTTGGGCGTCGAAAAATGCAGACGAAGGGCCCGAGAGGCGGTATATTGGCCGGGTATTAATGAAGACATAGCCAACATGGTGCTCAATTGCACAACCTGTCAGAGGTTTCAGCCGGCGCAACCTCCGGAGACGCTTCTACCACATGAGTTGGTGACGTCCCCCTGGGCGAAGGTGGGTGTTGACCTATTTCACGCGCTCGGCAGAGATCACATCGTTATTATAGACTACTTCTCAAACTACCCGAAAGTCATGCCTCTCCATGATCTGACGTCGTCCGCAGTCATTGGGGCCTGCAAGGAAACATTTGCTCGCCATGGCATTCCAAGGACTGTCATGTCAGACAATGGACCCTGCTTCACCAGCCGTGAATGGCCGTCCTTTGCCGCAGCATATGGTTTCACTCATGTGACATCCAGCCCTCTACATCCACAGTCGAACGGGAAGGCTGAAAAGGGCGTCCACATTGCCAAGCGGCTCCTGTGCAAGGCGGCTGCTGCCGGATCGGACTTTAACCTCGCCTTGCTGGCCTATCGATCGGCCCCGCTATCCACGGGTCTCTCGCCAGCGCAGCTACTAATGGGTCGCTCCCTCAGGACGACGGTACCGTCCATCCTGGCACCAACAACAGACCATGAGATGGTTCTTCGGAACATGCAAATGCAGCGTGATCGCCAGAAAAGTCAGTACGACACACGAGCGACGGACCTGCCCCCCCTGTCCTCCGGGGACAAAGTACGCGTCCATCAACCGTATGGTGGCTGGTCAGCACCGGCCGAAGTCCTCCGACATGTGGCTCCCCGCTCGTTCCTGGTTCGCATGCCGGATGGTTCAGTGCGTCGCCACAATCGGCGCGCCCTTCGCCGACTTCCACGCTCGCAGCCACACAGTACGCACACGCCAGATCCTCAACAGGCTTCCGAGGATGACTTTGTGGAGCTGCCGCAGATCACGCCCTCTCCATCGCCACCCATGGCCAGGCTTGCACATCAGCCGGTGGTTCTTGACCCACCCTTGAGGCGGTCAACCCGAACTCGTCGCAAGCCCATTAGACTGGACTTATAACACCGTTCATATGTCTAACAAGTTACACAATTTTATATGATAACCTGTTGTTGTTTATCGTTCCAGATATCGTCTGACTGGACCACTGTTCAAGTTTTTTTCTCGTTCGCATTCATGTTCTGTTATGGTACAACCTTGTTCATGTGACGCACCCGACATCGCCCCATATAAATAGTTACGTCATATGCACATGCTGTACACAACACACACACACTCTTAGATGCACTCACGACGCGATCATATTTATTACCACGTAGGTACATATCTTTGTAAAAAGGGGGGATGTCATGATATTCAAACACACACATCATGATGGACACACCAACAGACAAATCAGAGCACACAACACCACAACCAATCACACACAAGGACACCAACCACATAAAAAGCACGAGCACGACACCTAGTAGTCAGTAGGTCTGGGGACAAAGACACGGACAAGACCTGTTACAAGATCACAAACAGGGAATCCCCACGTGCAGAGTATCAAGACAAAGCTGTACATAGAAAGTTTAAATAAAATAGCGTACCATATACAACCGTGTTGGCTCATCTGTGTGTCAGAACGTCCAACACCACAGAGACCCCCCTGGTCTTCGCATCCAGCCCTGAGTGGAAAACCTACCCCACCTATCCCTTCCTCAGCCTGGTTTGATCCACGATCTTCAGATGCGTTTCTTGTAGCATGGCTACATCTGCCTTTAGCCCCACTAAGTGCGAAAACACACGGGCCCTCTTGACCGGTCCATTCAGGCCTCTCACGTTCCACGTGATCAGCCTTGTCGGGGGGCTATTACCCCCCCCCCACCCCTGCCGACTAGCCATCTCCTTTTTTAGGCCAGCCACGTGCCGCGCCTCCCGCACACTCCAGCCCCCCAGCCGGAGGCTCCCCGTCCCGACTCTCCCCTTTTACATCGATTCCCCCTCTGTATGCACAGCAGCATCCCAGCACCCCCCTCAACACCCCCCCCCCCCGCCCCAGTCAAGCATCCGCTGAACCTCCCTACCCCCCATTGCACTCGCGCAAGTCAGCTCACTCATGCTGACCCCGGCCGCTCCTGCCTCCACCTCCAATCCCACTGTCGGCTCCCCTTACGAGTCTCCAACCTGCCCACCACCTAAGTGAGGTAAAAAGAGTCCCCCCCCCTACACCCCGTGTGAACAGAGAAAGAAGAAAAAAAACGAAGGCACAATACTCTCAAACCCCCAGCTTCAGGTACTGCCCCCACCATTGAGCGGATAAACCGCTCTCCCTGTCTGGGCCGACTCCACCTCCTGTGACGCAGCTCTTCCCAACTGCGACCTCGCACAAATCTTCGAGGGCCCAGGGCAAAGGGGGCAACAAAAACACAAGAGAACACGGGGAAAACCCCAACATAACACTGCCACCCCACCCCCCCAGCCCCCACCACCCCACCAGCAACCCCCACAACCTACTACAGTCCATTAGCTCGAGTTCAGCTTTTCATTCTTGATAAAAGTCCACACCTCGTCCGGCGTATCGAAATAGTGGTGCCGGTCCTGATATGTAACCCACAGCCCGAACCTTACCCCTTTGTTGTGGAGGACCGCCTTGGCCCGGTTGAATCCCGCACGCTTCTTGGCCAGCTCTGCACCCCAGTCCTGATAAATACGGATGTCGGTGTTCTCCCACTTGCTGCTCCGCTCCTTTTTCGCCCATCGCAGGACACACTTCTTATCGGTGAAGCGGTGGAATCTTACCACCATAGCTCTCGGTGGCTTATTCGCCGTCGGTCTCCTTGCCAGGACTCTGTGTGCCCCATCCAGCTCCAGGGGCCGCGGGAAAGCCCTCGCGCCCATCAGCGTACCCAGCATCGTGGTCACATACGCCCCAGCATCCGACCCCTCCATGACCTCAGGGAGACCCAGAATCCGCAGGTTCTGCCTCCTTGACCTATTCTCCAGGTCTGTGGTGAACCACTGTAATAGGAGATGTAAGGTAGGACCTGCACTACAGGTTCGCCGGTAGCTCCTGCCGGCTGGCTCCACCCATGGAGAACTGTATAAATATGCATGACCTCCAGTGCCTTTCCATTTCGCCAGCTGCAGCAGGAGGCCACACATCTGACTGTAATAAAGCCACAGCTGTACCCAACTTTAGTCTTTGTGCAACTGATCGTGCATCAATTTATTAGTCAGATTTTCCACAGAATTAAGCCCGATCGCCTGCAGCTGAATCCGCACTCGCCCGATGCCAGAAAAGTCTTTACTCACTAGCTAGCATGTTTTGAGGCCTACATCAAGGCTGTGGTCCCCGAGCCAACGGAGGCTCAGAAGATAAACGTCCTGTACTCCAGACTGAGCTCCAGCGTGTTCCTGTTGATCCAAGACGCCACGAATTATACAAAAGCAATAGAACTCCTTAAGGAATACTACGCACAGAAGGCGAACATGCTCTTCGCCAGGCATGTAATCACCACCCGCTCACAACTACCTGATGAGTCCATCGGAGACTTCTGATGAGCCCTAATTCCACTCGACCGGGAATCGCCGTCAAAGTGCCGCTGGAGCTCTGTAAAAGGGCCTAAAAGTCCGTTATCGGCGGGAGCTGCCGACCGTGCGACCTACCTAGGCATAGCTGCAACTGGAAGTCGCTATGCCGCAAGGTTGATGCAGAGCTGGATTGCTTAGGCATCATCCACCACATCCACTTCGCCGATTGGGCTGCGCCAGTGGTCCCGGCGTTAAAGCCCGGCGTGTCCGCGTGTCTCTGCAGGGACTACAAGATGACAATGAACCAAATTTCTCGCCTTGACCTCTACCCGGTTGCTCACATCGAGAACCTGTACGCCAAACTCAGCAGGAAAACAAAACTCAACATGAACCATGATCCTAGATCCAGGCTCCTGGTGGTTCATCACAGTCAACGCCCACGGAGGGTTGTACGAATACACCCGGCTGCCATTCGGGGTTTCACCGGTCTTTGCGATTTTCCAGTGGGTAATAGAAAACATCCTGCGAGGCCTATCCAGGGCAGCCATGTACCTGAATGATGTACTCAGCACCTGGGCCTCAGACAAAGAGCAATTGAAGAACGTTGCTGAAGTCTTCTGGTGGTTTGAACAGGCCAGCATCCACCTCCGCAGAGAGAAATGCGTTTTTAACCCCCTCCAAATCATCTATTTCGGTTACCGGATAGACAGGCACGGCCTTCACTTGGTCAAAGACAAAGTGCGGGCCCTCCAGCAGGCTCCCTTCCCTGAAGGTCTGACCGAGCTCCGCTCTTTCTTAAGGCCCATAAATTATTACGGGAAATTCATTCCCAACTTAGCCACGGTGCTTAGCCTGCAGCACCAATTGTTGAAGAAAGGGCGCCAGTGGGAATGGGGCCCCCTGATCCAGAAGGATTTCCAAGAGGTCAAGTGACGGTTGTCCTCTGAGAAGTTACTAATGCACTTCGACCCAGAAAAACCACTTCTCCTAACATGCGTGCTTCTCCTTAGGGTGTGGGTTCCATTGTCGCACACCGGATGCCCGGTGGGTCAAAGCGGTCGATCTCTTTCTCATCTAGCCATCGCCGAGCTGAACTATGCCCAGATCGAGGAGGGCCTGGCTGTCGTGTTTGACGTGCGGAAGTTCCACCAATATGTCTACGGCCTTGCTTTCAGGGTCTATATGGCCACAAGCCTCTGCTTGGGCTGCTCAAAGAGGATCAGGTGATCCCCCGATCACGTCTGCCAGAGTTCAGCGGTGGGCGAGGTGTTGTTGCTTTTGTAATTATTGTATATACTGTAATAACCCTTTTATCATTCCAGTCCTACCGTGCGCTCCTGCGCCGCTTCTGTTGGGTTCTACACTTATCCCTCAATTAGCTTCACCGAAATAGACTATCTGGTCATCATCACATTGCTATTTGTGGGAGTTTGCTGTGCGTAAACTGGCGGCCACATTTCATGCATGACAACAGTGACTACACTACCAGTGTGCTTCATTGGCTCTCAAAGTACTTTGAGCTGTTTGGCGCAGAACATTTGCCTTTTGAATTTACCAGTGAGACAGAAAAACAGGAACAGGTCACTGTTTAAAGCTAAACAGCCATTCATCATGTTGGACAGTGCCAGTCACCAAATTAAGTTAGTAGTTGGGGATGGTATTATTGAAGTGAATGGGTTCAATGATTTTTAAATATTATTAGATAAACATAGAACCTGTACAGCTATTCAGCACCTGACCAAAAATAATTGAAGTTGTGCTAAAATCGGGATTTACAATTGAATAAAATTAGACATGTCTCAGGGTAGACAGAAAAGCTTGTTGTTCTGTGAGTATTTGGAGCGGAAACAAAAGAACTACCAGATGTGTCGTGAACTCAGACAGGATATTGAGTGCAGTATGTAATCATTTTGAATGACTTTATCTTCATTTCCTTGTTGTTTCAAAATACAAGAAACAACAATTTGTACATAAACCTACCTTTAAATGGACTATTGATGAGACAACAGTTTCTTTAATCTGCCTCCGGTTTAAGAATAATCTGTGGCATTTATGAATTGTATTTGCTTTCAGACTAACCGCACAAGCAAGATACTGTACTTAAAAAGGCATAGAAGCTAATAAGACAATATTGTTATGATCCTTGGCCAGACCCAGGTCATGAAGGGAGATCTAATTAGGAACTAATAACATTTTGTTTAAAGTAGATAAAGTTTGAGATTCAAAATGTTTACTCAGTGAATAAAACCACATTTTGAACAAACAAAAATAAAATTTACTACACAAGTTCACAAAGATAGAACAACTATCTTGTGCTCGAACGCTCATGCTAAGAATGAGCTACATGGCAAAAACATTGTATAATTTCAAGAAGGAATTCGATATAGCTGTTTGGGCTAAAGGGATCAAGGGGTATGGGAGTAAGGCTGGATCAGGATATTGAACTTGAAGATCAGCCATAATCATAATGAATGGTGGAGCAGGCTCAAAGGGCCGAATGGTCTTCTCCTACTTCTATTTTCTATATCTGTTTCTATGTATGAAACTTGCAGTCTTCACAGCCGACTTTTCTCGCCCTATTGAACAGCACTCTGTGCAATTTCAAAGGGGAAACGAGATTCACACAATCAGCTGGAGAAGTGGGGCCTAAGAAAGCTGGCAGTGCCAGGAATCCCAAGTTCAGGGCACTTTTTTTAAAGGGCACTCCAATTTAAATAAAAGGCACCACTCCCCCCGCACGGACATCAATACTTCCCATGTGGAAGAACAACCTCCCCCACTCCTATGGAAAGAGCAATCCCGCCCCCTAGCACTCAGAAGGGCACCAACCCCCTTGGATAAGGACAACCCTCACTCACATGCAGAAGTGCAACCCCCACCTTGATAAGGGGAACCCCACATTGGATCTCCCCAGAGGGGCCCCTCCCCTGGTAGTGTCCTCGGCGCTGCCCCAATCAGGGGGAAGTAACAGGGCAGTGCGAGGGGTCATGCCAGAATGCCAGGAGCAATGCCGGGACAAGTCTCTCACCATCCAGCATGGTCATCTCGACTGGTTTTCGTTTTTGAAAACCACGAGTGATTTGCACCAGTGTGATGTTATGCTGGCTGGGTGAGGGCAGAATTACCGGTGTCAAACCTGCTAATGTGATGTTAATTTATGCAAATCAGGCTCATGCTCTTCCTGGACATGAACCTGATTATGTCACCGGCGGGGGGAGGGAAGATCTCATTCTGAGATCTCGCCAGCGCGCATCCTATTTTAGACATCTGGCAAGATTTAATGGCTATTACGGGATTTGTGCCCACCGTCAATGGGGCCGCTTGATTGCGACCTTTGTCTTTCCTCTAATCTTTCCATTCTCAACCTTTGAAGATCTTGCTTTGGAATTATCTCCAAATGACACTCCCACTCAGACAGCTTCAACAATGACCGACCTGCAAGTGTTTTAAAGTCACCTTCCAGTCCAAAGTTGGCCAATCTATCCATATAATCAAAGTCTCTCATCCTTGGAACCATTCTCGTAAATCTTTTCTGTATCTTTTCTGAAACCTTCACATCCTCCCTGTTGAGCCTCAATCATTGTTTTGTGAAAGTTCATAACTTATTTGCATTTGTTTCTTCTGTCCCTAGTTATAAAATCCAGGATAGAGATCATTTATTGGCTTCTTTCTCAGCCTTCCCTGCCATCTTCAATGGTTTATGCACATATGCACCCAGGTCTCTCGGCTCCTGCATTCCCGTAGAACTTTATGCATTATTTTATGTCACCGCTCCTTGTTCTTCTGACCACACTGCTCTACATTAAATTTCATCTGCTACTTGTCTGCCCATTCCACCAGCTTGTCTATACCCTCTCGATGTCTATCACTATGTTCCTCACGCTTTACATTTCCAAGTCTTGCGTCATCTTCAAATTTTGAAATTGTACCCTGTTATAACTTGCCCGGATCCTATTGGCTGGGGACAATTGGTTACCTCATGAACTTTTATAGGGTCCAATCAACTAAATATACTAACAGAAACAAATTAAAAGAGGCTGCTCCTGGTAGGGGCACAGCCCAAACAAAACAAAGAGCAACGGAAACTTGACCAACATCAAATCTAAATGTGATTAAAAGGGTCGATAAAGCAATCCAACCCCTGTGGTGCCCACCGGGCATGGAAGGTGGCTACCCCATGACTCTTGAGAAATATGAGCTCCCCCAATGAGGGGGCAGGCCAATTGCTAACCTTTCAGATGTATAAGTAGAGCTGGCCAGTGTGGTACTAGCTGGAGAGAGAACCAGTAGTGAACTACTGGTGCTGTGTAAATATTGTTGTAAATAAAGTTACTTACTGTTGGACTCTATAAACCCGTGCTGGATTCTTCATGGCCCTCAAAAAATACCATTTACGACTTCCGGGTGCGGCGATGACCAGCTAAGTCGCACGTTTCGGCAGCTCCCGGTGGAACGGACTTTTGGGCTCTTAATAGGAGCCCCAACGGCAATTTAAACGGCCAAAAACACTGTGCGGTAAACCAGAAGGGAATCCCCCCGGACACGCATGGATAAGGGAGAGGATAGCGGCCGGATTGCGGAGGATCCTCTGGAGCAGCGGCAAGGAAGGCAAGCTCAAAGCAAGATGGCGTCGGAAGGTGGCTGTTTGTTATGGGGCCCGGACCAACAAGAGTTCCTGCGGCGCTGTGTGGAAGAACTGAAAAAGGAGTTGAAGAAGGAGCTGTTGGCCCTGATATTACAGGCGATTGAAGGGCTAAAGGAGGAGCAGAAGACCCAAGAGCAGGAGCTTCGGGTCGTGAAGGCAAAGGCTGCTGAAAATGAAGACGAAATAAAGGGCCTGGTGGTGAAGACAGAGATGCACGTGGCACAGCACAAAAGGTGTGTGGAAAGGCTGGAAGTACTGGAGAATAATTCGAGGAGGAAGAATTTAAGGGTTCTGGGTCTTCCCGAAGGCGCAGAAGGGGCGGACGTCGGGACATATGTGAGCACGATGCTTCACTCGCTAATGGGATCGGAGGCCCCGACAGGCCCTTTGGAGGTGGAGGGAGCTTATCGAGTTTTGGCGCGAAGACTGAGGGCTGGAGAAATACCTCGAGCTATAGTGGTGAGGTTTCTCCGCTATAATGACAGAGAGACAGTCCTCAGATGGGCGAAGAAAACTCGGAGCTGTAGGTGGGAGAACGCGGTGATCCGCGTATACCAGGATTGGAGTGCGGAGGTGGCGAGAAGGAGGGCAAGTTTTAATCGGGCTAAGGCGGTGCTTCACAAAAAGAAGATCCAGTTTGGAATGTTACAACCGGCGAGATTGTGGGTCACACACCAAGGGAAGCACCACTACTTTGAGACGGCAGAAGAGGCGTGGACATTCATTGTGGACGAGAAGCTGGAATAGTCTGGCGAGAGAAAGACCTTTTGGGACAAAGTGGTGGGGTGATTATGTGGGGTGAGGAAAAAGGGGGGGGGGATGATTTTTCAATTTGTTAATCTTGCGATCCTGTAACTTTTCTCTCTTCCCCATGGGGGGGGGGGGGGGAGTATGAGGAACTGTGGGCGCCAGTCATTAGGGGCGGGGCCGAGTGGGAAACGCGGGCTTTGTTCCCACGCTATGGTAATTATGGCGGGAACAGGGACGCAGGAAGGAGGGGGCCTCGCACAGTGGGGGCCGAGGACAAGGAGGGAAGCCGAGGTCAGCCAGAGTTCGCTGACTTCTGGGAGCAACATGGGGGGCGCAACTACGCTCGAAAGAGATCTAGCGGAGGGGGGGGGGGAGGGGGGGTTAACTGGGTTGCTGCTGCTACGGATAAGGGGGAGCTGTTATGGGGTGGGGTGGTCGAGGCGGGAGGGCGCCGTCGGGGGGATACACGGGTACGTGGGAACTGGGTGAGGAGCTGGGTTAAAAAAGGGGATGGCTAGTCGACAAGGGGGGGGGGGTAAAGAGCCCCCCAACCCGGCTGATCACGTGGAACGTGAGAGGGCTGAACGGGCCGATTAAAAGGGCACGGGTACTCGCACACCTAAAGAAATTAAAGGCAGATGTGGTTATGTTGCAGGAGACGCATCTGAAACTGATAGACCAGGTCAGACTACGTAAAGGATGGGTGGGGCAGGTGTTTCATTCGGGTTTGGATGCGAAGAACAGGGGGGTGGCTATCTTAGTGGGGAAACGGGTACTGTTTGAGGCAAAGACCATAGTGGCGGATAGTGGGGGTAGATATGTGATGGTGAGTGGCAGATTGCAAGGGGAGGCTGTGGTTCTGGTGAACATATATGCCCCGAACTGGGATGATTCAAATTTTATGAGGCGTATGTTGGGACGTATCCCGGACCTGGAGGTGGGAAAGTTGGTAATGGGGGGAGACTTCAATACGGTGCTTGATCCAGGGCTGGACAGATCGAGGTCCAGGACCGGGAGGAGGCCGGCAGCGGCCAGGGTCCTCAAGGACTTCATGGAGCAGATGGGAGGGGTAGACCCCTGGAGATTTAGTAGGCCTAGGAGTAAGGAGTTCTCATTTTTCTCCCATGTCCACAAAGTATACTCACGGATAGACTTTTCTGTCTTGGGAAGGGCACTGATTCCGAAGGTGACAGGGACGGAATATACGGCCATAGCTATTTCGGACCACGCTCCACATTGGGTAGACCTGGAGGTAGGAGAGGAAAAAGAACAGCACCCACTCTGGAGAATGGATATGGGCCTATTGGCGGATGAGGGGGTATGTTTAAGGGTGAGGGGGTGCATCAAAAGGTACTTGGAGCTTAATGACAATGGAGAGGTTCAGGTGGGAGTGGTCTGGGAGGCGTTGAAGGCGGTAGTTAGAGGGGAACTGATATCCATAAGGGCACATAAAGGGAAGCAAGAGGGTAAAGAAAGGGAGCGATTGCTGAAAGAACGTTTGAGGGTGGACAGGCAATATGCGGAGGCACCGGAGGAGGGACTGTACAGGGAAAGACAAAGGCTACATGTAAAATTTGACCTGTTGACCACGGGTAAGGCAGAGGCACAGTGGAGGAGGGCACAGGGTGTACAGTATGAGTATGGAGAGACGGCGAGTCGGCTACTGGCCCACCAATTGAGGAAGAGGGGAGCAGCGAGGGAGATAGGTGAGGTGAGAGATGAGGAGGGAGAGATGGAACGGGGAGCGGAGAGAGTGAACGGGGTGTTCAAGGCATTTTATGAGAGGTTATATAAGGCTCAGCCCCCGGAAGGGAAGGAGGGAATGATGTGTTTCTTGGATCAGCTGGAATTCCCTAAGGTGGAGGAGCAGGAGAGGGCGGGACTGGGAGCACAGATTGAGATGGAGGAGGTGGTAAAAGGGATTGGGGGCATG